>NC_080836.1:6860833-7179166 GCF_030435755.1 Ochotona princeps | reverse complement strand
CCAGATGAAGCACATTATCAAAGCAAGCAGTGTTCCCTTCCTGGTCTATACTCCATGACCTGCTATCACTTTCCCTCTTTTAGCACCTAACATAATTTTGCGTAATAGCTGAGGTAAATATCAAAGAGTTATGAATAATCAAGGCAGTGCTAAAATTTTCATGGGAAAATGTTTTATCTACAAGATAATGTTGAATAAGACAGCAGGTGTTTTCCAGTTTCCAGAAATTAGAAGGGTGACGTGTGTTTATCTGGGTGTAATTTTTCAGTGCGTATGTTCACACACTGATTTTAATTGTTTGCTCCATTATTAAGGTATAAGAGGCAATAAGTAATGCAAAATAATTAATAAAAAAGAGGCAATAAGCTCTTCATTGTTCATTAATTGTATACTCGAAGGCTCAGCAAAAAAGATTGAGAATTGCTGTTTTCATCCAGTGTTTGAGTATTTCAGTGACAATAATCACAGATACATCTCTGTTACATAAAGTAAACTGCTTCTCCTGAGAAAATAAACAGATATGAGAAGTATTAAAAAACCATCACACAGGACCCAGCGTAATGGCTCAGTGGCTATGTCCTCATCTATACACGCCAGCATCCTATATGGGTGTCAGTTCCTGTTCTAGCTGCCCCACTTCTCATCCAGCTCCCTGCTTGGGGCCTGGGATGCAACAGAGGTTCATCCAAAGCCTTGGGTTCTGCATCCATGTGGGAGTGCTGGAAGAAACCCCTGTCTCCTAGATTCAGTTCCGTGCAGCTCTCCAAGCCCCATTCACATGGGGAATGAATCAGAGATTAGAAAATCTTTCTCTCTGTTCCTGCTTCTCTTTGTACATCTGCCTTTCCAGTAAAAATCAATAAATCTCCAAAAAAAAAAAAATCATCACAGAGAAGCCAACTAGAATTTGGTAGCTTCTGCTTTTGATAAAAAGTATCTTTAAAAATTCACATGTAGGGCCTGGCGGCGTGGCCTAGCGGCTATAGTCCTCACCTTGCACGCCCCGGGATCCCATATGGGCGCCGATTCTAATCCCGGCAGCTCCACTTCCCATCCAGCTCCCTGCTTGTGGCCTGGGAAAGCAGTCGAGGATGGCCCAATGCATTGGGACCCTGCACCCGCGTGGGAGACCCAGAAGAGGTTCCAGGTTCCCGGCTTCGGATCGGCGCGCATCGGCCCGTTGCGGCTCACTTGGGGAGTGAATCATCGGATGAAGATCTTCCTCTCTGTCTCTCCTCCTCTGTATATCTGACTGTAAAAAAAAAAGAAAATTGGTTTTGTCCATGTAGTATGTTTTTCAGTGTTTCTGTGCAAAGGTTGGAAATTGTTACTTGCTTACAGTGTTGTGTTGCTCAAGTCATGCTTCACATTTTTTTTAAAAACATCCCTTTTTTTAGCCATCTAGTCTGCTGCAGAGAGTAGTTTGTTCTCTAAACGTTTTTTATACAGTAAGTAAATTCTGGCTTTTATTATTTCTGCCTTTATTTTTATGAGTCTAGATAGATAGATGACAGATGGATATACACCGATATATGGATTTACATGTGATTTTTTTAAGATTTATTTATTTTTATTACAGTCAGATATACAGAGAGGAGGAGAGACAGAGAGGAAGATCTTCCGTCCGATGATTCACTCCCCAAGTGAGCCGCAACGGCCGGTGCGCGCTGATCCGAAGCTGGGAACCAGGAACCTCTTCCGGGTCTCCCACGCGGGTGCAGTGTCCCAATGCATTGGGCCGTCCTCGACTGCTTTCCCAGGCCACAAGCAGGGAGCTGGATGGGAAGTGGAGCCGCCGGGATTAGAACCGGCGACCATATGGGATCCCGGGGCTTTCAAGGCGAGGACTTCAGCTGCTAGGCCACGCCGCCGGGCCCAAAACCAATTTTCCTAGACATCTGGAAAACAAATGGTTACAGCAACCCAGATGAATCAAGTAAAGGCAGTTTTAAGAATTCAGAAAAAAAAATTTTTGACAATGTGCGGAAGAATGACCTGAACAGCCACATTCGCTTCCTCTCCAGGTTCCTGTGAATTATACTGCAGTGCAGTAAGTGGAGTACCTTATTCAAGGAGTATTGGCTTTGATGTGCTTTATTCCTGTTCTGTCAACAGCTTTTCTCGTATTTACCTTCTAGGAGTTAGTTACGTCTTGTTAGTAGAGATGTACAAGTGAATTAAAACTAAAAAAAAAAAAAAAAATCTTGGCTATTCTCTCTTAGTTTCCAGTACCGACCCCACCTACACCACAGAACTTAACTTTGAATTTTGGAAAATGATGTAAGTTTCACTCAGGTCAGAAAGTTTCAGAAAAGTATGCAAGTTATTTTGATGGAATAAACTTATATCCTCTAGAAGTCACCTGCAGGATTCTCGAAGTTTCAGTTCAAATGTTGTTCATTTTCCAGAATTTCATTGGAAGCTACCCTTCATTTAATACACTTATTCCATGTTTTAAAAGCATTTATTGGCTAGGAGTGTTGGTGTATTTATGATTTCCTTGGGGTTATCTGATCGTATGTAATGTTCCCTTGCTTGTGTCACTTCACTAGGAAACAGAGATATTTATTTATTTATTTATCTAGCCACTGCACTGAGTGGAGAGATTTGGATTCTAACTGATATTAAAATGGATGATAGATAGGAAAATGAAGGACAAAAGGCTGGAAAGGAAAGGAAGGTTAGAAGCTACAGAAAAAGGAAAAAATAAGTAGTGGTTGCATTCTGATGATGTATTGCCATGATGCTTGTCAAAAAGCATTTCACTGATTGATTTATGGTTACTCTATTTCAATGAAAATGCACTAAGCAGAAAAATTGAAAAAAAACCTTATGACAAAGAGCAAAACTGATTAGAAATATCTCAATCTTCTGCTGTTCTTTGACATATATAAATATTTTCCCAAGATTGTGTAATTATGCATTGCATTGATACAATTTCCCTAATAAACATGGATATTGACATAGCAAACACCTAATAAATTTTGACTGCTGAGGTAAAATTCTGTAAGAATAGTGTTTACGTGCAATTAACTGTATATTCTTATTCTGTCTGCCCTATACTACTTGGCTTATGTGATTGTATTATACATGAAGCACTTGATGTTCAACAAACTTAATGTGTCTCCTACCTTAAAAAGCAGGGATAGGAGAAGAGTTTCCAATCCAAGTAATCTGATTCCAGAGTACAAAATTGAACCATCAGTCGAAGTAAAGTAATCCAAATGTTTCCTACTATTCCTATTTTTCATAATTAGTTTAAAATTTTCAGAAATACATATTTTTATAGATAAGGGCACTAAATGATTGAGATTAATCTGAAATTTCAAGATAAACATGTGATGAAAGTGACACTCAAGTCAAAACGAAAGCAATGTTTGCTTCCCACAAGCAGATGTCCACTACAGAACTGCTACCTAAGAATTAAGATAGGTCCTGGCGCAGTGGCCTAGTGGCTAAAGTCTTCCCCTTCCACACACCAGGATCCTATATGGGTGTTGGTTTTAATCCTGGCGGTCTTTCTTCCTATCCAGCCCCCTGCTTGTGGCCTGGGAAAGCAGTCAAGGATGGCCCAAAGCCTTGGGACCGTGCACCCACATGGGAGACTCGGGGGAGAGTCCTGGCTCCTGGCTTTGGATCGGCTCAGCCCCTGACATTGTGTTCACTTGGGGAGTAAATCATTAGATGGAAGATCTTCCTCTCTGTCTCTTGTCCTCTCTTGTATGTCTGACTTTCCAATAAAAATAAATAAATCTTTAAAACAATTAAGCTAAATGTATAATATGCTGACTGCAGTATAAATACCAATAGTCTTTTAGGCAAACAATCTTCTGTATAGATAAGCTATTATTTGATAAACTTCATTACATAACAGTTATGTGAATAAAGACATGTAGCTTTTCTTGATAACCATGTCCTGATTCCATGATTTGTAGCCACCTAGCTAACTTCATCTTCAAGGACTGCTGTATTCTTCTATCCATCCAGGTGCTCTACTGGCAGTGAGGCCTATAGGAAGCCTAATGAATTTCATAACCATTTCATTTTCTGTGAATTGAGATCCTTGATGTGAAATAATTTTATATACATTTCCATGCCCAAACATAGCTCGGGCATGCTTTAGCAGGGGCAGAGACCTAGTCCAGCCCATCCTACACCCACCCTCACTCTCACAAATACCAGTGGGTGCTAAAGTCAAGCCCAGTTGGGCACACCCCAGACCCAGACCACACCCATGTTGAAGAACACTGCAGCCATGTCCAGCACAAATCATCACCCTCATTCCATCTCTCATACTCACCAGTGGGAAACACAATCCAGCCAGGGCATTCCCTTAGCTTCCCAACAAGGCCCAGTCACAGATATTGTGTATGTTCCATGTCCAGTCCATCCCCCTCCAGAACCAACACACACACACACACACACACACGAAGTGGATCTACCTTGCCCTGCCTAACCACATGCTCTCCAACAGAAGCTAAAGCCCACCAAGGGAGTTTCACAAGTTCCCACATCAGGTCCACTCCCAGACCCAAATCTCATGCATGCCAGCAGGTGCTAGGCCCTTACCCAGAATAGCCTCCTCACCCCCACCTCCATTTGTATAAGCTGGTGGATTTTGATGCCCAGCCTTCCCCACACTCTCTTCTTGGATGTACCTTCAGGTGCTGCAGCCTGGACCTACCCAGTCTGTTTCTGACCCCAGCACCCATTAATGTCAGAGCATTTCATGGCCACGCCTAGCTCAGCCCATTACCACCCCCAGCTCTTAAGCTAACCAGAGAAAATTGAAGTTCTAAAGACCTGGACCTACATATCCCCACAGAATCTACCCCTGAACCTGGTTCCCTTCAGTGCTGGTTAGTGTTGTGGTCCTTCCTATCATTACCCTTCCTCTATTCCGACAATAATTGGTGGGTACTGTGATCTAGTCTTGCCAGGCACAACCCCAGCTTTAGCTTTTATGTGTGCTGCTGTATGGTAGTCAATGGTGTTCCTTGTTAATTAGTCCAGCTCAGCTCCATCACTCTGACCCATGCTGGCCCTCTGGCCTCTCCAAACTGTCTGGTCTCAGTCCCATCTCTTACCTGCAGGTTAAGCGGCCCTCTCATCGGGAGTCCTTGGGAAATTATTCCTTATCTGACACACACTCCTTCAGTGGTCCTGTCTCCTGCACATCTCCTTCTCCTTTCCTGATAAATGCACAATCTTTGCACCCAGGAACACATGAGTTCCCCAGTGCAGCCTTCTGAGGTCCTGTCAGTGGTGTGCTGCCCACCTAATAGTGTCCCAAGCTCCTGACACATGTGCTGGCTTGGAAACTTACTCCCGCATACACCCAAGATCCAGGCCTGTTAAAGTTTCCCCAGGTCTGGTCCACCAGCACACCAGGCTAGCATGCTAACCCCTTCATTCTATCAATTCCAGAGACAAGGTACATGGGGCAATCTTACATGGATCCATGCCCCCAGGTCTCAGCAAGCCGCTACTGGTGCTATCTCCTAGTATCCTGCAAGCTCTCACCCAAAGGCCCCTGGTCACCACATGAATGGCCAGCTGCTCTGATTCCTATCAAGCTTCCTACAAATGTATAAATCTCAATAATCTCCTCAATTCTCAAGCTGTGGATGACAAAGACAGGGCTTAAGTTCTCTATGGCCTGGCTCACAGCAATAGCTTTTCATACAAAAATCTTTGATCATTCGAAGCTATACATTTCATGTTTTTTAATCATGTAACTTATAAGATTACTGAAACAGATTATTAAAACATTGATAGTACTAGCATTTCTGTTCATGATGCTGCTTCAAGGAGATGCCTTTGGGAAATGTGTTGCAAAAAAAAAGTTGCCAAGAGAAAGCAATGAAATTGATGTATGTGAAAGTATTTAATTAGAACTGCACAAAGTGCAAACATTTTTTTTGTTTATTATTATTATTATTTTCTGATACAGTTCCATAGGCTCCTAGGATTTCCCTTGTCCCCGTCCCAATCCCCCCTCACCTAGTTCCTCTATATCATTACTAAAGTATAGTTCTTCATACACAGTCATATGTCCATCATTGCAGGCATGGACAATGGCAGAGTCCAGCATCCTATTGTCAAGATATAGTAAACAGTTTCATGGTAAGTCCATCTTTGTCTGGAACTAGAAATGCATACTGCATTACAAAATGCAAAATTTTATATGAATTTCTCAGCAGAATAAAAATAATAGCCTGTAAATTAAATTATGGGATTTGAACAGATAAAATGAAATACTACATTTGAAAGGAATTTTTAGTAAGGAAAAGCTTCATATAAGTTGATTCTCTTATTAAAATGTATTGCAATTGGCTGGTTTGGGATTACTTATTGTAATGTATGTTAGTTACAAAAGCTTATTGCAACCTCCTAATTAATATGTTCAACTTTATCTCAGTTCAATAAACTTTTATAGCTAAATCTTTCCATACATATGCACCATTAAAGTTACATATGTATCTGCAAAGAAGAGACTTTCCAAATATTTATTGAAATTTAAATTTAAAAATTAATTAATTTTGAAGGACAAAATTTGAAATCCATATATAGTTAACAAACTATGATTGTGTTTTTGATCATTTTACAAGAAAGGTCATTTCTATTTTACGATTTACTTGTTTTAATTTCCTCGTGCATTTGTATTCATTAATAGAAATATACATGTGCATAGGTTTGAATTTTCCAAAGTGCATGGACTTGTTATATTAACTAAAGCCTTCGGGCTTGAATAAACTCCCTTTATATATGCAAAACATTATATGATTCTATCTGTGGTGAATATTTCAGTTTATTCACATTAACCTTGTGGTTTAAGCCCTGACGATATTCAGAACCACATTCAACTGCCCTAAACTTGAAGCAAAGCTCAAGGGTGAAAAAAGAAAAGAGAGTGTAGTTACCCTGGTAAAGATAATTCAACAAACAGTTTTGTGTAGCATTTTTCATATCAAATGAAAAAAAATCAGACATGGGGTTTAGGCTTCCAGTTAAGATATCTGCAGCATATACTACCGCTTCTGGGTCCTATACCTGGCTGGCACTCCTCACTGTACCTCCTTCCCAATGCGGACTGTGGGCAGCAGCGGTGATGACTCAAGAAGTTTTACCCTGCAGCTCATCAGAGAGACTTGCCTTGGGCTTCTAACCTTGGCTACAGCTCAGCCTTGGCAGGTATACCAGGGAGTGACTCAGTAATGGAGTACCCTGTATGTATGCATATATGTATGTGTATGTATGTATGCATGTATCTATCTATCTATCTATCTATCTATCTATATCTGTCATGCTACTCTCAAATACATTCCTTATACTAAAATAAAATCTTCATTATGCTGATTTCCCAAAGTGGAGGACGTGTGACTTTATGTTGGTAAATGTTATTTCAGTGATTTAATGACGTAATGCATACCAAGAAATGTGTTATTTTCTGTAGAGTTTATTTGCTGTTCTTCCGGGTTCTCCCTTTAAATCATTTTTCAGGGATAACTGATACACTTTAAGCTTTAACTTCTTTTTTTTTTAAGCTTTAACTCTTTACTCACTTACTGTGCTGTGACAGAAGACTGAGACTAGCAAGTGACCCTGATGACATGGGAAAGCAAATACATAGAAGAGAATGTAAAGTAAGGTCATAAAGGCAGAGGCACCAACTGAAAAATACTGCAAAGGGCTAAATTTCAGAAAGATTTGCTTTCTCAGAAACACAAAAGCTCAGTTACTCTGTTGCAAAAGTACTATCATTTTTCACATAACATAATTATAAAGGTACTACATATAAATTTTTATGTGTAAACTTTAAACAGTAACAGTAATTTCGATAAGTGAAAATGCTGTCTACTTACAGATAGAAGCAGGTTTGCAGGGAAGACACACAGCCTCAAATTAAAAAAAAAGAAAAAGTGAAAGCTGACACCTGCTGCAGTAGCCTAGCTGCTAAAGTTTTCCTCTTGCAGGCACAGGGATCCCATACTGACAACGGCCCATTTCCCATCCAGCTCCCTGTTTGTGGCCTGGGAAAGCAGTCGAGAATGGCCAAAACCATGGAACCCTACACCTGTGTGGGAGACTGAGATGAAGCTCCTGGCTCCTGGCTTTGGACCTACTCAGCTTCGGCCATTGCAGGCACTAGGGGAGTAAATCAGTAGATGGAAGTTCTTCCTCTCTGTCTCTCCTCCTCTCTGTAAATCTGACTTTCCAATAAAAATAAAAAAATAAATCTTAAAAAATGTGAAAGCTATATTCCTAAGCAAGGTGCTTTGCAGAAAACTAGAGATACTGCACAATTTAATGTATACATTTAGACAGTTTCAGAGTAGAAGTAACTATTTTATTGGCCTTTTTACATTTTTTAGTAAACTAAGTCCATAAAGCACTAAAGAAACCTGAAAAAATATTCTTCTGTTTAACTTTTATAACTCATCTCACATTAGTGTGATGTGAGTTTATCTATAGTGTGTTTACAGTACAGTTATTCTAACAGAATATTCTGCATATTTAGAATCCTCAAAGAATAGAGCAATTAAAATGTGTTCCACTTCACCTATACTTTGAAAGGTCAAAGTGTAGACAAGATTATAACATAATATAAATAAACCTTTTAAAATACTGATATCTGCTTTGACAAAGAAGAAAAATTTTATACCGTCAGGATGTTTTTAATCTATATTTAGGTTTTTTTAAAGATTTATTTTTATTGGAAAGGCGGATATACATAGAGGAGGAGAGACAGAGAGGAAGATCTTCCGTCGGATGTTTCACTCCCCAAGTGAGTGCAGTGGCTGGTGCTGCACCAATCCCAAGCTGGGAACCAGGAACCTCTTCCGGGTCACCCACGTGGGTGCAGGGTCCCAAGGCTTTGGGCTGTCCTGGACTGCCTTCCCAGGCCACAAGCAGGGAGCTGGATGGGAAGTAGAGCTGCCGGGATTAGAACCAGCGCCCATATGGGATCCCGGGGCGTTCAAGGAAAGGACTGTAGCCTCTAGGCCGCGCCACTGGGCCCTATAATTAGGCTTTAATATTAAAACTAAAACACATCATTGATGCAACAGCTGAATCAACAGCTATTGAGAAGTTAGCTAAAAATTAGCCTGGGGCAAGAATGTAAGTTCTTTGTTTAAACCAGATTGCTGAGAGAGCACTACAACAACAGCAGATAATCATCCGTGATGTAGTTGTAAATTTTGTCATATTCCCTGAATAAGGCTATCAATATCAATATCTGAACAAGGTATGTGACTACTAGTATCATAATTTCCCATAAATAATGTTTACATATTGATGTACATTAGTAATATTGGTTGTAAAAAGGTGAAAGATTTATACGATATGAAGAGAAACCAGAGTATACAGTAGTAATATCGGTTGTAAAGCAACGTATGCAATCAAAACTGTGGGGAGAAACAGGAGGAGAAAGAAATAACACGTTCTGTTAATTCAAAAGAAAGGACAAGTTTAGGTAACGGAAAGTGAAAAGTGACCTGAGTGATGACCTGGTGGCCCATGGTCTTGGGAGGATTTTCTGTTTTTTGGGCTGGGTACATAATCACTGAGAAGCAGTAGCATTAGACATTTCATTTTAACATTAATGTTCACTAATTTTCTGTTCTCTTCAATGTTGCTACACCAGACAATTTGACCATCTTCATAGTCATGATTCTCTGAGAAGTCATGATTCCAGAAACAACTCATACCAAATAAATGAATGCAGCGATAGATGATTTATTCATGCTAGGGAATACACATTGTCCCCTGATATATAGATGCGTTTACCTATCAAATCCTCTGCTTGCTTGCCAGCCTTAGCAAGGGTCTGATTTAAGACACCCATGTGTTCTAAATGGCTTCTTCCATGAAAATATCAAACAAGGGCAGCAAGGTACAGTAACTTCAGCTTTTGGCTTTTAATTTCACATTCCAATTTAACTTATTAATTTCTTCAAGATATATCTTCAATATATCATCCTAAAATGAAAAAAATGAGAATAATATGGGAGAGTTGCCCAAAACATTGTATAGAGAACAAAGGCCTTCTATTTATGGAAGCATTCAATTGCGTCCTTTTGTGGTAACTGATTTATTCCATCTTTTGAAAATACTCTAGTTTTGTATAGATGTATGATAACACAGCATTGGAACATTTTGTGACACAGTTTCATAGGCTCTGGGATTCCCCCAATCCTCCCCATGCCCTCCCCCCATGGTTGATTCCTCCACCTTGTTGTAGTATTACAGTTCAAATCCAGTCATGATTCCTTCATTGCAAGCATGCACCATGCATACATTCCAGCATCTTATTGTCCAGATAAATTCAACGGTTTCTTGGGAAGACCCTCTCTGGTTTGAAAGCAGAGCTGTCAGAATATCATCCTGTCCAATTAAAAGCCACAACGTAACATCCACAACAATTTACAACATTATGGAGTTAATTGACATGATATTGAGTGGCCAACCTATTAGAAAATGTAAGTTCTTAACCACATCCTGTGACTACTTCATTGACATTTCAATTTTACTTTATACACAACCTGTTGCTATACATCTAAAAATAGCTATAGGATACTATTCAGCTGTCCCGTGTCTATTTTCATTTTAGTATTTAGCAGGTTATAGTGTTGAAGCTTAATTTTTACTGAACTTGGCGGATTTTAGGGTAGTCTAAACAGGCTTATAACTCTAACAAGGCATATGTCAACAGGTGAGGTGCAGAACAGTTTTAGGAGGGGTGTGAAGAGAAATCTTCAATACCTCGGTGAGGAGTAACTAAACTTTGTGTCCTACTAGTAAGGGGTGTGTGAGTCCAAGCTGACCATTTCCCCTGGTTCTAAGCTTTCCTTATTGCTCTCTATCTATTCTCATTTTTTGGTGGGGGGGGAGGGTCTGGAGTGACCCTGCTGGTCATTGCAAGTGAGGGAGGGAATCCAAAGTTCGAACTAAGTAAGGACCAGAGAAAGCACCTCTCTTGAATTCCAAAGGGAGCTTACTGTTCTTCTGTTTCTGAGGTCCACGCAGGTTCCCGGCTATTGGTTCGATGACATTAGATCCTGTGAGGAAGGATCTGGGCATCTTCCATTCCGTGTGGGAGATCCGAAAGGGAGTGGATGACCTCAGAGTTCTAGGCCTACAAGGACATTCCAATTCCCAGTGGTCTCCTTTGCAGTTGGAATATAGTCCTTGGTGTCCATACTGCTATTTCTTGGTGAGGATCCGTGAGTTTCCAGGGTTGGGATACAAGCCTCCTCCTGTCCACCTGCTCCACTCTGGGGTCTCCCCCCCAGCTGTTCTATGCATATGACCTCCTGTTAAGAGGTTGTCAGGATCGCTCTTGATTCTCCCTGTATGTCTTTATAGTTTTGCTAATGTCTAATATTGCTTCGAGTCTGTTTTCCATAAGTTACCTGTTATATTCTTGATAGGTTATACTTAACGTCTTCCTCACACATTCTAAAAAGGTGGAAGATTTCTCTGCTCTCCCGACCCATTACGGAGTAACATAGGGCATTAAAAGTGTATTAGGTTTTACAGTTCTTTGATGTAGATCATAATCAGTCTGACTCAATTGATTGTTGGTTCATTGGTTACATCACAATCTTATTGCATGTGGTATAGGCTGTTTGAGTTTGAAATAATATTACAATTTACAGTTACTATTTATTGGAGTGACATTGTTTCATCTTAAATTCAGGCAAACATGTAGTATCTAACCTTTTGGGATTGGCTCATTTCCCTTAGCACAATGGTTTCCAGTTAGGCCCATTTGGCCACAAAGAAGAGTTGAGGGTTCTTAAATGGGAGTTACTCCAAACACATGAACTGTAATCTGCTAGTACATGACACAAAGTAGAGATCCTGATTTTGTCGCTGTTGCTGTTTTGTTTTGAAAGACAGAGTTACAGAGAAGGAGAGACAAAGAGAAAAATTTTGCATCCCTGGGTTCACTCCCCAAGTGGCTGCAACAGTTGCATCTGAGCTGATCTAGAGCCAAGAGCCAGGAACTTCTTCCAGTTCCCCCATGTAGGTGCACAGTCCCAAGGCATTGGGCCATCCTCGACTTCTATCACAGGCCACAGATAAGGAGCTGGACAGGAAGTGGAACAGCAGGGGCACAAATTGATTCCCAAATAGGATACTGGAATTTGCAAGGTGTGGATTTAGTCACTGAGCCATTGTGCCACACAATAGCACAGAGTTCATGCATCACAGTATACTAAATTTCAGTAAAAATTCCAGGATTTACAATTGAAATCTATATGAATTTGTCTCTGAGGGGAAAAAGAGATAGAGACAGAGAGAAATAAAATAATCACTCAGCTTCTGGCTCACTCCCCAGTTGTCTCCACATTGGTCAGGGCTTGCTCAGTTGAAGACAGGAGGCAGGAACTCAGTTCTGGTCCCCCACATGAGAGGCTGCCCTCTTCCGTCTCCCAGGGTGTGCATGCGCAGGAAGCTGAGATCAGGAGCAGAGCAGGGCTGGAACTTAACGCCAGGTACTCAGCATGGGATATGGGTACCCTAAGCAGTGTCTTGATGCCCTAGCTAGAAACTGCTCCTTAAATCTTCAGATTGTGGAAATGCTAGCAAGTCTAACAACAGATCACTACTATGACTACTGCAGTCTTTGGAGTAAAAAATAATAACAATAACAATGAATGCAGATGTTAGGGAGAAATACATAAATCTTTAAGGTTAGCAAACCTCATGATCATTATAATGATTGGTACATTAATTAGCTTTCAATTATTACAATATTCATGTTTCTATTGTGTACTAAGGGTTGTACGCTTTTTAATTAACTTACTAAAATATTAATTAAATATGTCTATAATCACTGAGTTCCAGAAAATTCATTGTGTTAATTAATTTTGATGAGTTTTGCAGTGTTGTAATAATATTTGGGAAGTTGGAGCCATGGAATTGAACAACCTGAATGATTTGCAGAGTGAAGTCATACCTGTCAAGAACAGCACCGAAAACCTCAGCTTGGGGGATCAAAGGAAGAGGCTGAAGGAGAGGCCGCTGGGAGGCCTTACTGCACAGGATTTCGCAAACTGACAGGCACAGGGTAGGAAATAGGTGACAAAATCTGGCCTCTTGTTTCGGGCCTGGAAAATACCATCCAGAGGCCCATCCTCGTCTAGAGCAGAAAGCCTCCTTGAGCCTGGGACTCAACATTGGAACATATTCAAAGACACACTAACCCATCGTTGCACTTGCATTGTGAGCCACCCTGGAAACTTCAGGCACCCTAGAGAAGTCAATAACCCCATAAAACCAATGCCCCCCTTGAATCACCAGCTCCATAAAGAGATGATTATTATGTCAGAGAAGAATATTTTTACATGGGCCTCTGAGTTCATGTTGTGGAAAATTATTTGCTGGAGTGCTTCAGTGTGGTAAATTATAACTCAGAAAACTGTGGCATATTATCAGTGCAGCACTTGTGTGACTTAAAATAAACCTCTCAAAGCACAGTAGCTTTGAGATGCTGCAGAGTGCTCATGATGTACAGTCAATTGGAGAATAAAATTATTAAATATAAAAAAGCCTCATCTCACAGCACATGGAGATTGGCACAAAGATGGACAATTTTGCATTTTCTTTCTCATCCAATACTTCCTCTTAACCTTTTCTTTCAGCCTAACTCCACCCTGCCCTCCAGCAGAAGTTGCAAAGTGCTGGACATGAAGTTGGTTTTGGATGACACAGATCTTTGTTCTGAGTTCAGAGTGTTAAAAACAAGAATAATTGTAACGAGTTACAAATATTTTAAAATGAGATCATGTCCCATTTTATGCTATGGATTTTCTTAGAGTAAAGAATATAGGACAAAGGTGTACTGGACAATGGAGTGCTAGCAGTGAGGGATGACACTGAACAACAGCTCAGATTCAAAGAGATTGAGATCAACTCCAGAGGAATGCCTATGCATGCCACTTCAGACCCAAATACATGAGACCTCAAATTCTCATTAAGCAGGTGATTAACTCTCCCCACACCATTCTGGGTGTGCACTCAGGTCATTGCAGTTTTCAGCAGGGGTGTGTAGTAATGGTCTTAAACTTGGGCAGCTCATGCATTAGCCTTCTGTACAAGTGCATCTGTGTGGCTAGCCCAGGCAGCTCAAGATGGTGGTCTGCTTCTCCCAGAGGCCTCAGCTCCAGTACATTTTCTCTATTTTTGGTTTAATGCCTCTCCACTCTTAAGCCTGCCTTTCTGTCCATGAGTCCACAAAAAGACAGGAGACTGCAGCTCGAGACGAGTCCTTCTATAGGTGCTCATACTGGAAAAAATATATATATAAATGTCCTGCTGAGATGTTGGCATATCTCTGTTTACCATCTACTTGTGCTAGTGAATACATAAGCAATCACTTGTTTCTCTTTTGATTCTGACCCATGTCCTAAATGACTCCCTAGACACCTGATAGCTCAGCCATAACAACAATTTTGCCTCAGTCTCAGATCATCTCAAGATACTTTGTATCTAACCTGACACACATCTTCACACCACAGACCTGTTAGGAGACATTTGGAGTTGGCTTTCTGTTTTCCTACATTCAGTCATTTCATCCTTCGGCACACAGTCCCTGAAGAACAGTTCTAAATTTGCACAGAGCAGTATAAATCCAACATCGTCTGTAGACCCAGAGAATCATCACCATGTGGAAACTTGATAAAGACATGCTAACTCAGGCTACATCCCAGAGCTGTCTATAATCTCCATGGTTAGGAGATTACCATGTAACTTATGGATGCATTAAAAGTTGGGAATCACTGATTTAGAAACCCATTCTAGGTTATCCAGTTTATATTTGCCTAGCTTGAATTAATGTGAAATGTCTTATCAATATTACTCCAGCATGTTGAAGAGAGAGATTTTGTGTCTCATCTGTGATATATTCCAGATAAACAAGCAAAGTGCAGTGGAAACAAAGTAATAAGATCTCTCATCTAAAATAGGCTTATTCATCTTGTGTCATATGGCCTTCCCAAAACCTGTATCATGTTTATTTACAGATGGAAAGGCAGAGGATGACAACTAAGAACTGAGAAACACAGGCGCTCCCAAACCATCTAATTCATCTTGACCTGCTGCTTTTGAGTATTTGCTTGAGTTCTACTATCAAGACTTTTCAGTGAAAAGTGGCACTAACTGGCTCAGTGCTTTAAATGCATTTTCCTTAAGTACTTGCTTAAGTACAGATTCACAATGATTCTGAAAATTCCTGGTACCTTAACATAGGACCCTTTATTGTACAAAAGTTAAGTGTGTGCTATCTTAGGCAGCCTGTCTAGAAGTATTTTTTTTTAAAGATTTTATTATTATTGGAAAGCCGGATATACAGAGAGGAGGAGGGACAGAGAGGAAGATCTTCCATCCGATGTTTCACTCCCCAAGTGAGCCGCAACAACGGCCGGTACGCGCCGATCCGAAGCCGGGACCAGGAACTTCTTCCAGGTCTCCCACGCGGGTGCAGAGTCCCAAGGCTTTGGGCCGTCCTCGACTGCTTCCCAGGCCACAGGCAGGGAGCTGGATGGGAAGTGGAGCTGCCGGGATTAGAACCGGTGCACATATGGGATCCCGGGGCTTCCAAGGCGAGGACTTTAGCCGCTAGGCTACGCCGCCGGTCCCTAGAAGTATTTTAATCTATATTAAGGCATAAACAGAATGTCAGTTTTCATCTAATAATCAAATCTGAACAATATATGTGTATGATACTTTATCCGTCTAGGCCATTATGTGTCTATATTGCTATTTGATGTACTGTAAGAAAATCGAGAGGCAGGCATGGTGAGAAGTGGGTGAAGCACAGAGAATTAAGTGATTCAGACTGCACTTGCAGCATGGACATCCATGCCGATCTCTATTTTCGGTGCTGGCTCTTCCACATCTGCCCAAGCTTGCGTTAAATGCTTCCTGGAAAGCAGAATATGAAGGATAGGTAGTGCTTACCTATTACTACCACATGGGAGACTTCAATGAGTGGATTTCTGTTTTCCAGGGTTCAGCCAGGCTCAACCCTGACTGTTTCAGCAACTGGGGCGTGAACCAACATGTAAGTCTCTTCTCTAATTGTAGCTTTAGGTTTTGTGGTTTCGGGTACCTGTGTCAACTGATATATGTCAATCGTAATAAGAAAAATATTCCAGAAATAAAGAATTCATAAATTGTAACTAAGATTTTTCATGCTTATTTACTTGAGAGGCAGAATGATAGTGAGAGAAAGTGACCCACAGAAAGAAAATTGCATCTACTGGTTTAATCTGCAAATAGCTGCCATGGATGGGGCCAGGTTGTGGTCAGGAATCTCGTACTCCATCATGGATGCCCACATCGGTGGCAGTGCCAAGCACTTAGTCTATCTTACGCTGTTTTCCAGGTGCAGCCTCAGGGGCTTGCATTGGAAGCAGAGTAGCGGGGACTCGCTTTGGCACTCTGATATTGGATGCAGGGATTACAGGTGGCAGCTTGGTCTGTAGCATTCCCAACACTAGCCCAAGTTTAAAATCATTTCTACCACAGTGGATTATTACAACCATTACATTGCATTATTTATTGTTGTTGTCATTGACTCACATTGCATGATTTATAGATTAGAAATGTAACAGAATTGTGCCTACCTAGGCAAAAGCTACATAGAGGGATTGGTGCTGTCCATCCAGTAACCCACTGAGTTGTTCTCTATGTAGAGCTAGAGACATGCTTGGAGATGGGAATGCTATGGCCTTATGACTCATAAAATACTTTTATGATAACTTTCAAAACCTATTTATGATGATAAACAATGTCCTATAGGATCTAGCTTCCAGCCTTCACCTATCTCCCCGTAGCTTCTTTTTGCCCTGAAGCAAACACACACACACACACACACACACACAGATTTATGAACCTTTGACCTCTAAATACCTTTTTTCTAACAATAAAAATGTTCATTTATTTTGAAAGTCAGTTCTACATAGATACAGGTGGTGAAAGATAGCACAAAAAGGGAGAGAGAGATAGCACATTCCAATCTGTTGGTTCAACTCCCATATGATATTAATGGCCAGCATTGCACCAGGACAATACCAGGAGCCGGGAATTCAATCAGATTCTCCCACTTGGCTAGTTAAGTCATGTATCAAAATAGAAGTCTTCATATGCATTAAATTCTAAGTAATCCACAAGTACTTATGATCTTTAATCATAATAAATGAAAATGCATTGAATTAGTTGATACATTGTAAAATATGAATATTCAGACAGATATTAACAATATCAGTCAAGATAAGTTATGTGTTTGGCCTAGATGTAAGAATTCAACTTAGGATGACTCCATGCCATATTAGAGTGTCTTTGTGTTCTAGCTCTGTGTCCAATTGCAACTCCTTGAAAAATAAACACTGAGAAGCACCAAAGATGTCTCAGTGTCCTGACCACATATGTGAAAGTACTGGATGGCATTCCTGGCTCCCTGTTCCCATGTTCAGCCTGACCTAGATCCAGCAGTTGGAGGGTATTTGAGGAGAGAGTCAGTAGATGACAGCCCTATTCTCCCTCTCTCTCTCAATCTCTCTGATGCTCAAAAGAAGTTGTGTATATAACTAGGGATGCTAAAATTATAATTTAGTTCATAATGTTTTGTGAAAATGTTAAAAGTCAGTATCTACAGAGGAAACCTAGAAGAAGCTCCTGTCTCCAGATCGGCTCAGCTCTGGCACTGCAGCTACTTTGGGCAGTGAACCAGCAGATGGGAGATCTTTCTCTCTGTATCTCCTTCTCTCTGTAAATCTGCCTTTCCAAATCAAATAAATAGATGTTTAAACAGTCAGTATTTACAGAGGACTTATTTCATTTCTTGGCATGTTCACTAGTGCTTGGACATTTCTAGAGCAATTATAGTCATATTAGTAGAGTAATGGCTATGTCCAGAATTCCCATTAAGTTGATTCCAGAACAGAAATGTACTGTGCCTATCTGTATGAAGTAATGACTTTCTCCAAAGACATACTGAGCAAGAAATCATGTTTTAGACATGTGTATTGGAAGTTTAATTGTGGTGATTTTGGATTCCATATGTCTTTTATTCAGTTCCCTCCATGGTATCATCTTCAAAACAAAAACAGAAGAGCACAACTAAGACATAAGCACTGAGTGAACACGTGAATCTATTTGCATTTCCCAGCTTTACTCTGTATTGGTTTGGGGGAAGATACCTCCCACCACCACAGAGACAGACCACAGAATTGAGCCAAAGCTTCTCAGCCTGACCCAGAAGCTGAGCTCTTCATTATTGTGGCTTAAGGCATCTGATTATCTCTATTTTACAAACTAAAAATAAAATGATGCTGGCAAGTTCATCCATCACTATTTGAGTTGAACAGTTTTGTAGTTTTTTTGTAGTTTTAATAATAACAGCTCACAACCTCTTCATTCAGTTCTCATTGCTCCCACTCACTGTCGATAGCTCTGCTTAATTAACATATCAGCACACTAAACACAACAATAATAGAAGGAAAAAAAGAACATCTATATGAATATTTATCATACATTCTTCTATTGATTTCTAAAATAGATAGTGATTACAGTCACTAATCTTTACAGAAATGCTGTTATTAGATGCTATTATTCTCATTTTCACTCTAAAGTAAAATAATCTAAAACACTCAAATAGTAAGTCTAGAGCTTTGCTGTCATGTCTTAACTTATATTGGAGCCTGAATTAGTATATAATTAAATTCCATCATCAGAAAATTATATATCTTTTGTCACTTTTTCCTACAAACACATTGTTCAATTAATAAAATAGAAAAAAATATGGAGTAAAAAATAACCTAATTCCCCATTCCCTGCCATATATATTTTTAGAAATTTCCAATCAGCTGAGGTAAAGCATTGGAAAATGATTTTCACAGCTCATCTTGGAAGCTTATCATCTTTGCAGATTAAGTGACTTTTCCCAGCACTGACTCCTCTGTTATGAAAAGCTAAATGTGTTCTCGAATGAAATGTGAGGTTGAATTGCCCTCTAGAAGCAATGTTAAACAGCGGCAGATTTGCTTCCCTGAAAGAATTAAAAGTATTAGCAAGGAACTGTAGCAGGTAACTGAAATTAGTGACCATCTACAGAGATTTATAAATGACTTCATTGAAAAGATCACAGATACTATGTAAGTTTTACAACGATTCTACCCTACGAATAAATAGTCCACGCTTACTCAGAAGGATGTGTTTTAAGGTCTGAGTAGATGCCTGAAACTGGGTTACACTGCACTGCATATATACCAACTTTCCTTATGTATGCAAATCTATAAGTTTTTCATTTATAAATTAGATCTAGCAGGAACACAATACAACAATCTCCAATAAAATCGGTGTGTCTGTTATCTCTCTTATTCCATCTCTGCAAAGATAAGAAATTATCAAGCATCATTTACTGAAAACCAAAGAACCAGAGAAAAGGTGATACACAGCATATCAAATATATGGTCCTGATCTGCTTGCATAAACCTAATCAGATTGTTCAACTCTAGTATAAATGAAATTATAAATACACAGTATAATTCCTTACATTATTCAGATAGCATACTACAGTCATGACCGGAGAGGACAGATAAGCAGAAAACACATTTCTTTGAGGCATTTTCTCCTCTACTTCACAAAAAACTGACAGTACCTGTGAAGGCACTGACTTAATACTCACCCTCTTTGATCCTGATGGAAGAGCAGGGCTGCCAGATTTACAGACTCCTGGTCTAATAGGAGATAGGGTAGTTTTGACAGCTTTGTCACTAAAATCACTGAGCCAAAGAACCAAATCATCAATCACCTCCACCCGTCATGTGACTCATTCCCTCAACCATGACCCCTGAACTGTGCTGTCCTCAGACGCTGCTACGCAACCTCGGTGTCCTACCGTGACGGCTTTGTGCACATCAGCTCTGCTGCCCCAGCTGTCATTCACATGTTTAAAAATGTAGTCGAATGCCTTGAATGAAGGTATCACAGGGCATTAATGTTGTTGTGAAAGTTTTATTTTTCTTTGTTGGTTCAAAGTTCAGAAGCTAAATATTGCAACAACACAAGGAACAGCAGTCATGTCCACATTTAGTATTTTAATTATCATCGACTTGCCTGGGACACTCACATTTGTGTCTCCAAATCACAGCTCCATTCTGATTTCCAAGTGCAGAAACAGGTCATTGCTTACACAAATCATTTAGCAGAAACCAGACACATTAAAAATTACGCTTCTAAAGGTTGAAATAGCTAAAATGGTTAATGCACAACTGTTGATAGAGCAGGGCATGTAGAAAGACTGCTAGCTAATTTTTATATTATTTGACTAAATTAGAAAAATAAAAACCTGTTTCTTTTGTGGTGTGTCTGAGCAGCTCCAAAAAAATAAAGTGACCTAACTGAATAATTGATTCCTCTGAGCCCTAATCCAGCTTTCCCAGGCCTTCTGTTAAACAGTGTCTCTCAGCTTATTACGTAGACATTGATACCATTTTAGAAACACTTCCTTGAGTTAATTTACTGCTGTACCGGTAGAAAAACCTCAGCTTCGTTATTTCTAAGATTTCTGAGTTTTGCTATTTCTTCAGATTTTGTAAGTGTTGAATCATCTTTTTGGTTGTTCAAGTATTTAGCCTATTCTATATCAAATATCAGTATTTCCTCTGCTCGGTGCCCCCAAGAAAGAATATTGAATTCTAGGTTTACATTTGTAACTGTCCTGAACACTCAGCCCCTCACCATCATATAACTGTCAATCACATTGACTCTTCCCCACCCACCCTGGGTAGCTGAACTCCACCTGATGATTAGCCAGCATTGCCACCGCTCTTTATCTATGCCTCTTCCTTATAAGTAACAAAACCATAGATGTAGCGTTCAGATAAGGCAAAGCCTGCTGCTCCATTTTTGGTGCCGAGCCTGTTGTACTGATTTCCATAATTTTCCTATCTTCACTCTTGAAGAATGTCATTGTGGCATACACTTTTTATGGCTCTTGTGGGTTTATTCCTTTAGAGCCTAGTGTGGTATCCTGAACATAAAGGCTTGTGTCTAGCCAACTGAATGAATTTTTAGCTGATGTATTATCAGATGTTCTCCTGTTTAAATACAAATGCTACTTTAAAATTTTTAAAGTATCACCCTGGTTTATTCAGATTTTGTGGATTCACAGAGTTAATTTGTGAAACGAGTCAGTAGCCACTACAATGTCACTTGGAAGCATTTCCTTGAAGTAAGACTAAGGCATTATTGTTCAGATATTTTTGTATAGTTTGTGACTCATCATTCTCTTTGATGATGTCTGTTTTCCCTTTCTTTTGAGAAATGAAAACTTCTGGTTCAGATTAAATTGGGCCTCACTTGGCATTTTATTATCAGAGTAGTGATTTTCCTGACACTTGGTATTTCAGTCAATTCTCATTCATATTCTGAATGTGTTTTTTCTAATGACACAGTATTTTAGGTGAAAATGCTCAGTATGTTTTCAAGGAGATTTCATTATACTCCTGTTTTTCAAAAAATAATGTAATCCAGAATTGCAATTAATTGTGACTAGTGAGTTGCAAGGACAATTGCCAACAGATCTTCCTTGACTCAAAAATACTTGGACTACTGTAAGATTTCACTAGAAATGTTCCACGCCAGAGGGTGAGACGTCTAAGAAGTGATGCCCTGACACATTTCAACTCAAGAGAAATGTTTGCACAGTGATTTTAGAGTGTTCATTCTCTGTTAGAGAATCATCTCTATATTAGTACCCATTGTAATATTGTGCACATATTAAACACCAGCTGCCTACCCCATGTGTAAATTAACAGAGACATGTTCAATCTCCCACCTGCAAACCGAGCCTATGGAGATGATGTTGGAATCTTCTTGTTAGGTCTCTGCTGCTTTTCAGAGAGACTGTTTCATGTTCAAAGTTTGGCAAAGTATTGCAAGTTGGCTTGATTTTAAATCTGCATATGGAAGTTAACAGAAAAACTAAGCTGAGTATATTTTCTGGGATAATCTATACCAAAAATGTTTCGCCTGGATTCTCATTGGATCTGAATGAGGAAATTTGCAAGTTACTGAAGAGAACAGTGGGTAGGATGAGGATGGAAGGGGAAACCGTTGAGCTTAAGGAACCGTATCATGAAAAATAAACATTTTTTAAAAAAGAATACTATGGCTTTGAAAGGCAGTGAGTTATAGAGAGATACAGACATCTTCCATCTGTTAGTTCAATTGCAAATGGCTACAATAGCCACCCCTGAGCTAGGCTGAGGCCAGAAGCCTGGAACTCCCTCTGGCTCTATCACATGGCTACAGAGTCCCTATTACTAAGAACATTTTGTGCTGTTTTCCCAAGTACATTGTCAGAGAGATGGATTGGCAATAGAGCAGCAAGGACTTGAACCTGTGCTCTGATATGGGATGCTACTGCCTCATGTGATAGCCTAAACTGCTGGATCATAATGCTGATGGCTCCAGTTTTATCTCAAGAGACAAAGAACAATAATTCGAATCAGACTCAATGTTAATTAAATCCTTGTTAACCTTCTTTCAAGTAACACAAACTTTCTATGTATTCTTAATAATAAAATTGCTTCCTTTTATTAATATGATATATAGGCTGATTATATTCAATTTTATGTTTTTAATATATTTTGTATAGAGGACATCGCAATACATATGTATGATTATATAAACAATAGAGAAATTATAATGGACCAGTAGAGAAATAGAAAAAAGAGAGACAGAGTCCTTAAAATCTAGTCACTATAACATTACTTCTCATCCTTTTGGCTAGGACCTAATGTATTAATTATGACAGAACTGAGATGAAATATATATCGGTGTCAAATTAAGACAGAATACATGAAAAATGGAAAATGTCCCAATAACGGATATGTGAGTATACGAGCACAGACAATCAAAAGAATGCAGAGCAAACTCCTACATTTTTCTATCTTAGCTTTGTATCTAGGTTTACAATATTAGGAAAATCATATTATTTCTCTAGGATAGGTTTTATCTTTTGTAATATAGTGGCCTAAACACCCACATTTCTGCATGCGTCATTTGTGTTTACTGTGTGGTGTCAGAGATCAACTTTTTGTTAAAAAATTTTTTTGAAAAGCAAAACCTGTCTGAATCACAACCCTAGACTCCTGAAACCGTTGCTCCACATTAAATTTGGTGTTCCTCAATGAAAGGATTCTGTGAGTATCTTGACAATGCCCGCCATTTGTCTCTTAATCTCCCCTAACAAGGGGAGGTCCTCCTGGTGGTCACACTGTGTAGTCCTTGTGTGAATCAAGCCCAAAGTGGTGAAAACATTCCTGATTCCTTTAGGGAGTACAGCGATTACAGGAATTGTTCCAGTATAAATTGATTCAAGATCCTCTGTCGCACTTCATACTTCAGTTACTTCAAACAAGAAGAATATCATTCATTGTTACTCTTAGATTTCATGACTAGATTGGATAAGAGTACAGAGTTACGTTTTTTTTAATCTAGAGATACAAGAGAAACAGAAGCTGTGTTCCGTGTTCCTTAGGGATTGAAGCTAATGCAGAAGGCACTCTGAGTCATGGGCCCCAAAGACACACACAGTGCTCCTCCTGTGTTTGTTCACCATCCTCACCTGTCTACCAGCCTAGAACCACACTCTTATAAACACACACACACACACACACACACACACACACTGTTCCCCAGAGTTAAGAAGAAAGTCTTTCACATGGTACTTTGAAAATGCTCCCAAATAAAACTGGCCCCTTTAAGCCGACTCCATTATGATCATTCTTTTGGACATTTTTCATGTAGGACTGCCTCCTTCCACGCCCTGCCTACTGTACAATAAAGAAAAAAGCTCTTATGCTTTTACCTCTTGTGACAGTGGGAGACCAAGCAGAGGAGACAGTAGTGGTGAATGAGAGGTTAATAGTTCTGCGTGCCACCACTAACCAGCATATAAGTTGATGTGTAGGTGTTCATGTGTCAGATTCTGCCGGAGTGTGTATCTACATATCTGTCCCTTGCTCTTCTACTGTCTATCATCTAACTCGTATCCATCATCTATCTACATGTATCATCGCTAACATCTCATCTAAGACAGCTATTACCTCTGAATCATCTGTTATCTGTCATCCATTCACATCTTCCTATCTTCCTATCTATCTGTCTACTCTGAATCATATGTTATCTGTCATCCATTCACATCTTCCTATCTATCTATCTATCTATCTAGCCATCCATTCAAATCTTCATTCCTATTTGACCTTGTCTCTTTCATCGAGGAATTAAGAACTCTTCTCTATGATAAAGGTGCCTCTTTAACCACAGTGACATTATCAACATGTACTGAAGAGCATAAAAAATCCCCTGCTCCTCTGCTTGTTATTTTTAAATGTTTTATTTTTCAATTTTATTTGAAATGTAGAATGAGAGAGAGAAGAAGAGAAGAGAAGAGAAGAGAAGAGAAGAGAAGAGAAGAGAAGAGAAGAGAAGAGAAGAGAAGAGAAGAGAAGAGAAGAGAAGAGGAGAGGAGAGAAGAGAAGAGATCTTTCATTATGGTCATAACTGGGCCAGGCAAAGCCAGATGCAGCAGCTTCCTCCATACCTCCCACAAGAGTGCAGGGAACTAAACACTTTGCCTGCCTTCTGCTGCCTTTGCATATACATCAGCAGGGTGCTGGGTTCAGAGTGAAGTATCTAGGTCCTCTATCAGTGACTGTGTTTGATGATGGTAGAAGCAGCAGCTTGACCTGTTATGCCACAGCACAGTAACCCATTTGGCTCTTTTCACCCAGGGCATCTTAGGGACATTCCTGTCAGTGTCAACTTAAAGATCACTGCAGTGAATCATTCTGTGTTGTGTGTTCGAGGTCTGTCTAGGGATAATAGGTATGAATACCAAGAGGACTATTTCCAAACTAGTAACACCAGGATTCTAGCAACAAACTATAATATTTGTGCTGCATGAAAATTAAGTTGAAATTTCAGCATCCAGACATGAAATTCACTGCAGTGCATTCACATGTGTTTGTTTATATATTGTTATGGACGCTGCTTCTTCCTCTTCATCATGGGAGACCATGATGAAATTTCTAGCTTTGTCCCACTCCACCCTTTCCTGTATGACTATTTGAGGAGTGAAGCAGTGGATGGAAGGTCTTTCTCGCTCTCTCCTCTCTCTCTTTCTCTTTCAAATAAATAAATGTTTAAGCAACAAAACAGACAAAAATATGAAACACCATTAAGACCACAAAATCTTGACAAGAAACTGAGAAACCAGGTCATATATAGTAGAGTCAGTATGAAGTTGGCTCTTACTAATCTCAGTGCAGGTCTTTCCAGCTTGCAGAATCCACTATACGGTTAGGATTGTCTCCGCCATCATTAATAATATGCACATGTTTTTCTCATGGAAAATTAATATACATTTAGAAATTACTAAGCACACAGCAGTTGACTAATAAAGTGATGAAATATTTGTAAGAAACAAAATAACAAACAAAGGACATTACCAAGCAAATAATTCACACTAAACATTATTTAAAATCTTATTAAGATACATGTTTAATTTACTGGCTTAGTTTGTTAATTTCATTTCATTGTGTAATTTGTTTTTTAGAGAGGAAGGAATAGTTTTCGTTTACTGGCTTTATGTGGAATTAGCAAATTGAGAACCAATTTACATTTAGCATTTATTTGAAGGTGTTAGATTTAGTATGCATCACAAATGGAAACAAATGTAATTTCAGAGCTTGGGGGAGACGTAGAAATTAACTGTTCATTACATAGTGTTCTTGGAGACTTATTTATTTGAAAAATAGTGATACAGAAAGGAAAGAGGCAGGGAAGGAGGAAGAAGTGTTAAGAGAGAGAGACTGAGAGATCTGCCACCCTATGATTAATGCCTCAGATTCCCATGCAATCAATGTTGGGCCAAGGAAAAGATAAGATCCAGGGCATGCATGCTTATCTCCCATGTGAGGGGCAGATGCTCAAGAACTTGGGTCAAGAGCCACTGCTGTCCTTGGCGCAATAGCAGAAAGCTAGACCACAGGCAGAGCAGCCTGGATGTCAAAGAGCTCTGGATATGGGATGCCGGTTTTCATTAACTCATATCACAACATCAGACACTCTAACATTTTAAACACATGCAAAACTTAGAAGACACCGTGTTTTGCATTTTAAGCTAAAGGAGATGGATGTAAACATGCAATTAACATGTCTCTATATAAAATGACAGGACTGGATTTGCTAATGAATTCAATCCCAGAGTTTATTCTTATTTTCAATTATTTTGATTTTAAAATGTTAATTTGGGCCCGGCGCAATAGCGTAGCAGTTGAAGTCCTCACCTTGAACGCACCAGGATCCTATATGGGCACTGGTTCTAATCCCAGCAACCCCACTTCCTTTCCAGCTCCCTGGCTATGTCCTGGGATAGCTATCAAGGATAGTCCAAAGCTTTGGGACCCTGCACCCACGTGGGAGACCTGGAGGAAGCTCCTGGCTCCTGGCTTAGGATTGGCTCAGCCCTATCTGTTGCAACCGCCTGGGGAGAAAATCATTGGACGGAAGATCTTCCTCTCTGTCTCTCCTCCTCTCTGTATATCTGACTTTCCAATAAAAATAAATAAATCTTTTTTAAAAAGATTAGTTTATTTCTGTGAGACTCAGAGTTACAGGAAATGATTGGGGAGATGAACAAGAAGAGAGTGAGAGAGAGAGAGATAGAAAGGTCTTCGATTTGTTGATTGACTCCGAAGGTATCTGTCATGATCAGGGCTGAACCAGGAAAAAGCTAGGACCCAGGAGCTGTATCTGGGACTTCCATTTAGCTTTCAGGAGTCCAGGAACCAGAGCGATTTTCTGATGCTTTTCCTCACAGCACCAAGAAGAAGCTGGCCTGAAACTGGAGCAGCCAGGACACAAACCAGTGTGGACACGAACAAAGACGTTGCAGCTGGCAGCCTCACTCCCCACAACAAAATGCCATGCCTATCAATTGAATCTTTCACGTATTTGGATTATATTATTTAAATAAATACCAAATTGAACTTTTAAAGGAAAATTAAGCAAAAGGACTGGCACAGCTGTATAAGAGGCTAATTTTTTCACCTGCAGAGTTAGCGTCCACTACGAATGCTGGTTTGAGACTCAGGTTCCCCACTTCCAATCAAGCTCCATGCTGATGGTTTAGGGAAGCAACAGAGGATGGCTCATGTTTTTGGGCACCTGCACGGAGGGGAGAGATAAAGAAGCTCCTAATTTCTTGTTTCAAATTGGCTCAGCCATGGCCAATGAGGTCATTTGGGTAGTGAACCAATGGCTGATTAGTGGAAGACCTTTCTGTCTCTCCTCCTCTCTGTGTAAATAGGACATTCTGTTAAAAATAAGTAAATCTTAAAAGAGAAACCTCTGAAAGTGAATAATCAGATACAGCATTATTTTGGTACAGAATTACCATATGGCTACAGAATAAGAGGTAACATTTCTTGTTTGAATTTTAACTCTGCTGTGCGTGCATTTTAAACATTTTGCACAAATAGGAACAAAGTTGTTGTAACATCTTCATAAATATATGAATAAAACCCATTGTTGAAATTTATATATATTATTTATTTATTTATTTATTTATTCATTCATTCATTTGATAATCTTACATAGCTGATTAGGGCACAAAGGGTAAAGGACTACAGCAAAGTGGGTACGACCATGGTTTCCACACTAATATCATTTTTTCCCCTCTATCTGGGGTCAGGGGAGAAACAAGGGAGATTCAGAACTGTTGGACTATCAAAACTGCTTGAGCAGGACCCTTGGAGCGTGCCCCACATCGGTGTGAGGCTGGGTGGGGCTTCTCCCTTTGTTTCTCCCCGGAAATTTTTGTATCTTTTAAGTACCTTGCTCAAGTAATTCAGAATAAAAACATTACACAATGATATGAAGAATAAAGGAAATTGAGACCAAGACAACTTTCTGACTTTGAGATTGATGGATAGATGTGTTGAGTAATGGATAGCATCTTGAGCTCATTTTAAATTATAATCATAACTGCTAACAGCAACATTAGGTGGTCAACA
Source organism: Ochotona princeps (assembly GCF_030435755.1). Classification (NCBI taxonomy): domain Eukaryota; kingdom Metazoa; phylum Chordata; class Mammalia; order Lagomorpha; family Ochotonidae; genus Ochotona; species Ochotona princeps. The sequence continues at coordinate 7,151,063 of NC_080836.1, read as the reverse complement.
GGGCTTAACCTTTTGCATCATTCCAGCGATGCGTAGTCCACTGTAATGTTTCACAGGACCTTCCCTGGGGCAGGGGGGAACAGCTGTAGTATCAGCTCCTCATGCCAAAATTATTACCAGGCTACCTCATTCCAAATGAAATGATAGTAATCATTTGACTCTATTGGGCACAAGCAGTAATAACAGGCACAGATACAAAATCAACTTGTCAGGGAGTCAACAGACTCACGTCTGTGCAGAGTGAAAGCCATCACACCTGACACAAGTGTGGGAGATTAAGAGGAGCCTTTATTGGCCGAGCTTGGTGACAGCAGGGGCTGCTACACTCCGGAGGCCACTGCACCACAGAGCTGAAGTCAAGGGTTTTTAAAATCTCAACCTCTAATAGCTTGAGAGCTCCTGAGTACAGTTTCTTGTGAAGTAACTAAGTGGCAGGAGGTAGGAAAGATAGCTGCCAGAGCCCAATGTTTCCCTGTGGTTAATTAACCTAAAATAGCACAGTAGGAGGCAGGGCTAAGTGGCTGGAGACTCAGAAACCATTGCCAAGCTGTCAATTAACTTGAAAGATGGGGGAGGCAGGAGGGGCAGAGGGTGCACAGAGCCACCTGAGCTGGTTTCCTGAATTCGATTAACCCAAACGTTGCATGGGAAGTAGGCAGGGCAGATGTGCACTGATGAATCTTTAGGCAGTTTATCGCATTCAATCAACTTGGATGGTGCAGGAGGAAGTATAAAAAGTGGTATGTGGAACCTCCATTTCCATGCTATCTGAGCTGTCCATTAACATGGCAGGTGGGTGCTAGCTGTTAACCAGCTACACCCAATTTGGCAGCCTATACAACAAATTACAACGAACTACACTCACCCCAATTTTATTCTGTTGTGTACTGAAACCTGTGGATTTCATCTGCGTTTTATTTTTAATATTTATTTACTTTTAAATACAGAGGGGGTAGGGGGAGGAAGAGAGAGCGCGAGAGAGCGAGAGAGATGTTTCACTTGCTAGTTCTCCCCTCCACCTCTGCCCTGCTGTGCCCCAGTGATCATGAAAGCCAGGGCTAGGTCTGGCAGTAGCCAGAGTGAGAGCCAGTTTCTCTGAGTGAGGTTTCCCAGGTGAAAAGCAAGGATTCAAACACCTGGGCTATTTAATACTGATTTTCCCAGGCCATTGGCAGGGAATAAATCAGAAGGGAAGTAGCTTACCAGTTCACAGGCAGCAGCCTTATCAGCTATGCCACAAAACTAGCTCCAATTGAACTGCATTTTGGTAGCTAACACCTAGCTGCCACCCACCATTTCCAGTTTTAACTGATCACAGTTGCCATGAAACAGTCGGTTAATGGGAGATGTCAGCATTATGGCAATGTAATGTATTAAATGAATGTTTGACTCAAAGTGAGCTTTATTGAGAGTGCTTCCCAATACAGACAGAAGGCCAGGGAAGTTGCACCCAAGGATTGTGAACGGGGTTTTTATACTCAGCTCAAAACAGGAAATGAGGCGAGACCTAACAGGTTAAAAAGTGCTTCCTCGTGTGTTAATGTGAATTCTGACAGATTCCCTCTGGCCTGGTGGGACGCATACATCACTTCCGGGCTAGGAAAGGGCTTCTGGATATTGTGGTCCCTGGCTTGACTGTATCAGCCAATCCCCCCTCCCATCTGCCTCCCTCTTGCAACCCTCCTCTCCCCTACCCAGCTGGGCCTTAGAGGCACAGTGGATTAATTCACCACCTGTGACACAGGCACCTCCTCTCAGTTCACTGATTCAATCCCTGCATGCTTTATCTCCCAAGCTGCTCCCTATTATTGTGATGTGGGAGACACCAGAGAGTGGCCCATGTACTTGGGCTGCTGCCATCCAAATGGGAGACCTTGGTGGAGTTACAATTCCCTGGCTTCGGCCTCGTACAACCCTGTCAAATCCAGCCATCTGCAACATCAACCAATGGATGGAAGAGCTCTCTATCTCACCCTGTCTCTTCCTCTTCATGGCTCTGCTGATTAAAGGAAGAAACTAAATACATCTTTTAAAAGCATTGTGAAAAATAAGGACAACTTGAAATCTTCTCATTAATTGGGGGTTACCTTAATACTTAGTTACTGAAGTCTACATTCTTAGGGAGTTAGTATAAAAGTATAAGAAGAAGATCTTTAAATATCTAAATGCAGTTGTCCAAGTGTGTCCAAGATTTTGCATTCACCAATTTCACCAAAGGCAAAAAATATTCAGAAAAAAGTAGTGTGTCTAACCTGAACATAGATTATTTTTTCTTGATACAATTCCATGGCAGGGGAGATACAGTTCTCTAAATAATACCACGTATAGGCAGAATTTACATTTCATTAGCTTTCATGGATAATCTAGAGATGAAGGAAGTATATGGGAGGGTGTGCTTAGGTTATTTGCATGCAATAATTACATCATTTTACCTAAGGCACCCAAATCTATGTTGATTGTTGTATCCACCAGGATCTTGAAATAAAAATTCCATGGATACTGACATCTGCACAGTGCTGTTGCATGAGTATGCTGTCTGATAAAGGGCAGGTTTCAGAGCACATAATCACAGCAGGACTCTTTGCATCTGAAATATGCAGAATCGTCAGGTCCAGGATCTTCTGAGTGTTATGGAATGAATCCAGTGATGATAGAAGTCTCTGCGAAATCTTGCTTTATTGCTCCTTCACTTCTCCTTATGTATTCTTCCCCCCATATCCTAATTTAGCCAGGATATTGGATATAGATGAGTCCAATTAGCTGGTTATTCGTTGCATGTCTCTTAGGATAACTTTTATTGTTGGGGAAGCTGGAACATAGATCTTCAGCTTAACGGAGGGACTTAAGGGTAATGACCATTTGTTCCCCTTTGGATTATGTTTGGTTGCATTATAATTGGTTGGATTGCCGTATGGACTTGTGATTTGTCATTTCTAGTATGCTCTATTATCACCAAGTATGCTTAATAAAGACTCCTTAATAAAACCTGAGACATGTCTGGTGTGATCTTGTTCGCACCCTGTAACACTGGGTTGTGAGATTCATTTGAGATTCTGAAAGAAAACAAGGAAAGATTTTTGGCATGGTTTTCTTGAGCAAATTCATAAATAGCTACCTGCAAATTATGTGAGATTTTTTTAAGACATTAGGATATAGTTTCACATATAACAGATGCTTTCACAGAAGATATCATAACATGAACTTTCAAAGTATGTTTAATTAATTAATTTGCAAGTATCAATAATTTATCTTTAGACTTATTTATCAAAAATAGATACACTTAGGGACCTAGCACGACAGCTCAGTGGTTTAATCGTTGCCTAGTATGTTCTGGGATCCCATTTGGGCATCAGTTCATGCCTTGGGTGCTCCTATTCCCATTCATCTCCCTGCTTGTGCCCTAGAAAATCAGTAGAAGATGGCCCAAAGTCTTGGGCCCCTGCACCAGGATGGGAGACTTGGAAGGATCTCCTGGATCCTGGATTTGGATCAACTCGCCTTCAGCCATTTGTGGCCATCTGGGAAGTGAGTCCATGACAAATGGAAGATCTACCTCCCCATCCCTTTGTAAATTCACATTTCAATAAAAATAAATGACTCTTTTTTTTAATTAATTATTTTGCATTATGTTACAGTTTCATAGGCTCTGGGAATCCCCCCCCCTCCCCCCCCCCCTGGTGGATTCCTCCACCTTGATGCAGTGTTACAGTTCAAATTCAATCAAGATTCTTTGTTTGCAAACATATACCAAGCATAAAGTCCAGCTACTTATTGTCCAGATGGGTTGAACAGTTTCGTGGGGAGACCATTTCTGGTCCGAAGTTAGAGCTGGTAGAATATCATCCCAGTCAATTAAGAGTCCCAATATAACATCAACAGCAATTTGCAACATTATGGAATTGACATGGTTTTGAGTAACCAGTATGTTAAAAAAAAAAAAAAAAAAGCAAGTTCTAACCACAACCTATGATTAGCTCATTGACATTTCAATTTTAGTTTATATACAGGACCGGCTGCTATATACCTTAAAATGGCTATAAGGTACCATTCAGCTGTCTTGTGTCTATTTTTTTTTTAGTATTTAGCCATTTGTTGTGTTGAAGTATAATTTTGCTGATCTTGGCAGATTTTAGAATAATCTAGACTGGCTTGTAACTCTAACAAGATATTTGTCGACATTTAAGGTGCAGAACACGTTTTTTTTGGGGGGGGAGGGGGTGTGCAGGAAAATCCTCAACACCATGGTGAGGAGTAACTAATCTTTGTGTCCCACCCAGCGAGGCATGAGCCAATCCACGCCAGCTCTTTCCTGTCAGATTTCAAGCTCTACTTTCTGTTGTTTGTCTGTTTATTTTAGTTTTTTTTTAGTTTGCATGATTGTTTGTTTGCTGTGAGGGGTTTTCGAAGCAATCCCGATGGTCATTGTGAGGGAGGGCGGGGGTCCAGAAGTGGAGCCAGGCTCGGACCAGAGAAAGCTCTCCTCTCTGGTCCCGAAGGACATTTAAAATAAATGAATCTTAAAAAGATATATTTAAATGCAATTTAGTATCATGGATTTTATAGCATGATGTGATTTCTACAGATGAAAAATGACAAATCAGAGTTGTTGTCATTGATGCCTAATCACATTCATGGAAATTTACCAATGGCTTTTGAAAAATAGGAGTGATGTTCTTTTAAATCCTCCCAAGTAGCGTTCCTTCCATTCAAATGCCTTTTAGTTTTTGCTCCTTGTCACTCTATCTCTTTCTCTATCTATCTATCTTCTCTTTTTCTCTATCTATCTATATCTATCTATATGTATCTATATCTATCTATCTATCTATCTATCCATATATAAAATATATTGACTTTCATCCCTACATTCGCTCATCAAGGAACACAGTCTTCAAGCATCCAGTCTGGACAGAGGGACTAAGGCAGGCCCAGGGCTTGATGACGACATTGAAGATGGAGCTGACATCTCTGGGTATGGCAAGGAGGAGCTCCTCAAGGTGGTAGAAGCCATGAAAGCACTGCTGTTGAAAGAAAGACAGGAAAAGCGGCAACTGGAGATGGAGCTCCGTGATGAAACCTGCAATGAGATGACGGAGCAGAGGCGACAGCTAGAACGGTGGTGCAGTGAACATCTGGACACCCCAAAGGAACTGCTGCAGGAAATGTAGGAAGAAAAATGAAAGTTCTCAAGGAGTCACTGACAAGTTTTTACCAAGAAGAGATTTAAGAGTGGGATGAAAAGATTGAAGAGCTAGAAGCTCTCTTTCAGGATAGACAGAAATCAGTGGCCAATCTACAGCCAGGGTCTGAACTGTCCCTTCAGAAGTCACAAAGGTTGGCAGCTTCTGCCTCCACCCAGCAGCTCCAGGAGGTTAAAGCTAAACTAGAACAGTGCAAGACAGAGTTAAACTGCACCACAGAAGAATTGCAGAAGTATCAGAAAATGTTAGAACCGTCACCTTCTGCCAAGCCCTTCATCACTGATGTGGAGAAGAAGTTAGAGGAGGGTCAGAAGAAGATTGCTGCAGACAGAGCTTCAAAAACTCGGTGAATCTCTCCAGTCAGCAGAGCGAGCCTACTATCACAGCACTGGGGCACGAAAACTCTGCCAAGCCTTCACCACTTGTGATGACATCTAATCAAACAGGACCAGACCTTGGCTGAGCTGCAAAATAACACGATTCTAGTCAAACTGGACCTATGGAAGAAGGCATCCTGCATTACTGAGCAGTATCATACTGTGCTGAAACTCCAAGGCCAGGCCTCTTCTGCTAAAAAAATGTTTTGGTGCCAACCAGGAAAACCAGCAACCAAACCAGCAACCCCCAGGAAAGAAACCTACTTCCTCGGACACCCACCTACCAAAGCTCTACAGACTGCAGTATTTTTTCTCTGATCTTGTGTTCACAATGCTCCCCACTACTAAAATCAGGACCTTTTGGCAAAAAATATTAAGGCTGTGAGAAGGAGAGCTTGTTTATTGCTCTCGGGTGATTCAGCCACTCAGCTTAATAGGTCTGTTAAGCTTTACCTTATACTTGGAACTCTACACAGAATGTAATACTCAGATACTAGCTGTCTTCTCCATTTTGTATTATAATCACCTATTCAAGCTCATATTTTTTTACTCACATGGTTTCTATACACACAAATAAGTATATAAAATAAAGATATTGTTCATAAATAAATATATATATAAAAATATATTGCTTGTGAGAAGTAGCCACTTACCTTTGGGCTAATAAGGCAATGTTTCTAAAAATGATTGTGTGACAGCAATTTGGTTTTTTTAATCTGAGTTTTTCAATAGCAAGCTAGAGTACCTCCCACTTGGGAGAAAAGTTATCATCATATTAAAATGGATCCACACTTCAATCAGATTCTCTCACGTCATCGAAATGTGGCTTACATTTGAGAGACAGAAAGAAAGAAGACATAAATGTGTCAACTGACTTCAATATATGGGTTTTGGGTGTTGTATCATCATCACGGCTTAGATTCATTTTGTTGTGTTCTTTACAAACTTCCTTCAAGGTGAAAAAACAATTTAAAAAAATCTTAAAAACAAAACTAAGATGGACACGACCCAAGACCCTTTGATAAATTACAAGGAAAAATAACCTCCACTACAACATGCTTTATAACTTAGTTTGATGAGGAAAAACATTTTGTTTAGCCAACTTCACATAGTCTGTCTTTCTTTTATAAAGATCTATCTATTTGAAAGTCAGAGTCAAAGTGAGAGGGAGAGACAGAGATGGAGTGTGTCTATGTAACTGGGAACATGAACATGTGCGTGAGAAAAAGGAAGGAGGAGGGAGAGAGGGAGGGAGGGAGAGAAAATGAGAGAGACAGAGGCTCTTACAAGGAGGTACAAACATATGAATAGAAGATTTGTTGTGACACTTGGGTTGCCCTTTGGCTCATGACTTTGAACCTGGGAAAATGCGTGAAGTTTTCAGCTCCTGGTGGAAGCATAAGAGGATATTATGACAAGTGTGTGTCACATTCGCAGGTGGGAAGGATGGGAAGAGACCAAGAGATTGCTGTCAATTTTAGAACAGGCAAGAGTTCCCTAGGAACACAGAGTTGTAGTGACCCACTGCAGAGTATACACTGGGAGAACTAAGGACACTTACACGCCTGGATTCCTGCGGGTTGGGATATTTTGTGTGTTGCTGCATGTCCAGTGAAAAAGCTGTGCTTCAGAATGTTTACTGAAGAAAACCTACCCTTTTGTTATATATTTTCATCATTTTCTTCAAACCATAGTGACAGATGTTGGTACATGAAGGACATATTTATCATCCACATAAGCATCAGATTGATTTTAGAGGAATCCTAAGACTTTTTCTTCTGGAACCCTACTCCAGAAACTGATGCACAATTCTAAATGCCAGATGGGGCGATTGCATGCAAAATGGAGTGGAAGTAGTGGCAGTGTCAGGAGAGCATTTCCATTTCATGCTGAACTTCTTGTCATTGGATTAGTCCTCATTTATTGACTCTGAACTTGTCTCTTTCCATTTGTGGCACCCACGCCACATACACGTGCACACACACACACACACAGACTCACAGATGATTGGCCACAGGGTCATATTTCTTGTTTGTTCCAGCCACCATGAAATTAATTAATTTGAATCATGCTTGGGAAAATTGAAGATAACAAAGGAGTATCAGTATATATGATCTTAGTCCAACACACCACATAGTCTAAGAGAGGAGTTTGTGGACCTGAGAGTAGATGTTGAAACTGAATGGTATTTTGCTGCCACCGAATTGTTGGGACTGCTGTCAGCACACAGCAGGTGGTTAGAAGCTGGGAAATTTTATGAAATCCATTCATATTACAGTGCATTACATGTAAACCTTGGCAATAAAGTGCTAAACTGTTCAGGGAGTAAGATGCAAATACTAGAAATGACTTTTCCTCAGTAACACTTTAGGCAATGACACTTGAATTAAAGCAAAGGAAATTTTAGTATGCTAGTGATGATTTCTGGTTTTTTTTTTTTTCCCTGAATGCAATGGCAAAACTATTGCTATTACCTTTCATGGATAAGGTGTATTCCCTATTTTGGCTCCTGATGAAACAACAGATTTATTAAAATACAGAACTAATCAATTTAATGTTGTGAAAAAACATTTGCGAAGATCCTAAAATAATGTAAACAAACATGTTGAAAAGTGGATTCAGTTTTATAGGTTTTGTAGTAGATTTTCTTTTATTTGTTTACTTAGAGATGGGGCCCAGCGGCGTGGCCTAGCGGCTAAAGTTCTCGCCTTGAACGCCCCGGGATCCCATATGGGCGCCGGTTCTAATCCCGGCAGCTCCACTTCCCATCCAGCTCCCTGCTTGTGGCCTGGGAAAGCAGTCGAGGACGGCCCAATGCTTTGGGATTCTGAACCCATGTGGGAGACCTGGGGGAAGTTCCTGGTTCTTGGCTCCGGATTGGCACAGCACCGGCCGTTGCACTCACTTGGGGAGTGAATCATCAGAAAGAAGATCTTCCTCTCTGTCTCTCCTCCTCTCTATATATCTGATTTTGTAATAAAAATTAAAAAAAAAAAAGAAGATCTTCCATCCACTGATTCTTCCCAATTGACCACAAAAGTAGGGTTGGGCCAGGTTAAAGCCATGAAATGGGAACTCCATCTTTTTCTCTCACAAGAGTGACAGGGACACATGCCCTTTACTAATCATTTCTCTCATCCCAGATGTATTTGTAGGATCACAAGTGTAGCAGATGGGACTTTAATTGGTCCTTTGATATGGCGTGGCAGTATCAGAGGGATTCCACGGCACCACCTTGTTGGTCCATGTAATAAATCATAAGTGAACAATTGGACTATAATTTGACTTACCACAAGTAAATTGCCCACGGCCATGAAGACATGCTTCCCATTTCCTTATTAGCTCTGACTGTGTCACAACTAAACCATAATGAAGAGGTTGGAATTTTTCTTTCTGAAAAAGGACATTTCAAAGTTCTTAAAAAAAATTTGTATGGAAAAGTTTATTTCATGAGCCCCAACATAACTGTGGAAATGGCCATTCCAAGGTGATGTCACATTCTGGATTCAACACAATGACAGTAAATGGCCACTTAGGAAGTCCAGGCTCATCCCTCGCAAATTGATCAAAATAAAGCAGTAGCTGTGAGATGTGGAGACGTTCCACAGGTTCTGTCTACTACAAGAACAGACCAAGACAGGGCAAGTCAATGTTCATGATTTTTCCCCATGTTCAGAAAAATTGCTGTGTTCCATGTCACATCTTTCATTGAGTTTAAGTGCTCCTTCAGAGATAGGAAGGGAATAGTGGATGTTGGCATTTGTTAGCCAACCTGGTCCAGAAAGATTCGCTTGTTTCAGAAAATGTACAGTGAGGACAACTCCCAGCCTCTATGACACCATGGCATTTAACGGGTTTATATGTGCAAATTAATCCCTACGAGGCTGGAAGTTCTTGATCCACTGATTGAAATCCAGAAAAGAAATATTTATTTTTATTTAGCATGCTTTAAATTTAGACCAATTAAGCATCTAATGATACTGTAAAAAGCATCTCTTTCTTTTGTGTCCCATTTTTGAAAAGTGATTCTTCTTCACTTTACTAAGACTGTGACTTTTTTTCAACTTAATCACAATCACCTTCATATCATGCTAGCATCATAATATGGGTATACAGCCCAGAGGTTGTACTTACTATGTTACTTACACCGAGATTCTGGTCAAATACTATTTTACATATATGTCTTGAGTTTAATTCACAGCTTTTATGGCACAATGATATCAATCTTCTCATATTTATTCATTATTAGTATGTTAAGAATCAGCTTGCTATTGAGTACTAGACTAGACCTAGAGAATTCAAAGAACATGATTATGTCTCCAATTGTTACAAACTGTCTTTGGTTAATCAGCTCTCCAGCCCAGAAGAACTAGGAAACCTTAAAGATGACATTTAGCACATATTTGAAATTTTATACTGCTGAAGTTCGGATTTCCATTTTCTGCTGCTGATCTACCTCCGAGGATGGATGTAATGTTAGATCTAATGAGAAGATTCACTGGACAGGAAAGAAGCAGAAGGAACAGACCCAGGAGAAGGGCACCCTGTGGTGGCACAGCACAGTGCACACCCAGGGGAGCCCATCCTGGTGGAGGTATGAACTTCTCTGTTGAACATGCACCAACGCAGGTCAACACTTTGTGAAAACAGGGTCCATCCTTCTGTTCATGATAAAACATGCTGAACTACAGAATCAAGATCACTACAGCGACGTATGTATTTGTTGCATTTCTTAAAAAACAAGCAAACAAAATAAACTTTAATGAGGAAAGTTTTCACAAACCATTAAATCTAACAATGTAGTATTATTTAGTAAAACTATGGATTTATATATCCATCATGCCAATTAAGCATCTTCATTAAAACAGAAGATATCTCTCTCCTCTCTTCTTTCCTCCCACCTTCAACTTTAAAAATAAATCTTCATTAAAAGAAGAGAATAGGGGTCCAGCAGCGTGGCCTAGCAGCTAAAGTCCTCACTTTGAATGCCCCGGGATCTCATATGGCCGCTGGTTCTAATCCCGGCAGCTCCACTTCCCATCCAGCTCCCTGCTTGTGGCCTGGGAAAGCAGTCCAGGACGGCCCAATGCGTTGGGACCCTGCACCCGTGTGGGGAGACCCGGAAGAGGTTCCTGGTTCCCAGCTTCAGATCGGCACAGCACCGGCCATTGCGGTCACTTTGGGAGTGAATTACCGCACGGAAGATCTTCCTCTCTGTCTCTCCTCCTCTCTGTATATCTGACTTTGTAATAAAAATAAAAAAATCTTTTTTTTTTTAAAAGAAGAGGATAAATCATTCTAAGCATGATTGTATTTCTGTGCTAAAATAATAATAAAATCTAATAAAAAAAATCCAGGTAAATGGTATGTGCTATTGGTGGAGGTGAAAAATATAGTCTGGTAAATGGGCAAAGACATCTTTAATAGGGGAGCAGGAGCTTAACGTCAAAGAGCACTTAGTAAATGGAAGGACATATGGGTATTTTGTGATACAAAAGATAATATTAAGGAGTTTTGGGGTAAAGGAAATTAGGCATCCTGAGAACAGAGATGAGTAAGAATCTTAAGATTGTGCCGTAAACTATTTTAGTAAATATTTCCGATCCATTCAATGTTAGTCCCATTAAGATTTTGGTGTAAAGTGTTTGGAGACCACCTCACCCCTCAAGAAGTGTACCCTGGGGAAACTGTTCAAATTCAGATTTTGGTAGTCCACAGCCCAAGCCCATATCTCTTGGGTAAACACTAGGTATATGCGTTTTTTTTTTTAAGATTTATTTATTTTATTACAAAGTCTTTGGCTTTTCACACTCTGTTATGTTTCCAGATGAACTTTTGTGTGTGCTTTTCTATTTCTGAGAAGAAGGTTGCTGGGATTTTGTTTGGGATTGTGTTGAATCTGTACATTACTTTTGATAATACGGACATTTTGATGATGTTGATCCTGCCAGTCCAGGAACATGGTAAGTTTCTCCATTTTGCAATGTCTTCTTCTGGTTCCTTTTAAATGTTTTATAATTTTCATCATGGAGGTCTTCCACATATTTACTTAGCTTAATTCTTAGGAATTTAAGATTCCTCTCCAACATTTTAAAGGGGACTGTGCTTATAATTTCTTTCTCAGTCATGGAATCATTTTTCTGCAGTAGTACCATTGATTTGTGTCCATTAATTTCATATCCTGCTACTCTGTCAGTCTCTTAGGAGTTCCAGTAGTCTCTTAACTGAGTTTTTTGAATCTCCTATGTGGAAAATCATGTTATCTGCAAATAGAGATGATTTCAGTTCTTACTTTCCAATATGGATTCCTTTAATTCCTTTTTCTTGCTTAATAGCTCTAGCAGGGACTTCCAATAATATATGTATGGAAGAGTAGTGGTGCCTTTGTATTTTGTAGCTGCTATTCCTTTTCTCTTTCACAAGAACATTTTTGAGTATTATTTGTTGGGCAGGTTTAGAGAAGGTGACTTATTAGAGATTTTCTTTATTGTAAAAGAATTTTATTTCATTTTCAAAGACAAAGGAGAGCTTTACAGGATATGTTATTCTTGGCTAAAATTTTTTCCCTTTTTGAGTTTGGAATATATAACTCTGTTTTCTCCTGGCCTGTAGTGTTTCCTCTGAAAGGTCAGCTGTTAGTTGAGTAGGAAAAACAATACATAGGAGGGTCACAGAACTCCTAACAGATTTAATCAAAAATCAAACTTCACCATGAGGCATGATAATGAAGCTTTCTTCAGTCCAACATATGGAAAAAAAATCCTTAAATGTGCACGTGAGAAAAATCAAGTGTCATGTAGAGGAGACCCAATCAAACTCATGGCTTTTCATTTAAAGGACTGTATAGTAGCTATGCAATACGGACTATTGTATCCAAATGTGAAGATTGAATGCCGTGTGCACATCTCAACTTCCAAATCAACAATGGTGTCCAATGGAACTGTTGAACAAATTTTTCAACAGGAGGCTGGACTCTCTGCTATTGTCCATACTTACAATATCAGGATACACTTAAATAGAGTGATGGACTTATGACCATGAAGGACTATACCATTGCAATAATATTGGAGAAATCAATGGTCGGTGGGGATTTGGGAAGAGGCCCAGGGATATCCCAGAGTGTATAGAATTGTATCATAAAATTATAAAATAAATTAAATTAAAAAGTAAGAATGAATCCTAAAACAGAAAACAATTTGTGTTGAGCCACAGACATAATGGTCAGTATGGCCAGCTTTCAAAACATAAATCACAAGTTTTAAAAGTTTTAAAAGATATAAACTGACAGTGTTCATGATACCCCCACTAGAACATGATTCTCCATGCAGCAGTAATCAGTGACTGCTTGGGCAATAGATTTGTTTTGACATCTGTAAACCTTGTGATCTTGGCTTACTCATCTCAGGCTGCAACTCTACTTGTACAAGGACAGGCTGAACTAACACAGGCTTCCCATCCCTGTCAAATTTAAAGCTCTGGTTTTATATATGCTTGAATGGAACTTTATATCCCTTGCTGGTTGCTCATTAAATGTTTGCTGATGGATCTTCCACAACCTACGATAAATTGAGCTGTGCTGGTTTTCATTTTGGATGAGCAAGAGTAACTGACTCATGCCCTAAAAACATTTTTATTGTCCTATCGTCTGTGTGGCCAAAAATCATATTTGATTGAAAGGATGGTTTTCTTATAAAAAAAAAAAATGGCACTCAACGTTTCATCCTGTTGTGTCTCTAGGAGCCAGGTTCTTTGAGAGGGATGTTACAAATGCTTGGCTTTTCACCTACCATGTCTCAGAGAATACAATGTAAGGATATTTCTTCTGGTAAAAGAAACTTGATCGGTATGTTCTCGCAGGAGTTGTTCAGGGTAAACGTGGTGATTTGTCTTCCTCATTGGCAGTACAAAATTCAACTTAGGTATTTGCCTCCTATCTGAGCTTTACAGAGGTCTCAAAGGCCCCATTCCTCCTTCCTTATCATCACAATGTGAGTCTCCATTCGCTCATGGCAAAATGGAAATAATGCCATGGGTGGCCAGCTCTGTGGTACGACAGATTTAATGCATGTGAGGCTCCCTGCCTCGTACATAGTGCCAAGAACAGTTTTAAAATGTGCACACTCCATAATATTAAAATATGTTATATAAAATTGAAAATCTCTACATGATGAACTTCAAAAATTCAATGGAAAACGGACTTGAAGCATAAGTTACATTTTTTCAGGAATCTTCATATATATATTTATATAGGAATTACATATAAGATGTCTATTTATATATGCATTTATGAATGAGAGGCTCAAGAAGCTTTATATATACATACATTTAAAAGTTATTAATTACATATGCAATTAGATTTATACCAATTATTTATGTATGCATACATAAAATGTCAAAACACAAAAAGTTGAAATGAAAATAAACAGAGAACCTATAGATGAACTAACATTTCATGAACAATTTTTTTTAAAAGATTTATTCATTTTATTACAGCCAGATATACAGAGAGGAGGAGAGATAGAGAGGAAGATCTTCCATCCGATGATTCACTCCCCAAGTGAGCCGCAACGGGTCGATGCGTGCTGATCCGAAGCCGGGAACCTGGAACTTCTTCCGGGTCTCCCACGTGGGTGCAGGGTCCCAATGCATTGGGCCGTCCTCGACTGCTTTCCCAGGCCACAAGCAGGGAGCTGGATGGGAAGTGGAGCTGCCGGGATTAGAACCAGTGCCCATATGGGATCCCGGTGCGTTCAAGGCGAGGACTATAGCCACTAGGCCACAACACCGGGACCTGACCATTTCTTAACCCAGAACCTGCTGCAGTGCTAAAGGCTAAGCTGACAGTGACTCATCTTGGGTATTGAACTTCACTCCCTTTCTTCTTTTAAAGATGTCTTTTACTCATGTACTACACTGAATCCTTTTTGCCCCTTTATTCCATTGCTCTGATGTGTAACTCTCTGAGGACAGATGTTCTTCCTGAGGGGTGTGTGTGTGTGTACATGTACATGCATATATCTGTCCAGAGGAACTGTATATTGGAGGCAAACATATTATAAACTGGAGATACAACATGGTATGCATCTCTACTTCTGAAAAAAAAACATGGACTTGCAAAGAATATTAAATATAACTTGACAATAGAATGCTGGCATTTCTTCTATTGTCTATACCTACAATGTCATTATACACATGCACAGAAGAATGATGGGTTTGTGACTGTTCTTGAAAGACTATACAATTGTTATAATATAGGGAAAAGCATTGGGGGTGTATGATGAATGGGAAGGAGGAAGGGGAAATACCTGAGTTTAAGGAAATGCATCATAAATTTTTCAAAATATCCCAGTTACAGAAAATCAAGTTCAAAATAAGAAAAAGTTATCACATCAAATTAAAACAATGGTAGTGCAAGGAACTCATCAAGAAAGTGATGAGAAAACGAAAAGAATGGGAGAAAATATTTGCACACTACACAACAAATATGGAACTAATTTGCGAAATTTATAAAGAATCTTTAAACTCAAAAACAGCAAAGAAAGACACGTGGTTAAGAAAAGGAACCAGAAGATCTGTCATGATGATTCAGTGACTAAATAATCAACTAGAATCTGCTCGGGTTCCATGTGGTGCCGACTTGTCCCAGTTGCCACACTTCGTATCAAGCACTGTTCCTGTGGCCTCATAAAGCAGTAGGAGAGGGCCTAAAGCCTTGAGACTAAGCACCTGCATGGGAAAGCCACAAGAAGCTCTGGCTCCTGGCTGGGAATGGCTTAGCTCTGGCAATTGCAGCCTTATGGGGAGTGAAACCGAGGATGAAAAATCTTTCTCACTGAATCTCCTTCTGTGTAAATATGTTTTCTAAATAAAGTCACAAGAAATTTGAAAAGGAAACAAAAATGAGACAAGAAATTGAGGAGGCATTTTTCAAATGAAGAATGTAATGGCAGAGAGAAAAAAATAGCAACAACTTTTTGTTACGACTAAATGGAGTGTATTGGCCTGTTTTCCAAAGGTCCTACAAAACCTGGGTATGGGGAGATAGGTGTCTTACTCCACGATTGCTGAAGATTCATGCCAGTGTGGCAACTATCAGAATCAACGTGGAGAGTGCTTAGATAACTGAAAATGAATCTACCACGTGACACAGCTTCCAACTCCAGAAAATATATCAGAAGAGAAATATGCACATTAGAGAGACCTGCACACTGACATTAACACAAGCTTGATCTACACACGCAACATTTCATCAGAGGAAGAATGGAAAAAGAGAAGTGTGCTAATCAACTCCATGGACTATCACCCATAGATTTAAATATAAACAAACAAAAATTCTACCGTTTGAAAAAAATGATCTCAATGAGAGGAAATTTGTTCTGTGAAACAGGCCACTCCCAAACAGGCAAATATCATCTGTTCTTTCTGATGTAAGGCAAACTTCATGTCGAAAAGATGACAAATAGACACAAAAACAAGCATTTAGACTGGTATAATCTAATAGATTAACTCCTTAATGCAGCCCAGATTATCAGAGAGTGAGGCTAAATTGCAGAATGCATCTCTACTCCTGAATAAAAGGACTCCACATGAGGCTGTTCAATATGTCTTGAGAACAAAAGACTAGATTTTCTACTATACTTATTTTTCATTTTTTAAAATTTATTATTATTATCATTTTATGATACAGTTCCATAGGCTCCTGGGGATTTCCCTTACCCCTCCTCAATCCCCCCACACCTAGTTCCTCCATATCATTACTACAGTATGTTTCTTCACACACAGCCGTATGTCCATCATTGCAGGTGTGGACAATGGCAGAGAGTCCAGAATCCTAATGTCAAGATAGAGTAAACACTTTCATTGTTAAGTCCATCTTTGTGTGGAAGTAGAAATGCATGCTACGTTGTATCCTCACATCTGGATGTTATTCTCCATTTCACAGCTACTGTACATCCCCTTAAATGAAAAGTCATGATACAAAATCAACAATAGAAAGAAAAGTAGATATTTACAACGCAACAAAGTTAAATAACATGTT
Source organism: Ochotona princeps (assembly GCF_030435755.1). Classification (NCBI taxonomy): domain Eukaryota; kingdom Metazoa; phylum Chordata; class Mammalia; order Lagomorpha; family Ochotonidae; genus Ochotona; species Ochotona princeps. Next base: position 7,134,450 of record NC_080836.1, on the reverse strand, counting down.
ACTTAATATGACAGTCTCCATTACACAGTTACTGTATATCTCCTTAAACGAAGAGCCACAAAACAAATCAACAACAAGAAAGTAACAACACCATGAAATAAAATAGCATGCTACTGAATGATTAATGTGTCACTGAAGGAAAGAAAAAGAAAATCAAAAACCTTCTTGAAGAAAATGATGCCACTGCATGATCTATGAGTCATTGAATGATGTAATCAGAAGAAAGTGTTTTGAAGAGATGAAACCAACAGAAAACAACAAAACCCATGAGATACAGTTTCCGCTGATCTTTTTTTGGTGAAATGTGTCTATTCTAGAGGGCAAATAGATGGGTTTTATTTTTTAATCCAGTCTACTAATCTATGACGTTTGATTGAGCTTAAGCCATTTACATTCAGAGTTAAATATACATGGGTGGTACTTTGGTCCTGTCATTTTAGGAATGGGTTGTTCATTGGTTTAGTCTTCTGTTGTCATTTCTTTTGGGATGTTCTTCCCATTTGCCTTATGTTTTCATGGGTGCTATTCCTCTTCTCTGTCAAGAGAACATCTTGAAGTATCATTTGTAGAACAGGTTTGGAAGAGGCAAATTCTTTTAACTTTTCTTCACTGTGGAAGAATTTTATTTCATTTTCAAAGACAAAAGAAAGCTTTGCTGGATATGTTATCCTAGGCCAACAAGTTTTTTCTTTTAGAATCTGGAATATGTCACTCCATTCTCTTCTTGCCTGTAGAGTTTCCTGTGAGAGGTCTCCTGTGAGTTTAATTGATGTTCCCTTATATGTCAATTGATTTTTTTCCCATGCACATTTAAGGGTCTTGTTTTCCTTATGTTCAATTAAAGAGAGCTTGATAATCATGTGTCTTAGTGAAGATCGCTTTTGATCAAGCCTGTTGGGAGTTCTGTGATTCTCCTGGATCTTGTTTCCCAATTCTTTCTCTAGATTAGAGAAATTTTCCTTTATTATTTCATTGAATATATCTAAAACCAGTTTCTCTTTCTGCACCTGCTGAGACTCCCATAACTCTTAGATTTGGCCTAATAGTGTCTTCCAATTCTTGAATACGTTTTTTTTTGTTTGTTTGTTTGGCCTGATCCAGCTCTGCTTCCAGCTTTTTGTTTGCTTCCCACTGATGACAGGAAATAGCTTCCAATTCTGAGATTCTTTCTTCTGCTTGCTTCATTCTATTTTGGAGACTCTCCATTCTACTTTTCATTTGCTCTACTGTGTTCTTAATTTCTGATATATCAGCCTTGATTTGCTTTATTGCTACCTTAAATTCTTTGAATTCTTGTATGAGCTTCTCATTTTTGATCATAATCTTTAAAATGAGTTTTCTGAATTCTGTGTCCCCCATTTTCTCGATGTTTTCCTCAGTTAACTCTGAGGTTGGCAAACGGTTTTGCTCCTTTGCAGGGGAGTTTTCAGTAATATTCACTGTGCCTTTGTCTCTTCTTTTGCTCTTGATTATTGTACTTCTGGTTATCTGAGTCTTCTCCTTGGGACAGGTTTCTAAGCTCTGTCACCCACAGGTCTACAATGCGATTTTACTTATTGCAGTTGATACTCAACTTTTTGCTTGCAGCCACTTGTGCCACAACCTCCAGCAAGTTCCAGGTTTGGGTTCTTATGTCAGGTTTTCACTGTGGTCTCCCAGCTCCTGGCTCACCACTCTCCACATCCTATGGTATCATGCTGAGTCAGCACCATTGTCTACAACTTTTCTCCCACTTCCAATTGGAGCAGTTCCCAAGATTAGCGAGACACCATATATAACCTATATAGCTAGGTTGTTGGTAGCACTGATCTTGCCGGAACCTGTTGGACATTAGGTCTGAGTGTCACATGGACCTGTTTTGACCTGTACAATGCCATAGTCAGTCTTATTTTCCTGTGGCATCAGTGCTATGCGCAGAAATCAGTAAGTTCTTGTGAGCTCAGCACATACGCAGTTCACTGTTTTCCCCTGCAGCCCCAAAGCTTTTGTCACAGTGTACAAAATGTGCCTGACATACCACTACTAGAGTTCTTGATCTGCTGGCCATCAGGTCTGAGGGCTACCTAGATCTGTCTTGGGTGGAACCTGTGAAGTGCCACGTTGCTGCAGTTCACTTAGTCAGAAATGAGTTCACTCCCAGCTCAGCCAGTCCTTTCCCTTGCTTTTGCCTCCTTAAGCAGAATGACTCCCAATCCAGCTCTAGGGGGCTGACTGGGCTGTGAAATCCACCCTGTTCTCACACTGCCCATCTGGGATCTGACACTGTCTCTTCTCCTGGTCAAATCAAACAGACCAGCAGGACAGATAGTTTTTTGTCTGGGTTTACCTCCCAAGCTCTCAGTGAAAGTCCCTTCCCACTGGGTCGCTCTGGAATTCTGGCTGTTGCCATTCCAACAGGCACTTGGGTTTGTTGGATCTAGTCTCAATCTCTTATGTTAATGACTTTCTAATAATGTTAGAGTATTTATTCATAATTCAATATGAAATTAAATGCCTCCTGAGCCCATGGCAACTGGACATCTGTTTGAGTCTTGGCTTCTCTGCTTCTTATCCAATTTTACTAATATGCCGAGGAAAGCAATAAAAATGTTCCAAGTACCTGAGCCCCTTTTGCCCATGTGAGGGATATAAATTCAGATCCCGGCTCTGTCTTCAACCAACCCCAGCACCAGGTGTTGCCATCATCTGGGAAGTGGACCAATTGACAAGAGATCATTCTCCCTCCCTCCATTTCTTTGTAGCTTTGGGTTTTCTAAATAAATAAAGAGATTCTTTAAAAACACCCCAAATCCCTTTATCAATTCTTGGCCTGTATGCTGTATCCCAACCTCCTTGGAACTGGACTGTTGTATTTGCTTAAGCTGTTCTTCACTCCTCAAGGACCTCTTCCAGGCTCTAGGTAGACACCCAAGGACTGGAGATAGAGTACAGTCTTCATTGTGCTCACTGCAGGGCTGGGATTGCTGTGCAGTGCGCCTGCCAAGCTTATCTTGGACTACTCTTGCAAGGAGATGTTGTATTTTACCCTCCTTAAGGAACAACTTTCAGTGGCCTGTGGCTCATGGCGGACACACCCAGAGATGCAAAGTGAAGAGAGGATGGAAGGATTAATTTCCACAAACAGTAACCAATTCTTCTCAGTTTGTTTTTTCATCAAGCTTTCAAAGATTGCTCTCTTAAATCACTCACATAAACAGGTTTGTTATTGGCAAATTGTCTCTCCAAATGCCATAATGCTAATACCCCAGGTGTCAGACACAGACAGACCAAGATTTTGCTCACTTTCTCCTCCAGCTCCTCCTTTTGTATTCCATTCCTCTCTTCTTCATCCTTCTTCTCTAGTCTTCATTGTCTTATGATACGGATCTGCAGCCAGGTTTCCTGTGTAGATTTCAGGTACCCAAGTGCTTATGCTACCACCTGATGTCTTCTAGTACCCATTAGCAGGAACCTAGATAGGAAGTGGAACAACCAGGAACGCAGTTGGCACTCTACTTTGAGACCCCATGACCTCAAGTGCTGACTTACCAGCTGAACCACAACACTGGACCCACTCCTAATCATTTCTGAACTCTTGCTTATAGTATACCACTTGGAATATTTATCATGCATATTTCTATGAATCACTGTGATGATGCAAAAACATTAAGATATTATGACTCTATGGAGGTGTCAGTAAGGAGGAAGAGAGATACAAGATTAAGAAGGCACAGTAAAATGGCAGCAACAGAATTTGCAGGGCATTCACTCATTGTAAAATTTGTCCCACTTTGACAGGTCTCAAAGCAAAGGATTGGACATATAAGATCAGAATTTTTAGAAATTGAAAGAATCAAAGGTGTTACAGGTTTTCAGAAAAATAACATATGACTGATGCTTTAGTTGAATTTCTAATCTTTGAGTTTTCAAGAAACAGGAACAGAAGGACAAGACATTAAAGCCACAGCACCAGGAGTCAGATGGTTCCTATCAAGAAATACCTTGTTATACTCTCTGTCGGCCTAGCTGGTTCTTAGATATCAGATGTGCTCAGAAAGAGTGTGATGAATCAAGACAAGTGCATTACTCCTTCCCCGGTCCTTAAGAGGCTCACAGAAGCATATGCTTTGTAAGAACTTCTATTTAAATGTCAAATATGTGAATCTTATTATAAGACCTTAAAGTATGTTGTGACTCCAGTGAAGCTGGCCCAATTCTGCCTGACAAATTGTTCAACAACAATCACTTTCCCTGTGGTTATGGCAATAATGTGAACATAGTACCTGGAGTTTTGGTGTTTTATGACTACCTAGCATTTCTTAGCGTGCTGTTTCACAGAAGTTGCTTCAAACAGTACTGTTTGGTAGAGGACTTGTGATGGAAGACACAGTGATAAATCTGCACAACAATATTTAGTGGTGCAAATATTGGGATGTGGTAGATATCAGACACATTTGATATCTTATTATACACATTGCTTCCCACCTCGAGGCATCCTCTCCTTATGAAAAATTATACATTCCGCGGGACTAAGTTTTATGTTCCTTCACTTTTGTACATGAACTCTTACTCATACCAGATTATAACCATGTTCACAGACCACATACAAATGCCAAGCCCGAAGTGCTTTTCACATCAAACTTTCTGTGATGTACAAGTAAAACTAAATATTTAATATGTGGCTGATGCATGAAAGAATATTTCATTATTTTAATTGTATTTAGGCTTTGTTTCTATGTATCATTGCTCAAACAACACAGGGTTAAACTGAGTAGATCCACCCATGTGTAGAATAGACTATATAAAAAAAGCAAGGATTTTAAAAAATTACAGATGAACCACAGAGCCTGGAAGCAAACAAACAAAATTAGAGTAACAGTCTTTGATTGAGAGACTAGCATGCTTGCTATGGCATACACCAGATTAGAGTCTTGGCTCTGCTTCAGATTTCAGCTTCCTGCTAGTGTATTCCGTTTGTCAGCAGATGGTGACTCAAGCAATTGGGTTGTGACCATCTTGGCTTGAGTTCCTGACTCTTGCTTGGTTCATTTTGTTCAGAAAGTTCTGAATCAGCATGTAAGCGTGTCTCTCTCTCTCTCTCTCTCTCTCTCTCTCTCTCTCACTTTCCTCTCAACAAAACACAGAGAGGAGGAAAAAGAGAGAGAGAGAATTTGGTGGTTATGATTTGACTAATATATCATCATTCTATACTGGTGTACCTGGGTGCAGCATTTCGCAGTGGCACCTGACTCCAGCTCCCTGCTATTGCAGACACGGGGAGGCAGCACTGATGGGCCTAGTGTTTACATTCTGACAATACACCTAGAATACCTGGGTTAAGTTTTTGACCTCTGACTTTGAATTCTGCCTAGCCCAGCAGGATATGGTGGGCATTTAGAAGGCACACAGTGGATGGGAAACCTATATGTGTGTGTCTCTGGTTGTTCAATAGATTAAAGCTGTTAAAAGTTATGGGGATACATTGTGGGGCAGAAGGTTAAGCTACAGCCTGCAGTTACATCATCCCATACAGGAACATTATATTAAGTTCTGGTTTCACTTCTAATTCAGCTCTCTGTGAATGCTCCTAGGAGAATAGCAGGAGAAATCCAAGCACTCAAGCCCCTTTTTCTAAATTCCTGGGCTTGGCATGACACAATCCCAACTACTGAGGCTATGTGTTGAGTGAGCCAGCAGATGTTAAGATATCTCTCTCTCCTTCTCCCTCTCTCTTTCTCTCCTCCATTCTGCCAATTAAATAAAATACATCCATTTTTTTAATGAAGTAATGGACATTGGATGTACTTAAATAATTGTCTACATGAGTCTTGCATACCATAAATATAGGCAGATCTATTTTAAAAATTTTAATTTTATGAAAATTTACAAACACAAACAATATACATAAGGATGGGATCCTTCACAGTAAACGAGACGTAAAAGCACTATGTTGCACCTCATAGTGTTAACAGTAGTAGGATTATGCTGCTGTATCTGTTTCATGCCTAGTTCCTGCTGAGCTTGGCAGGGAGCTCCACTGTTGCAAGTAGCTACATGAAGCTCAATGTGAAGTTCATCATCTCTTTTGAGTAACTACTCTCTCTAGTAAAATTTGTATCCATGTACAATATAACCTTTTATTGTCTTTTCGTATTTTTAACTGTAAATACCACAAGCGGATCTCAAAGCATTTGTGTGGAATGGCATTAAAACATGTTGATTTTCATACAAAAATGTGAAACACATACAAACAAGATATTTTCAAATGTCCATAATAATGAACATTATGAGAAAGCTATATGTGAATTTTAGATCTTTATACCAAAATAATTTTTAATTCCATTTTCTAATGAGCTTTGTGAAGTAACCCTTTACTTAGGGCATACAATGTGTATATTGACGACTGGACTGTTTAGGGGGAATGACAAGTTGTAAGAGAAAAATTTAACTCCATAAGGGTAGATATGTCTTGCTCCCATGTTATTTCAAGGTCACAGCTTACAATGTGAATCCTTCAGGAGTTTTCAGGATTTGAGTAAAGAGTAAAGTCACTTACACTGTCTTAAGTGGTATGTTCAGTAGAATCTTGCTTCATATTTTCCCACTCATATTCTTAGAACTTGTGAGTCTAATTTTCCATTCCTCGCTCAGCTTTCCTCTACTATCTTATCCTCTATGTTTTTTGCTTAATGTCAGACTAGCTAAGGAACCAACTGCCTGCTTGCAGCCTGCCGGAGTCCAGCTCCAGCCGAGAGTTCGGAGCTCGGGAAGGGTGCGTGGAGTCGGCGATAAAGAAAGACACAGACACTGACACTTGATGCGTTCTCACAACAGCCCAAGAAAAAGCTGTCCTTTTTATTTACTCAGACACCTCACAAGCTTCTGCACAAGCAACTAATTGTTCTATTTTTTTACTTCAAGACTAAGGGGGCATGTACAGACATTCGGTCATTCCGTCTGCACTTCAGGGCTAAGCAGGTGTCCCCAGAGATAATTCTTTAAAACACTGTATTCATATTCTTCAAAGCAAGCCATTATTCATTCTTCAACAGTAGCCATGGAGCGGCAGCCAGGACTCCAAGGCCAAGGCACATGCGATTACCTGCTAATCAGTAGTACATTCCTACCACATTTCTATTTTTACAACTTGCCCATTATTCAATGGGAAAATAGTTTACAAGGGAAAAAATATAATTCTAAAAACAAAAATTACAAATATTAAATCCCCCTACAACTATAGACCTTGCAACCCCATAAATAAAACAATAATCAAAAACATTTTTCTTTAATAAAAGCATCCTTAATTCCTCTAGCTAAAAATTATAAAAGCGGCTGAAACAGCTACATTTTCTATGCTCCAAAAAATTGCAAAAACAGGCTAGCCTATAAAATAACAATAACTATACTTATTGTCACAGCAATTTCAGCTCTCACTCCCATCACTTGCATTCCCATGGGTCCACTGGGTGCTACCTGACTGGCCAGGCCCTGGAAAGGAGGCAGATCCGCCTCACCTGTGACCTTCTGTCTTCCTGCTGCCTTCTGGCCTTGAACCAGTCATTATTTTAGGGCAGGGCACTCGTGCAGTGCTCCCAACAGCAGCCCCCCTGGAAATTATCCTTCCAGGTTCTGGTTGAATGGAAAATGAGTAAGGATGATTTTTCTTGTATCCACAACAGTAGCCTTGAAAGTTGTACTGTAGCTTGGATGTTTTCGATATTTGTATGTTTACATTTCTGTTTCACAAAAACTATCAATTTTCATTTCATTCACGGTGAATGCAGTCAAAATCCACTAAGGATCCAGAAAGAATCTGTAAACATATTTGAATGACATATACAAGAAAAATTTTTTTCTGAAGCATTTCTCATCTGCAATGCTAGTTTTTATTAATTTTCTCTCTAAATGGTCTTTCAGCTGCTTAATGTATTATACAGAAGATCACCTTCTTAAGTGTTTTTTTTTTCTATACTACCATAAACTCTTATTCATGGTGAAAGCATTTCCTCTCCTTTATAATATGTCTGAACCCTGTTAACCATCTTTCAAATGTGAGCACAGGCATCAATTTCCTTCTACATATCATCCTTGCCCCAAAGGTGAGGGATGTGTTTTCCATCTCTTAAATGATATGCAGTTGAATGTCCTTGTCCGTCACTGAACAGCACGCCTAAGGCACATGGCACAGTATGGGGACCTTAGGTCAGTGCAATCACTAAAAGCAGTCTGAATGAATTCAGATCAGACCATGGCTCTTGCCTTCAGTTCTCCTTAGCTACAAAATAATTGCCAACTACACACTCTATGAATCTAACCAGAAATGGAGATATCATACACAATATGCTTACAATTGTGCTTGATTTGCATCAAACATTTAAGTTGTAACTATAACCACACATGTTTAATTATCACCTTTGGGTAGCTTTTAGCATAGACTGACATTCAAAAAATCACCAATTATTTAAGGACAGATAATCTGCACTAAAATTTCTTGTGTCCTTAATGCCTTGAAGATTAAAGAAATTTGAAGGAGAAGTTGATCCAATGTCTCCTGTTGCTGTCAACTGCTAAGCGATATTTCAGTGGTAGAAATTTTCAGAAATAAGAGTGTATTTACTAAAGAGTTATCCTCTCATTAGATTAGAACCATCTAAAAAAGTAATTTTCTTGTCTTTCCTGAAATCATCTTATCCTCAATATGTTTTAGAGTCCTTGCTTAAAGAAGTCTATTCACAAAGTCTCTATAACACAAAGCTATTCTCTTTCTTTTTTAAATAAATTGAGATAACTAGTTCTGACACAAAAACAATGTACTAGGAAATAAAAATGATGATAATCTTGATTATTTTTGGGAGGACAAGTTTTCTTTTTAAAGAATATTTTTAAAGTAATTTTCTTGAAGATTCATTCATTTTTATTGGAAAGTCAGATATACAGAGAGAAGGAGAGATAGGAAGATTTTCCATCCACTGATTCACTCCCCTAGTGATCACAATGGCCAGAGCTCAGCCAATCCAAAGCCAAGAGCCGGGAACTTCTTCCAGGTCTCCCACATGGGTGGAGAGTCGCAAGGCTTTGGGCCATCCTCAACTGCTTTCTCAGGAAACAACAAGAGAGCTGGATGGACATGGGATCACCGAGATTAGAACCAGTACCCATATGGGATCCCAGCTTGTGCAAGGCAAAGATTTTAGCCACTAGGCTACCGTGTCAGGCCCCTGAAAAGAAATTTTAAGCATTTAAAATTATTTTATTTTGTTTTGGCGAAAACAATAACTTTTCATTAACATGAAGTTAGCGAGCATGATAAAAAATGAAAATGCATCAAAAAAAGGAATCAAAAACCTTGCTGTAGGAATAGATGCTAGTGTGTGACTCTTGCGACATTGAAGGAATTACAATTAAAAACTAGACGTTCATTACTCATGATAATGATTTGGTGTTGCTGTGGTTTTAATGTGTATTTGAGGATCTTTGGACACCACGGCCATCAAAAAACTAAGTCTGCATTCTCAGCTTGCTTGGTTCTTTGAGATAGCGTCAACAAACAGGAAGTGAATGAAAAAGACAAAGGTATGAATCGCAAGGACTTAGGAAGGGACATGTATTCCTTTCTACTTTCTTATGGAACACTTGCCCTAGGAGCCCTGTGCAGCTCTAAGGTGATCCACTCTGTTGAGGTGACTGTGATAACACGACCCCATGAAGAGGACTCAGGCAAATACTGCCATTCGCATTGTCTAGATTCTGAGCCCCGTTGCTGAATCCTCAGCTGAGGAGACAGGCCTGGGAGGGAAGAAACCTTTAGGGTGTCTCAGGCCTCAGCCACCATCTACCTAGGACTCCAAGTCAGAATTAACTTGTCCATCCCTGTCAGCCTGCACACTGTGAGCAGGACAGATCATTGCTAATGTTGTTAAGCTGCTGTTTTGGAGTGGTTAGTTCTACAACAGATCATTGGGATAGTACAGTTACCAGGGAAACGATGTCTTCTTTCCAGTTAGTCCAAACATTTCACACGCAATTTTCAAGACAAAAGACAATGTTTCAGTCAAAAACATGATTCAAAGTTTTAGAGTACATATGAGAGGTTTTACCTGATATGGAAGAGATGATATTCTCTCAGTTGATTTGGTGGAAGAAAATATGAAAAATCTGAACTTTTACCCTCTGATATGTTGTGAGGGATATTTTGTGCATCTGTGTATCTATATGTGTGTGTCTCACACCTCTCTATTTTTAGTTTGCTCATGTTCTTCATCAATGTTTTAATCCATGACTCTGTACAGTCTCTCCACTGTGGCTCTCTGGCTTTTGCTCTTTCCCAGTTTTAGAGTTTGCCTTTTAGGGTGGTTTGGCACAGCAAACAAACACAATGGTTGTTGAAACTCAGAAATTGATACCACAAAGTGTGCTTTCTGGGCATGTAGATTACTTAGAACTTGACAAGTTGGGCACTGTTCCCAAAGTCCTTATGTGCCAAAGAAGCACAGACAAGCAGACGTTGCTGGGTTCCTTGCTCGGTGTGTTAACGTTCGCTCACATTCTTTGGCTTCACCATGGTTCTGGACAACAATCCCATTCTGCTGTTGGTTTTGAGTCTTGATTTCTGAACTCTCGTTTGTCACATAAAACTTTTGTGTGTTTTTTTTTTTGCATTTTTTGCATTTTATTATTAATATTATTATTGTATGATAGTGTTCCACATTCTCTTATCCCTTCCCCAATTCCCTCAATTCCACCTAGTTCCTCTATATCATTACTAACATATAGTTCTTCATACACAGTCATATGTCCATCATTGCGGGCATAGACAATGGCAGAGAGTCCAGAATCCTAGAGTCAAGATAGAGTAAACAGTTTAATTGTAAGTTCATCTTTGTCTGGAAGCAGAAATGCATACTATACTGCATCTTCACATATGCATGTTAGTTTCCATTTCACAGCTACTGTACATCCCATTAAATGAAAAGTCATAATAAAAAATCAACAATAGAGGGCCAGGCGGCGTGGCCTAGTGGCTATAGTCCTCGCCTTGAACGCGCCGGGATCCTATAGGGGCGCCAGTTCTAATCCAGGCAGCTCCACTTCCCATCCAGCTCCCTGCTTGTGGCCTGGGAAGGCAGTCGAGGACGGCCCAAACATTTGGGAAACTGCACCCGCAAGGGAGACCCAGAGGAGCTTCCAGGTTCCCAGCTTCGGATCGGCGTAGCACCGGCCTTTGGGGCTCACTTAGGGAGTGAATCATCGGATGGAAGATCTTCCTCTCTGTCTCTCCTCCTCTCTGTATATCCGACTTTGTAATAAAAACAAATAAATCTTAAAAAAATCAACAATAGAAAGAAAAATAGAAATTTACAATGCCATGAAGTTAAATGACATGTTACTAGATATGACAGTCTCCATTACACAGCTACTATACATCCCCTTAAATGAAGAGCCACAAAACAAAATTAACATTAGGGAAAAAAAGAAATTAACAACATCAAGAAGTTAAATGACATGCTATTAAATGACTAACGTGTAGCTGAAGAAATGCAGATCAGGAACCTTCTTGAAGAAAATGATGCCACTGCATGATCTATGAGTCATTGAATGATGTAATCAGAAGAAAGTGTTTTGAAGAGATGAAACCAGCAGAAAACAACAAAACCATGAGATACAGTTTCCGCTGATCTTTGTTGGTGAACTGTGTCCCCTCCAGACAACAAACAGATGGGTTTTGTTATTTAATCCAGTCTACTAATCTATGATGTATGATTGAGCTTAAGCCATTTACATTCAGAGTTAAATATACATGGGTGGTACTTTGATCCTGTCATTTTAGGAATGGGTTGTTCATTGATTTAGTCTTCTGTTGTCATTTTATTGGGATGTTCTTCCCATTTGCCTTATGTTTTCATGGGTGCTATTCCTCTTCTCTGTCAAGAGAACATCTTGAAGTATCATTTGTAGGGCAGGTTTGGAAGAGGCAAATTCTTTTAACTTTTCTTCACTGTGGAAGAATTTTATTTCATTTTCAAAGACAAAAGAAAGCTTTGCTGGATATGTTTTCCTAGGCCAACAAGTTTTTTCTTTTAGAATCTGGAATATGTCCCTCCATTCTCTTCTTGCCTGTAGAGTTTCCTGTGAGAGATCTCCTGTGAGTTTAATTGGCATTCCTTTATATGTCAATTGATTTTTTTTCCCATGCACATTTAAGGATCTTTTCCTTATGTTCAATTAAAGAGAGCTTGATAATCATGTATCTTTGTGAAGATCGCTTTTGATTAAGCCTGTTGGGAGTTCGGTGCCCCTCCTGGATGTTGTTTCCCAATTCTTTCTCTAGATTAGGGAAATTTTCCTTTATTGTTGCATTAAATACATTTACAAACTCAGCTTCTCTTTTTGCACCTGCTGAGACTCCCATAACTCTTAGATTTGGCCTCTTAATAGTGTCTTCCAGTTCTTGAATACGTTTTTTTTTTTTTTTTTTTTTTTTTGACCTGTTCCAGCTCTGCTTCCAGCTTTTTGTTTGCTTCCCGCTGATAACTGGAAATATCTTCCAACTCTGAGATTCTTTCTTCTGCTTGCTTCATTCTATTTTGGAGACTCTCCATTCTACTTTTCATTTGCTCTACTGTGTTCTTAATTTCTGATATATCAGCCTTGATTTGCCTTATTGCTACCTTAAATTCTTTGAACTCTTGCATGAGCTTCTCATTTTTTATCAGAAGCTTTAAAATGAGTTTTCTGAATTCTGAGTGCCCCATTTCCTCGATGTCTTTCTCAGTTAACTCTGAGGTTGGCAAAGGGTTTTGCTCCTTTGCAGGAGAGTTTTCAGTAATATTCACTGTGCCTTTGTCTCTTCTTTTGCTCTTGATCATTGTACTTCTGGTTATCAGTCTTCTTCTTGGGGTAGGTTTCTAAGATCTGTCACCCTCAGTACTACAATGCGATTTTACTTATTGCAGTTGGTACACAACTTTTTGCTTGCAGCCACTTGTGCCACAACCTCCAGCGAGTTCCACGTCTGGGTTCTTATGTCAGATTTTCACCGTGGTCTCTGTAGCACCAGCTCCTGGCTCACTACTCTCCACCTCTTGTGATATCGTGCTGAGTCAGCACCATTGTCTGTGCAACCTTTTTCCCACTTTCAGTTGGAGCAGTTCCCAATATTAGAGAGACATCAGGTGTCCTATATAATTAGGTTGTTGGTTGTGCTGATCTTGTTAGAACTCAACACGGACCTATTTTGAACAGTACGATGCCACAGTTGGTATTATTTTCCTGCGGGACCAGTGCAATCCATGAAACTCAGTGAGTTCTTGCGAGCTCAGCACATGCACAGTTCTCTGTTGTCTCCTGCAGTCCTAAAGCTATTGCCAAAGTGTACAAAATGACGCCTGATGTACCACTACTTCAGTTCTTGATCTGCTGGTCCTCAGATCTGAGGGGTACCCAGACCTGTCTTGGGTGGAACCTGTAGAGTGCCACGTTGCTGCAGTTTACTACATCAGAAATGAGTTCACTCCCAGCACATTGTATGCTCAGTCCTTCCCCTTGCCTTTGCCTCCTTTGGCAAAATGGTGCCCAATTCAGCTCTAGGGGGCTGACTGGACTGTGGAATCCACCCTGTTCTCACATTGCCCCTCTGGGATCTGCCACTCTGTCTCTACTCCGGTTAAATCAAATGGATCAGCAGGACGGACAGTTCTTTGGGTTTACCTCTCCAGCTCCCAGTGAAAGTCCCTTCTCACCTGGTTGCTCTGGAGTTCCAGCTGCTGATGGAGTTCAGATCACCCGTTAGGTCAATGCCACTGAAGTATCAGTCACTGCAACATCACATCGTTGTGTCCATTGCTTTCCTGTGTCTTTCAAGTCTTCAGGTACCCCTCTGCTGTCGTTCTGTCCTTTCCTATTTTCTGGAATATGTCCTCTCTGCTTCATCCTAATTAAATGTTTTTCTGTCCACTTAAACATGTCCTTACCCTATTTCACCATCTTGATTCCAAAACTTTCTTTTGTGAACTCACTATGTTCTCTGCTATTGATTGGTCTCTTTGTCTCAGCAGCATTGTATATGATCACTGATATACCGTGTCAAGAGAGTATTTTTCCTTTCTTATGCAGTGTTGCTTTCATTGAAGAATAAAACCTTTGGAATTCATTCACCCTTGTGTTTCATTCCTGTCTCTGAGAGTGGTAATGGGAAGATTTAACAGATCTGGTGAAGACTAAATTACCTCTACTTCAAAATGGGATGTCCAGGACTCACCACAGTAGAGGAGTTGCAAGCATAAAGACAGATCATGAATCACAGTGCCTAGCAAACTTACCAGCAAAACTTTCATTGCTGCCACTGCTGCTTTAGCCAGAAAATTTATTAAACCGTGTTTGGTCTGGTAATACAGCAAACTCATTCTCTGCTTGTGGTACCAGCATCCCGTGTGACACTATTTCATGTCCTGGCTGCTCCACTACTAATCCAGCTCCTTGCTTATGGCCTTGAAAAGCAGAAGAGAATGGCCTTGGGTACCTGCACTCCTTCAGGAAACAAAGAAGATGCTCCTAGCTCTCAAATTCAGATCAGCTTAATTATTGTGGCCATTTAGGGACAGAGGGTTTCTCTCTCTCTGTCTTTCTCTCTTCTTCCCTTCATCCCTTCTCTAACTCAGCCTTTCAAATGAAATAAAATATTTTCTTAAAAAGTAAATGGGCTAGGGCCTGGTGTAGTAGCCTAATGGCTAAAGGCTTAGCGTTGTACATGCCAGAATCCCATATGAGTGCCAGTTCTAATCCTTTCGCCCCCGCCTCCCCTCCAGCTCTCTGCCTGTGGCCTGGGAAAACAGTTGAGGAGGGCCCAAGACCTTACGATCCTGCACCTACACGGGAGACCCAAAAGACAGTCATGGCTCTTGGCTTCAGATCAGCTCAGCTTCGGCTGCTATAGCGTTTGGGGAGTGAATCATCAGATGGAAGATCTTTCTCTCTGTCTCTCCTCCTCTCTGTACATCCGACTTTACAATAAAAATAAATAAATCTTATAAAAAGAATTTTTTAAACTAATCATGCTCTGCCTTATTTCAAAATATAATCATAATAAGCCTGAAGGTTTACTTCATTATTTGTTATATTGTATAAAAGTATTTGTTTTTTATCACATTCAAGGCTTTCTATTTTTATAATCTCCTAAAGTTGTGAATGAAATGGGAAGCTCAGAATCCATCCCACTGATTCTCTTAACAGTGAGGAAGTAACTGGGTCCCACCCCAGCAAGAGAACGGCCCCCAATCTCTGGCTGATCACAAGAAAAATACTGTCCCACATCATGAGTTTCACACATGAGTGGAGAAGTGGTTTTACCTGTTCCTTGGTTATGTTTAATGCACTCTCTGATGATTTTCTTGGCATGTGTGGTTATTCAAATGTGGAAAATGGACCCCGACATTAAATCACAAGAACATTGTCATTGTTCCTCCTTTCACTGGCAAACTTTCATCTGGAATCTGAACAGGAATGCCTTCCCATCTTCCCAGTTAAAACAGCAGACTCTATAACAGGAACACTGAGCGTGTCCAGTAACTCCGTTCAGCTTCCACAGAGCTATTGGCAAATGTATTCTTAAAAGCAGTCATCTAGCTGTCATCAGATTAACACCACCATTGCAAATTTCCACAACTTGGAAGAAACACTAGTTTTCTATGTCTTTGTGTATTTTCCAAAAGAACAATGAGAATCTTCTTTTCTTCTTGTGTCAACTTTGCCGACCCATCATTTCAGATGTTCATAACATCTAATTGCACTTTGACCTTCCCTCAAAGGACTCAGTGGGGGAGTTCTTAGCAAAATGTTGTGTAGGCAAAGGCACTGGGTATCCTTAGGGTACAATACTGAGGATCAGAGGGGCCTAACTGGCTTTGTACTCAGGCTCTGCTTGAGATCTGCAGGATTGAAAATTCCTGCCTCAAGGTGTGACCAAGGTAAAATTCTCCCTGAGGGCTTCATGGGGGGTGCACAACTTGTATCCATCCAAGATACCTGCCCTTTTCTGGTCACCCTTCAGACTTAATTTAGACCCAAATTTTGACCCTTTGTGGGTTTGAATTTAAAGCTTTTCATTTTATCTTGCTTATCTTCAGTTTCTATATGAGGTAAGATGAAAAAATAAAAATGAGAGTAGTTTCCATTCGTTACAAGACAATCTAAATTGACATCTTCTAAGCTCTTATTTCTTCAACCTGTGGTAGAGAGGGAATCAGGGAGAACAGTATTCTTTCCCAGTGACAAAGTAAGAATGAAATTTCCTTAAATTTTAGTAATATTACACATGATTCACAAACCTATAGAGTCAACTACTCACATTAGCCAACAATCAAGCTGTGGATTCAAGCAGGGTAGATTACCAGGCAATGGTTAACAGCAACATGGTGAAAAAATGGTGTAGGGGAGCTAATGTTGTGCGAAGAATATTGTGTTTATTAAATTTTCCACGAAGAATTTCTTGAGGTCTTTAGCCAGAAGGTTGTTTGCTGTACTTGAGGAAATATTGACCAGGTACAGAACATAAATTAAACTTGTGACAATTTTTTATTTCTTCCTTCACTATTTTTCAGGAAGCATTTACTTCCATTGAAAAGGCAGATGTACAGAAAGAAGGAGAGACAAAGAGGAAGATCTTCGGTCCGATGATTCACTCCCCAAAATGGCTAAAATGATGAGAACAAAAGCTTATCTAATGTCAGGAGCGAGGAGATTCCTCTGGGTCTCCCACATGGGTACAGGGTCCAAAGGCTTTGGGCTGTCCTCAACTGGTTTCCTAGGCCACAAACAGGGAGCTGGATGGGAAGTGGAGCAAATGGCACATGAACCACACCCCTATGAGATCCCGGTACGTGCAAGGTGGGAATGAACCAATTTAACCAGCATGCTGGCCCATTTTTTTTTTCAAAAAGAAAAAAAAACTTCTTAAATCAATCATAATATCACCTTTAACATACTTTTATTTATTTTCACATTGTTTGAACGGCAGACAGAAGTAGTTAGAATGCAGGTGATCATTTACCAACTGATTTATTCCCCAAATACACCAAAGAGCCAGGACTGGGTCTGGGCTGAACCCAGGAGCACAGAACCCAATCTGGGTCTCATCTGTGAGTTCCTAGGGCCCAAGCACTTGAACAGAAAGCTGCATTAGAAGCCAAACATTTGGCATATTAACTAGGCACTCTGATGTGAGTCCAAAGTGCTTCACCAACACCCTTAAATTTTTCTTGCATATTCTTTGGTTTTACTTCTATTTGTGGTAAAAAAAAAAAAAAAAAAAAAAGAAAACAAAAGAAAAAAATCACTATGAAAGAAGCTGGGTCTTGTTCCCAGACCTGCCATAGCATCATGCTTGAGAGTAATGGAAGCTCAGAATCATCTCTGTTCTCTCATTGTACCTGAGAGGGTCCTGTTTTAGGAGACACAGAATGGTGTTTCAGAGAGCTCACAATATTTCAAGCCTTTGGAAAAGTCCACTTGCACTCTGTAAAAGTAAATATGTTTAGGATGTAATATCTCATGATGGAAAACCTTGTGAGTGAGTTGAAGTTCACAGCATTTCTTTACTGCAGAGTGTCTTGCCCGTTGTTTTTAACATGTCAAACTGCCAGCCATGCGGTGGACACTTGATGGCTCACACGCTATCTAATCATGAGATCTGAATTTTAATTTGCTGTGGGACATTGCAGCAGAGTACTTGAGAATTTACCTGCAGGTATCAAGACCTTGCCAAAGCATGTCCCTCAGAGGTCATTCCTCATCTGAACGTGAGCCTCCAGGTCCTTGTATGTCCGCTAGGTCTCTTCATGCCCCCACGTATGCCATTCCTCAGGATCCCTGCAAGCCCACACCCCAAGCTTTCAACAGCATGTCCCCTGATGTGGGCCACTCCCTGAACCCTCCAGTGCTCAGGGGCCTGGCTTTCACCACACACATGGGCAAAAAACTTCACCATGACATCTGATCTGTATAAGTTTCATCTGTACTCCACTTTAAGATGTCTTCCTTGACCCCAGCTGATTTCCCGCTCTACAAATCTTCCCCATGTTTGCTATAGTCTCACATTTGCCAACTGTAGTCATCTTTCTCTCTTTCTCATTAGTAAGTTTTAGGCATCATCTTAAAATATATTTGCTTTATATATGACATCAAAAGTGCATGTAGATACTAATATATACAGACACACATATACATATACCTTTTTTCATTAATACATCTGCCCAGTCATTTATTTTACATTTGATACACATTCCTAAAGTCTCCTAAAGGAAGCTGTCAGAAGCCATAAATCATAGCACGCTGTGGGAATAACATGAAATAATGTTAATTGATCTAGTTGACATTAAGTTAAAATCACTTGGTATCCTACAAGAGGATGGTACCACGTTCTGCACAGTCCTTGCTCATTGGCAGAATGAATGTCTTCGGAGATGACACTGTTAAAAGCCTTTCTGAGAAGGCAGCAGATGTCTGTAGCTGTGTCTATCTTGTCTCCTCGGTCATGTATCCTTTCACAGGAGGAAACTCAGTGAGTCTTGAAAGGCTTGACCTCCTCAGAACCTTGTGTCCCAAGGCTTAAGATTCCCTGTCCTTCAAGGTCCCCAGATGTGACTATTTAGAGTTTACTGGGCTTTTTCTGGATTTTTTTCCAGCCTGGCCTGCCATTTTTCAGCATGCAGTCTTTTCCTTCTTGAGTTCAGGTACCTCAAGTCCACGCCACAGAAGATGACCACGTTGCTCAAAAGAAAGAAGGCCTACCATTTAATTCTTTCGATTTGAATGGCACTCCTGTCTCTTCTCTGTGTGAACATGTGGATTTAACCTTGTAAACAACAAGGATTTAACTCAAAAAGTCCCATCCAACTTCTTCAAAAGTATGAAGTGAAAAAATTGAGTAAATTCTCAGGGTTTTCATGGCCTCCATATGAAGTCTCTCCTTTTCTGATAGAGAATAAGACTGTTCTTCTGATCATCTGATATGATTTTGCATCTCTTGTCTTCACTTTCATCATCTATCTGATTTATGTCCTTCCCTTTCAGCCATCTAAGAATAGGGAATATGTCTTTTGATTTCCAGAGAGAGAAAGAGAGAGAGAGAGAGATAGAGAGAGAGAGAGAGAGAAAGAAAGAGAGAGAGAGAACTTCCAAGGCTGGACCAAGAAAAGCCAGGGCTATAAAATCCAACAAGATGTCCTGTGTGTATGATAGAGGCCCACTTACTTGTGCTATCATCTGTTTTGTTGGGCACATTAGCAGGAAACTGAATCAGAACTGAAGCATCCAGGACCAGAACCAGATACTGGATGTAAGTATTACAAGCTCTGGTATAATATAGCACCCACCATACTTTATGTCTATGTCTCCTTATGCCCATAATCTAATCCCATTTTTGACAAATTTTGGAAATTGTCTTGTACTCAATATAGATTTATTTGCTCTCTGTTTTTTTTTTCTTTTTGTAAGTTTTTCTTCCAAGTGCCTCCTCCTCAGAATTTGAATAAAGACATGAAGTGGAAAGCTCTGGCCCTTTCCCATTCCACATTACCTTTACTGAGTTGATAAGTTTGCTTAGGAAATTTACCAAGTCCTTCATTGAAGCCCCACAAGAAGAATCACAGGATGGACTGTTCTGCTCCATGATATCCTTCCAATATTACAAGATTAGTGCCTTGGGTGGTAAACAATCTTGTTTTCTGCTGTGGAGCATCTGCTTTCTGCCTGGTTAAAAATTGATGTGCAACAAGATTGTTTTATCAGCTACAGCTTTATACATTGAGTAGTAGAGCATGTCTATTCATCCAGGCTGTGTTCTCTCTCTCTCTCTCTCTCTCTCTCTCTCTCTCTCTCTCTCTCTTTTTTTTTTTTTACAAAGCCAGATATACAGAGAGGAGGAGAAATAGAGAGGAAGATCTTCCATCCGATGATTCACTCCCCAAGTGAGCCGCAACGGGCCAGTGCTGCGCCCATCCGAAGCCAAGAACCAGGAACCTCTTCCGGGTCTCCCACGTGGGTGCAGTGTCCCAAACCATTGGGCCATCCTTGACTGCTTTCCCAGGCCACAAGCATGTAGCTGGATGGGAAGTGGAGCTACCGGGATTAGAACCGGCACCCATATGGGATCCTGGGGCATTCAAGGAGAGGACTTTAGCTGCTAGGCCATGCCGCCAGGCCCCATCCAGGCTGTGTCCTCAGAGTAGTTTCTTCATGGAGCCATTCAGGAAGTCGTGAAATTGCTCCTATAGATTCAAGATTGCCCACTCAGTGTAACTGGGCTCATTTCATGATCTTGGCCTTATAGTCATTCTTTGCAGTATCTTTCTTTTCAGGGCATGTTTCCATGAGCAGGACATATTCTGCATGCAACAGTTTCAGCAGAGGTGAAATACATTACGTGAGAAAGTTCTAGCAACAGCAAGTCACAGATGAGTATTGTTGAAGGACAAATTGTGTTACATCTCTCCTCCTCTGCTAAGCAGTTATATCACTCTCAGAAATGCTTGGTCACATCCCCGTATTCTCAACATCCTTACTTGCACAATGAGAATAATATTACCTGTCTTACAGGTTTACAGATACAACATGACAATAACAAAATAAAGCTATAACAGATGAAATTATTTTTATTCTATTTATTACAATTGCATACCAATGTAAGTATTTACCTCCTTCCAGTTCACTTCACATAACCCATTTTTTCTTTTCTTCCTTAGGAATTTTCATTGTGATAAAACACACATCATGTAATTTTCCCTGTTATACCAGAACAATGGTTCTCAGCACATTTGTCTTGTTCTACTCCCACTGTCTTCTGTTAGATTTAATGCATAGGTCCCAAGGAGGTGTGATGACCCTTCAATATGGAAAAGGCTTTTTACTGCAAAAATGGATGCATAGTAAAGTAGGAGCTTAGCTTGCTCAGAGGGAGGTCTGAAGTAAGGTTTTAGTCCCTGAAGATCATGGCCAGTTGTCCTATGCATTTTCACAGGGGTGCACCATGAGAAACAGGGTCTTAAGAGAGCAGTGTATTTGCAGGGTCTTGTCTACCCATGTCCCTGGCAAGGAGCTGTGGTCAGTCAAGTCTGCTTACCTTTATGCACTGGAATCCCACAGTGGCACTGTCAGGGTTAGTTTCTCTGCAGCCAGGTTTACCAGATGTGGAGTCAGCCATTTGTGTCCCAGTGACCTAGCAAGTCCAAACTTTCCCTCTGCAGAACCTTCCGTC
This sequence comes from Ochotona princeps, assembly GCF_030435755.1. Classification (NCBI taxonomy): domain Eukaryota; kingdom Metazoa; phylum Chordata; class Mammalia; order Lagomorpha; family Ochotonidae; genus Ochotona; species Ochotona princeps. The sequence continues at coordinate 7,113,224 of NC_080836.1, read as the reverse complement.
TCTTCAAACTTCACCTCTGTACTCATCAAATATGCACTTCCCGTTCCTGCTTCCCCAGTTGGCTACAGGACGCTAATGACACCGAACCCTTCACAAAAGGAGATCCAGTGTGTCATAAATTAGAGCTCTGCCCATTACAAAGGGTCCTAGGAGACACAGACAAAGCGTCCCAACCTCCAAGCCAAAATGCTTTGGCGAATACTGTTTGTTCTCCAGACCAGTGAAAGATGTTCACCAGGCCAGGTTTGAGTTCTCTAAGGCCCCACTGAACAGTTGGAACTCCTCAGAAAGCACCATGCAACTGGCTTCATTTTCAACCAGTCTTCATTGTCACTAGCCCACCTGTTTTCTCTGAGTCTGCATTCACAGACTTAGCTCTCAAAAATACTTGCATGTTGGTGTCAGACTGAACTCAGCCAGCACATTATACTTTAAGGACTTTTCAGGGTGACCTTTGGCTCAGGCCAGCAGGCTCCATGAGGTCATTTTCCAGCTTGAATGTAGGTCCAGGAGCAATCCTTCTAATGCAGCCATCATAAAACATTAATTCATACATTTTGCAGTGGACTGTACATCTGTATCCTTACAAAGATGAATATGTTCAAACCTGAACCCCAACCTGACAGTATCAGCAGACAGTAGGGATTTGTGGACATGGTCAGCTCTGGAGGATAGAATCTTTATAAATGAACACCCAGGAAGCTCTGGGAAGCTCCTTCTTCGTCCTTGTGCTATGTGAAGTCATAGACAAAACAAACAAATGCAACACAGAGGGTGCCATCATTAGAACTTCAACCACTCTGGTATCCCAATATATTGTTTTATAGCCTTATAAACTATAGGAAAACTTCAGAAGCCATCCATTTTTGATATGGGTTCATGGCATCACAAACACTATGATATAGTTTAAATGCTTCAATAATTGAAACAAATGAGTGTTTTCCAATATGTCGTGGACTTCTTTGCATTAAGAGCCATATTTGTTTTCTTTGTTCTCTATGTCTAAACAAAATGCAGGTAAAACAAGGATAGCTCAACTTTAGCACCTCACTCATTTCTCATTTTACTCTATGATTATGCTAGATAGCTAGAATCAGGGGAAGAGATCCAATGTTTATTGAATGTGTGAATATGGAATTTTAAATATTTGTTTTTATTTTATTGCAAAATCAGATATACAGAAAGGAGGAGAGGAAGATCTTCCATGCGATGATTCACTCCCCAAGTGACAACAACCAGAGCTGAGCCAATCCGAAGCCAGGAGCTTCTTCTTGGTCCCCCACATGAGTTCAGGGTCCCAAGTCTTTGAGCTGTCCTCAACTGCTTTCCCAGGCCACAAGCAGGGAGCTGGATAGGAAGCAGGGCTACCGGGATTAATTGATCGGGATGATACTCTGCTGGCTCTGTCTTCAGACCAGAGAGGATATACCTAAGAAGCCGTTGAACTTGACTAGACAATAAGATGCTGGACTCTATGTTTGGTATATGCTTGCAATGGGGGAATCTCAACTGAACTTGAACTGTGGTTATGCAACAAGGTGGAGGAATCCACCATGGTGGGAGGGTTTGGGGAGGGGTGGGGAGAATCCCAGTACCTATGAAACTGTGTGACATAATACAATGTAATTAATGAATTTAAAAAAAAAAAGAACCAGTGCCCATATGGCATTCCAGCTCGTTCATTGTGAAGACTTTAGCCACTAGGCCACTGCGCCGGGCCTGTGAATATGGATTTTAAAACCTCTTGAGTGATGAGAAGTTAAAGTTCAGAGATGAGAGGGGTTGATTCCCTTACTGTCCCTGAGCCACTCATCGGACAAGTCTGTATCTGAAGTTCTATCAAAGATACAAGCTAACAAAGGGCTTGAATTCCACAACTTGCTGGAAGCATTTCTTTTAAGATCCCTAACTTGTTTACCTATTTAGAAACCTATTCTTACTTTAGGAGAACATTTCAAATGATGTCTACAGATGATCTAAAAATGATTTGTTCCTTACAAAGCTCATGCATGTCAGAACCAGAGCTAGAATTCAAGGACCATTCTTTGTCGCCGAGCTGCCATGCCCAATATAGCAATGCAAGAGAAGACACGCAGCCTAATGAGAGCGCAAGTTATCACACTCTGCTAAGTGATTCACATGCAGTTTTAATGGATTTTTATTATTTTAATTGATTTGTTTTGTTTCCTAATTTTATCTGAATAACAACCAAAGTAAATCATGACTAGAGTGATTAATTGATCTTAAGTTAGATGATAGGAGAGGATGTTATTGCACCTGAGGCCCATTTACCTAGCCCAGGGCCCTTGCCTCCCTGCTAGAATACCATGACTTTAGGGCCATATTCCCTGCAAATTTATCATTGTTTCAGTTGAACTCTAGTCAAGTTTTCTCTCTACTTCTTCAAGTAAATCTGAAAGTCATCATCAGGGTTTTAGCCTTTGTAAAACCAAGACATTCACCCATCCCTGTCTGTTACAGTCTGTCAGTAGCATTGAATTTTTACTTCCTTCTGAAAAAAAAAACCTGTGAATTTATCTCCCTATCCATCCATACATGTATTACTCAGGTGTCTCTCCAGTCCAGACCTTAGTCCTGAACTGCAGTCACTCAGCCAGACACCTAAGCAACATTAATTTGATGCTAAATTGCAATCCCAGACTTAACTTCCAAGCTAATTTCATTGTTCATCTTTCCTGATTCACAGTCACCATTTCCCAAATCAAATCTGTTCTCATCCATTCAGTTATGTAAGCCCTAAGCTCAGTATTTTCTTGATTATTTTCTCCCCCTCATACTCTTCTGTCAATTCATCTCCAAGTTCTATTGTTTCTGCCTGAAACCAGCCACCATATAAATTCTGCTACTGTACTGTAAGCCCAAGGTATGCTGCTCTCCTGCCTAGCTCTTCTTGGGAAGCATCCATATTTCCTTTTTGCTCACTGCTTTTCATTTTTGCCTTATTGGTCCCCAGGATACACTCTCCATTAACCAATTCCATGGTTCTCTCAGAGGTACAACTTTTTAATTATTAGTTTTAATTATTAGCTTTATTTAGCTGAGAGACAGAAAGATGCCATTCATTGGTCCTCTACTCAAACGCCTGAAATGGCCAGAGTTTTAAGTGATGAAGCCAGGATTTGAGAACCCACCCAGGATTTCCCTAGTGTATAGATAAAACTGTACTGCTTCAGCCACCATCTGCTTCTTCCTGGATGTGTTAGGAGAAAGTTGAAATTGACAGAAGACCTGGGACTTCACGTGAACACTTTAATGTGGAAAGTAGTAATTCTGAACAGCATCTTGATTGTTACATCAAGTAACTACACTTGAAGAGCAAAATCTTGGTGTTACTATTTGAGTTCCTTCCAGTGGCAGGAATGTGACATAGCATTTCAGAGGCTGATTCAGACACTTGCAATGATACCAGAATGCCTGATTTATTTGAGTCTCATTCATGTCCAAATCCAGGTACAGATTATGCCTCAATCACTTGTGTCCCTGCCACCCATGTGGCAGACCTGGATTGAATCATCAGCTCCTAGTTGTAGTTTGCTCATCCCAGTTGCAGGAAATATCCAGGGGCAAACCAATAAATAAGAGTTTGATTTCTCTCCTCTTTTCCCCTCTTCTCTCCTTTCTCTCTCTTTCTTTCCTCCCCCTCTTCCTTTCTCCCTGTTTCTCTCCACTTCCTTTAAAATAGGAAGCAAGTAAATAAACAAAAGTTAAACTAACATATGTCCATGTTTAATTTCTGTATGTTGACTCATGATGTTATATATAACCTCAGCACTCTACAGAGTAAGTAGTGTATTTCCTAGCAGTCTATGTTTGTTCTCTAAAGCATACAGAATAAAGGTGGAGTTAAGATCTCCCATAAGAATATGTAAGCAAGAGAAGATGCAAAATTAAACATAACATGTTTTGCTATACTTAGAGGAGGAGATGGGGCAGTAATTGGTCAGGGTGATGGGTAGGAGATAAGGGTGAACAAGTGGGAAGCAGCAGCTTGCTAGAAGGCATTGCTTCTAAAGCCTACATACAGCACAGTAAGGAAACCATGGCTGGTGGCAATGGACTGTACATGGCAAAATACCTGGTAGAGAGTTTTATTTTTTAACATTTCCCAAAGAGAGGAATGTTAAGAATTTGAAAATCTTGATCTGATCATAGCATATCAAAGTTTCTCATTGTATCCCATAAATATGTACTATTACTCTGTGTCAATTAAACTTTTAAAGAGAATGTACTGTTGTGAATGGATGCTGATGAGGATTTCAAAGCATCCAGGTTGGGTGTGGGCAGTTGAAACCAAGATGGCACCAGAACTTGACCCTTCCTTATGAGCAGATAAGCGAGCTTGCTCTTGCACACATTATAGCCAGGAGAGCAGTTCAGGGTAACCCAGCTGAAAGCATGTGATAGCACTTTTGGCTTTGTTAAAATCAATATGTCCAGAGCACAGAACTTCAGGGTTCTCCAGCAAGCCCAGGGTCATGTTGTCTGGGAGTTCATGGTTTAAGGGATGAGCTGGTAGCTCAAGGATTAATTCTGCAACCCGTCATGGACCCAGGAACACAAAGCATTTTGCATTTGTCTTCCACATAAAATCATACAAAAGTTTCTCTTTATTAAATATACAATATTCACAGTTTAAATTTTTCTTTTGTACAATAGTAACAATAGAAAACAAAGAAATCTAAGGCTGACATATATTATCCTCATACAGTGGTTTAGGACATATTACATAGTCTACAAAAGTGATTTGGAATGAGGCAACATCATTGGGATCCTGTTTTAGACACAAAACACAGCAGATAGAAAGGAAAAGGGAAAGTCCAGCAGACCCACAAAGGAGATGACCTGCTTTACGCTTTTACCCTCAGAAGCAGCCTAATATATGCAGCTGTATAACTGAGGGGAAGTCATTTTGCATTTTGCATTTACTTACTTACTATGCCCTTCAAGTTCACAGTGGCCTCTGAACCAAGGGAAATGCGAACTTACTGAAAGCAAGGCAAAGGTTTAATAGGTAACATCGTAACACCACAGTTGAAGATATTCTGATCCTGCTCTGCTCATTTATAGAGTTATAGTGTCTCCATTCAGGAGGCATGCGCACAGACTGTGTTGGCAGGGTGTGCTGTCAGGGAGGCGAAATGACTGTTCATTCTTCTGCTTGATGCATGTCTCTGGACACCTGAATTGATGAAGGCTTGGATGACCACTATGACAATTTCCAGCATCTCAGGCCTTCCCCTCAGCCTGGGGCATGGAATGTGCTCCCGGAAAGTGAGCCTGGGGAGATTCCAGTCCATTCAGTCCTTTCCTTTGCATTAAAGCTTTGTCCAGTGCTTAACATGAACAGGTTAAGGAATTGGGATGCTCACTCTGAAGCACCCTGGGATTCTGATGGAGATTTTAAAGCTTAAAATTAAAATTAAAACTAATACTGGGTTCAGGCTGAGAAGGATAAAAAAATACTATTCAAAATGGAGTTAAGAATTCCCCATGCACAGCCCATGATATTGCCTCTTTCATGAGTGTAAGATCATGACCCAAATACACAAAGGGACTGTTGAGTTAGGAACTAAGTTGGAGGAAGCTCTGCCACCTGCAGTGGAACCAATGACCTTCTCCCCCAGGGGGCCCCAATCGCTGCCCTGAATCCTCCCTTACTCCTCAGTGTGTTCCCTGCAACGATGATCAAAACCCAATGCTAATATTTGTGTTAATGTTTAGTGTAGATCCATTTAGTCATATTATAGACTACAGACATTAGAAAAGACAACTAGCTTACAGAGTACAGTATTTCACTAAAAAGCCTGCTTTTCTGCTTTTTTTTTTCCTTCAGTTACCTTAAGTGCAAATTAAGAGAAAAAAATCACTTAAGAAAGCAAAATGGTTCAGTGCTAAAATCTCATATGAAGGATTTAATTAATTGTCAACACAGTAGGGGAATGTTGTTCTGTCCCTGGTAATATATACATACATATAACTTCCTCTATAAAGCTTGAGTAATAGCCCTAGTTTTGAAAAGTGTGTGTATGTGTAGATGTGGGTTTTACTTTTTCCCTTTAAGATGTCCAACTATTGATAATTGGTGAAGACAGAACTGAGAACTAGGTCTAATGAAATTTGTAAATATATCAGTTTAACAAGATTGAATGTAAGTGATGTAACGAGGATAAAGGTTAAGAAATTTTTTTTAAAAAGAGACTATAGTAGTAATCCAATTATACTACTTATCTGTTAAAGAAAACATTTTGAAACTGCATGAGAGACATGAACTATCCCTCAGTTTCAGGTGTTGAGTTTGTACCTTCTTCCTTTAACCTTCTTTGACATCTGCATGGATTAAGAAACATATTAAGTTGGCTAGCTAGATATGACCTATGGGATGGTTCATACTAACTGGGTGAATGTCTTCAGCTTAAGGAAGAATTAGTGCCAGATGTACAGTGGTGTCTCACAAGCCTCTCAGCAGCCTGCCATTACAATGGGATTTTGATGGTTTTGGCTATTGAAAGAATTCAAAGAAAGCTGGGACAGGTGTCGAAAACACTATCAGTCTTTTCTCTATCAAAGCATTCAACAGATCTGAGTTGCTACCTCCTCAAATGCCTTTCCTATTAGCACAATCCAGCAAATTAATACCCTGTGCTTCTCTAAGGTTTGAACTGAGACTGTGTGAGGAGTTAGACTGGGTAGTAGGCAGTTAGGGTATTCTGCATCCCCAAGTCATTTTTCTTCCCAAATATAAAAGGGAATTTCCCCACAATGTTTTAGATTCACCAGAGCACATCTCTTCCAAGGGACAAGGGTGCTATTAGCATATCAATTACCCACCTGGAGTACCAGCCACTACCTCCCGCCATTGTGTGGGAGGGTCCCAGACCATCTCCTTATCAATGAAAGGAGGGCAGGAGGAAGTAATATACATATGCGTAAGGCCTGGAATGTCATGTCTGGCACCTCTCTGGTCTTTTTGTCCCAAAGGCAGATACCTGAGGACCAGGAAATTCCTTTGTCCTTAGAAAACCCCCTCATTGAAATAAAGCTTTAAAAAGGTCCCAACACCCCCCATGCAGGGGTCTTTTCTACCTCCCGTCACTAGGATGGGAGTCTCCTTTCTCAGCTTATCTAATAAATCTTATTTTAAAATTAAATTGTGTCCGCATGAAAATTCTTCTTTCCTGCGAGACAAGAATTGAGGTTGCTGCCGTACTCAGGGTCAAAAACCCTACAGCAAAAAGACTCCTTCCTTTACTTTCCATTTTATTACTGGAGATCAGGGTAACCCCACTGGACTTCATGGTGGTTTTGTTGTAGATGTAACCTGGCATTACACCTGACTCCCACCCCCTATCTCAAAGCCTCCTCCCCAACCCTGCCCACTCAGGAATCATCCCCAGGCACTAATGCCCTGGGGCCTGCCCTCAAGCCCTCCCAATCCCCACCCCCCACGCCTTGTGGGCCTCCCTACATAAAAAGGCCCCAGGTGCTTCCTTTCCCCCTTCTTCCTTCTTTCCTGATCTTCACCACCTCTACCCAGTTCCTGCCCCTTTGGAATAAAGCTCCTAAGATACCTCGTTGCGTCTGGTGATTTTGGCTCACGGTAAAGAACCAAGTTGCGGGAATTAGCTGCGCGTAATAATATCATAATATCCTATGAACTAGAACTCTGCCAATCTTTTTAAATAACTAACAATAGTGGCAGGATGAAAAGCTAAAAGAGAAGACCCTAGTCGCCTGCCATAGTGGCAGGAGGAAAAGCAAAAGAGAGACCCTAGTCCCCTGCCACAGTGGCAGGAGGAAAAGCTAAAAGAGAGACCCTAGTCCCCTGACATAGTGACAGGAGGAAAAGCAAAAGAGAGACCCTAGTCCCCTGCCATAGTGGCAGGAGGAAAAGCTAAAAGAGAAGACCCTAGTCCCCTGCCATAGTGGCAGGAGGAAAAGATAAAAGAGAGACCCTAGTCCCCTGCCATAGTGGCAGGAGGAAAAGCTAAAAGAGAGACCCTAGACCCTGCCACAGTGGCAGGAGGAAAAGCTAAAAGAGAGACCCTAGACCCTGCCACAGTGACAGGAGGAAAAGCTAAAAGAGAGACCCTAGACCCTGCCACAGTGACAGGAGGAAAAGATAAAAGAGAGACCCTAGTCCCCTGCCATAGTGGCAGGAGGAAAAGATAAAAGAGAGACCCTAGTCCCCTGCCATAGTGGCAGGAGGAAAAGCTAAAAGAGAAGACCATAGTCCCCTGCCACAGTGACAGGAGGAGAAGCTAAAAGAGAGACCCTAGACCCCTGCCATAGTGGCAGGAGGAAAGGCTAAAAGAGAAGACCCGTATTAATGGTGGTGAATGCACCTTTTAAAGGTTTATTTTAAAGAGAGGGTTTTCCAAGGACAGAGGAATTTCCCAAGAGACCAGAGAGGTGCTAGACATAGGATATTCCAGGCCTTAGGCATGTGTATTGCCTCTTCCTGCCCTCCTTTCAATGATAAGGAGATTGGCCTGGGGGCCCCAGGCCCTCCCACACAATGGCTGGAGATAATGGCTGGTGCTTCAGGTGGGGAATTGATATGCTAATAACACCCTTGTCCCTTGGAAGAGACCTGCTCCGGAGAATCCAAGACATGGTGGGGGATTTTATATTTGAGGAAAAAAAATGACTTGGGAACCCATAATACCCTAACTGCCTACTACCCAGTCTAACTCCTCTCAGTTTCAGTTTCAGGGAACAATGAAACAAGTAGGCATTCCCAACCTCAGTTTATACAGATGTTCAGTAGAAGTGCAAGATGTAGAAATAAAAATTGGAGAAAGGGGAAGAAAGGACAATGGGAAACAGCATTTCATTATCTTCTATCTTGCTGAGAAATCACTCATCTCATTAAAGCTAACAAGTGGAAAGACATCCTGGTTAGAATAATTTTGAAAAAACAGTTACTAAGATATCACTTAAAAGGACAGAAAAAAATAATAGCATGATAAAGCAAGAATATGCAAAAGTTTTAAGGAGAGAATGTCTATGCAGAGTTGAAAAATGTTGGGCTTCCTGATGAAATCTCTATTCTGTGAGCTCTACCACAGAAAGCAGGAATAAGAAATAACATCTGCTAAACATCAATGATTGCCATGTGTGGGCCATACTGGTTTTCCACACCTGCACATCACTGTATTGGCATTTTCTGCATATTGTCTTCCCTTTTCCCTAAGGAAGGGGAAGGGAAGGGCTGTGGTCATAAAAGAGGCATTTTATTGCAGCAAAATTGCTTGGACTCTCACCTTCCCCTCATGAATGTACAGATTCTTCTTAAACGGATCATTGTGCTGCTCTGTCATCACAAGGGACCAACAGCCTGATACCTTCCGGATCCTCACTTAGGACTGGAAGCCACAAAGGGGCTGTGTGTGAATAGAGCATCCTTAGCCTTATGGCTTGAAGAATATGTGCAAACATAGTGCATTATGGGGCTAAGAGGCTCCTTGAAAAATCAAGTTTGGCACAGCTAGTGATGGCCAAAATGTCATATATTTCAATACAAACATCATTGCTCATAAAAACAGCTGAACAAATTGATTGGACTCACTGCCTTGTTCTAATTGTGGCACCTGTAAGCCTGCATTCAATTTGTGCACCAAATATTTGATGTGTGGTAAATGGGAAGGTCTCTGGTACTTCTTTTATATTTCTTTTTCTTTTTTTTTTTAACTTTTGTTTTAAAACTTTTAGGATATTTTAGTGTTTTCGTCGAGCCAGCTACTATTTTAGACTCTTATTTAAACATATACACATATTTACCTCAATACAATCATTCGGAAATGGCCTAGCTAACATTTCTTACAAGAGTGGAGGAAGTGGTTTAAAGTTAGGAAGCATCTACATCCAAGCAGCTTTCCTTTTATCTGCTACAGCCAAGCTACTATTTCTGGACTTCCCCAAGGCTTATGTACTGAATGCTCTACTGTCACAGCCCCAGGTGATGGAGTTCAGCAATGAGCCAGCAATTGCTCATCACTAGCAAAAAGCCAACATTTGAAAATATCCAGGGGACAAGAGTCATTGAGGATATGGTGATGAGTTAAGGCAAGGTGCTGCCTCTTAAGGATGTTTAAACGAGTACAAGTACACCTTTCTACACTTATCCAATGAGTTGGGTTTTCTACTATAATTGGATTTGGAAGAGAGAAGGATGTCAGAGATGAGCCCAAGCCATGGACCACAAATTCAAAGCAAGCCTGTCCAGCAAAATGACTGCCCAACTGAGTAAAATGAACCCGAATATGCATGTGTGCACACATGTGCCTCTTCCTTGTCTTGAGCAGTAACATCAGTCTGCTGAGAAGTCATGTTCACCATGACGGTTGCCAGAGTGGAAGGTGATAACTGCAGCTTTCTGTTCTCCTAAACTGGGTTGAGGATACAAGGAAGTTCCAAAAATCAGACCGCAAGCAATTCAGAAGATGACTCAGTTGAACATCCAGAGCAGATGGTGGGAGGAGGAGAAAAAAAGATTAAAAGAAACTACAAAATGAGTATCCGACGAGCCTGCAGATTTTCAGAAGAAATACTCTCGTTTACACTCCTTTGCTGGGATCTGCAAGTCCACCTCGTTTCGGAAGGAGCTGTCCACATTTTCAGAGTATTCTTTTTTCATCTGGCTTGTGCGACGGGACCGCTTGTGCTGGTACAGGAAGTGGCTCATGGTGCCGATGCTGCAGATGATGATGAATATCACCAGTGCTATGACTCCTGGAGAGAGACGGTGAGGGGAGAGGTGGACATGAGAAAGGCAGTGTCCCTGCCTTCATGACCAGTGCTATCATCGCTGCAGAGGGAGAGTAAGGGGAGAGAGGTAGACATGAGAAGGGCAGCGTCCCTGTCTTCCTCACCAGTGCTATGACCCCTGGAGAGGGAGGGTGAGGGGAGAGAGGTGGAAATGAGAAGGGCAGTGTCCTGGCCTTCCTCAGCAGTGTCTGCAGAGGGAGGTAAGTGGGGCGAAAGTAAAGCAAACTAACAAACACAGCAGGAAGACCTGCTGCAGGGCCTCCAGCCTTCACCAATGGAAAGCCTTTTCACACTAAGTTGGAGGGCAGTTTAAATAATAATTACATAATCATACTTAATGGACCAAGAATGCCATCTTTGAAGCTTTGTGCTTTTGATGACACTGAATGATTTACCTCCAATGACTGCAGAATCATTTTGAATTGCATTGGTGAGTGGTTCCCGCTCATCCACCTTCCCAAAGGGATCTAAAAAGAGAAAGATACACTTCACTTTTCAGCCAAGGTACTGAGGGACAAGAGGGGACACAAGTGGATCATATCAGATGCTTTCAAGTTGTTGTGTTGACACCTTGGGGGGAAACAAAACACAGACAGCAGAAAAAAGCATAGTGCACTGTTAGATCTGACACAAAGCCTGGTAGCTTCTATGCAGTTGATGAGATAAGTTGAGTCAGACAATTGCAGTGCTCCCATCAGTGAGTGTAAGTGATGTGTGTGATGGACTGAGTTGAACCCCACACTGACTGGCACTCACAGGAGCCAGGTTGTGGTCACCTCTGGTGAAGTTTCTTTGGGGACTCCCCCAACTGGATTATTGAACTCAGAACTGCAGCAAACACAGTGAAAATCACAGGATATGTGATCTGCCTATGGTGTGCACGTGTCAGAACTGGGTCTCCATGGATGCTGAGGCCTGAGTAGTGAACAGCATTCAGATTCCCGTGGGGAACATGACTGAGTTGGTTGAGGCCTGCAAAGGCTGTCTACTACCATAGAGGGCAGAACAAATTGGACAGCTCTCCCAGGCAAGCATTTGGGCAAATCAAGACTCTAAGGCTGGGTGGGGCTTTTCCCTTTGTTTCTCCCCTGACTCCAGGTAGAGGGGAAAAATGATGATATTATTGTGGAAACAATGGTATTACCCACTTTCTTGTAGCCCTTGACCCTTTGTATCTTAATCAACTAAGTAAGATTAAAAAGACTCTAAGGTGGACTATGTCAGCCAGTGGACCTTGGAAGGATTTCCTCAACCTTGCAGCAATGAAATCAACAGCATCTCAGAACTATCAAAATCACTTTAGTGATATCCTTGGAACATCCAGGATCCTGGGATAACCATGTTTTTGTTTTTTTTTAAGGGATGTAGGTACGTCAAATGGTGGCTTAATCAACTGTTCCACAATAACTGCCCTTAGGTCTATTTTGGGAAAATCAAATAATAAAAAATGAATTGCAATTATTTGAACTTGTTGAGAAAGCGGATAATGTTACTTATGCATAGGTGTGTATGTAATAGACACAACATTACATGGACCTGGTATGTATTACACATCTAATGTGCAGCCATCATATTATAATTGTAGCATTTACTCTTTAGGATATGATAGCCTCAGTTTTTCTTCTTACACAAAAGAAGCTTGCCCTGCCGCTCTTTCTTGGCACAGTTAACACTAAAACGAAGACTTTGAGTGCAATATTCAGGTCATTATATTCTTTTTCAGCAGCTCCAGGGAGATAATATAATTAGAGAAAACCAGTAGCAGCAGAACTCAATCTCTTTTCTTGGCTAAAATTACTTACATGGCAATGGGCAATGTCGTTAAGTTTTCTCATTGTGTAAACATGGGAAAACTCACATCTCTGGTTCATAAATTGTTGTAACAATTAAAAGGTGACACATGTTTTCCATAATAGCATCTGGTACAATGCAAATGCATGATAAATCTTGCTTTTTCTAAAAAAAGATATGTTATTTCTTTTCATTTTATTTAAAACCGAGGTAGAAGCATCATTATGATGGCTCATAGCAGGCCATGCCTGAGCAGGGTGATGTCAAAAGCCAAGAATTGCCTCCCAGGATATGTGATTATCAGGCTGCTGGGATTGGAACCTGAGTTGGAGCTCATACCATGGCACCCTGATGGAAGATGCAGGCATCAGAATTCAAGGCCTTCCCTAAGTCTTCCTTCCTACTCTAAATTACAAACCTATTATCAGATACACACACACACACAAACACACACACACACACACACACACACACCAGCATAACCAACCGGGTCTCACCAGGGAACAGCAGAATCTAGGGGGCAAGCATCTTTCTTGAATCATGATGCTTGCCACTGGAACATGTTCAGATACTTGACAGATGCTTGGCAAATATTTATTGTGGGGTCAAGTGAATGAAGTGCTGGCTTCTGTCACTGTTGGCAGTGCATTCAGGGAGTCTTTCACTTGAACTGTGAAGTTAGAGCTGAGAGAGGTTGATGTGGTCAGCAGGAGAGGACAGCATTTTTACAGAAGCTGGCCACAGGCAGGAATTCAGGATTATGACACCATGGCTCACTTATAACGGAAAAATTTGGTCTATATAATGGCCGGTGCTGCGCCAATCTAAAGCCAGGAGCCAGGAACTACCTCCATGAATCCCATGTAGGTGCAGGGTCCCAAAGCTTTGGGCCACACACAGGGAGCTGGTTGGTGAGTAGAGCTGCTGGGATTAGAACTGGCACCCATATGGGATCCTGGCATGTTCAAGGCAAGGACTTCAGCCACTAGGCCACCACACTGGGCCTTCTACAAACTACTTTTAAGATTACAAACCAAGGTACCTTTGATTTGGTTCAGATCGTTCCATTCTTAGAATATTTTAATGATGATTTATTAGGTGCCTTGCATCTGATATGATGGAGGCATCAACAGCATAATTGCAAACATGTAAAAGCACCATGCTTATACGTCATCTAGAGGAGGAACTACTAATCCAAAATGGGGTGCTACGGTCATCTCAGTAGAGTCTCCTCTCTTTCCACATAATCCCAAATTGTCTTTGATAACTTGATGGCCACATTTCGATATTCAGTCCCCTAGTTTTTCTGGGGGGGAGGGTCCAGCATCTTATTGTTCAGATAAATTCAACAGTCTTGGGGAGATCATCTTTGGTCTGAAAGCACAGCTGGTACAATATCATCCCTACAAATTAAAAGCCCCAACATAACATCAACAACAATTTACAACCTTATGGAGTTAATTGACATGGTATTGAGTGACCAATATGTTAAAAAAATGCAAGTTCTTAACCACATCCTGTGACTACTTCATTGACATTTCAATTTTAGTTTATATACAATCGGCTTCTACACACCTTAAAATGTCTATAGGGTACTATTCAGCTGTATTGTATCTATTGTCATTTTAGTATTTAGCAGTTTAGAGTGTTGAAGCTTAATTTTTACTGAACTTGGTGGATTTTGGGATAGTCCATGTTGGCTTATAACTCTAACAAGGCATATGTCAACAGTTGAGGGGCAGAGCAGTTTTAGGAGATGTGTGCAGAGAAATCTTCAATACGTTAGTGAGGAGTAACTAATCTTTGTGTCCTACCTAGTAAGGTATATGAAAGTGCAGACTGACCGTTTCCTGTCTGGTTCTAAGCTTTCTTTGTTGTTCTCTGGCTATCTATTCTAATTTATTTGTTGTTGTTTTTAGGGGGAGGGGGCTCCAGACCGACCATGTTGGTCATTGCAGGAGAGGGTGGGGATCCAAAGTTCGAACTAAGCAAGGACCAGAGAAAGCTCCTCTCCTGAGTCCCAAAGGAAGTTTACTGTTCTTCTGTTTCTGTGGACTGCTCAGGGCTCCTGGTTGTCATTCCGATGACGCTGGTTCCTGCATGGCAGAGTTTGGGCTTCTTCCATCCCATGTGGTAGATACCAACAGGGGTGGGTGACCTCAGAGTTCTCGGTCTCTGAAGGCACTTCGATTCCCCGTGGTCTCCTTGGCAGTTGGATGTAGTCCTTGGTGCCCTTACTGATAGTCCTTGGTGAGGATCCGGGAATCTTCAGGGTTGGGATACAAGCCTCCTCCTGTCCACCTGCTCCACTCTGGGGTCCCCCCTGCTCTGTGCATATGACCTCCTGTTAAGAGGTTGTCAGGATCACTCTTGATTCCCACTGTGTCTTTATAGTTTTGCTAATGTATAATGCTGATTCGAGTCTGTTGTCTATAACATACCTGTTACGTTCTTGATTGGTTATACTTCAGTTGTCTATAACTTACCTGTTACGTTCTTGATTGGTTATACTTCATGTCTTCCTCACACATTCTAAGGAGATGGAAGATTTCTCCGCTCTCCCACCCCATTACAGAGTAGCATAGGGTCTTTAAAATATATTAGGTTTTACAATTCTTTGATGTAGATCACAAACAGTCTGACTCACATTGATTGTTGGTTCATTGGTTACATCACAATATCTTATTGCATGAGATACAGGCTGTTTGAAATAATGTTAAAATTTACAGGTACTATTTTCCGGATTGACATCCTTTCATCTTAAATTAAGGTAAACATGTGGTATCTAGCCTTTTGGGCTTGGATCATTTCCCTTAGCATGATGGTTTCCAGTTGGGCCCATTTGGCCACAAAAAAATGCATTTCGGGTTTTTTTTTTTTTAATAGCTGAGTAGTATTCCATAGAGGAGATGAACCATAGCTTTCTTATCCAGTCTTCTGTTGATGGGCATCACGGTTGCTTCCAAGTTTTTGCAATGATTGATTGTGCTGCTATAAACATAGGGGTGCATGTTGGTTTATTGTGTAACAGGTGTTTTGGATATATTCCTAGGAGTGCTATTGCTGGATCATATGATATGCAGATTTTGAGTTGTTTGAGTGTTCTCCACACTGATTTCCATAAAGGCTGTATCAACCTGCAGTCCCACCAGCAGTGGAATATGGTTCCATTTTCCCCACATCCGCACCAGCAAGTTTTCTTGGTGTTTTTTTGATTGTGAGCCATTCTTACTGGAGTTAGGTGGTACCTCATTGATGTTTTAATTTGGATTTCCCTTATTGCCGGAGAACTTGAGCATTTTTTCATATGTTCGTTTTCCATTTGGGTTTGTTCCTTTGTGAAATGTCTGCCCATTTCCCGTGCCCATTTCTTGAGTGGTTTGTTTGTTTTGGTGTTTTGGTTGTTCTGGAGATCTTTGTATATTCTGGAGATTAACCCCCTATCACCTATGTAGTGTGCAAAGATCTCCCATTCTGTGGGTTGCTTTTTTACTTTGTTGATTGCTTCCCTTGCTGTATAAAAGCTTCTTAGTTTGATGCAGAATATAATGGTTAAGGTCCTTGCCTTGAACACACCAGGATCCCATATGGCCACCGGTTCTAATCCCGGCAGCTCCACTTCCCATCCAGCTCCCTGCTTGTGGCCTGTGAAAGCAGTCGAGGATGGCCCAAAGCCCTGGGATCCTGAACCCGGCATAGAAGACCCGGAAAGAAGACTCTTATTGTTAACAAGAATGACTGTTTAAATAGCATTTATGACAAATTCATCCAGAACAACACTTTTCTTACATCTAACTCCATTGTCCTTAATGTGTGTTGGGAGCAGTAAGGGGAGGGCAGGATACTATCACAGTAACTTGAGAGCTTGTCAAAAATCTTAGACTATCTTCACAATCACTACCTGCAAAACTCCATGTTACACATCAGTATTTTTGGTAAAAGTTGAACATAATATGTATTCTATGTATTGATGGGGCTGGTATGATGGCAGAGTATGCTAAACCTCTGTTGCAACCCAAAGGATATATTCAAAAAGTCTTCAAATTCAACCCACCAAACTAACATTTTCTATGCTGCCAAATAATTCAGAGCCAAGTAGTGACAACTGAAGGGTGTCCTCATACACAGACCCTTTGCTCAAACAATTTAAATGATTCAATCTAAACTTGTTCAGGTTCTCCTCCTCTGTCTCACTCAATACTTCCCAAAGAAACCATAGCCAAGTCACTGGGACACACTTTTCTTCCTTTCCTTCTGCCTCCTTACCAATTTCATGCATGCTCAGGTGTACCAAGGTGACACTTTTTTTTGGAAAACTCTCTTCTAAAATATAATTGTCTGTATAACTAACACCTCATCATGCATGAAGAAATAAAACCTAGGTGTGTTTGATGACGCACAGAATCGTGATTACTAAATCACATAAATCGTGAAGTTGTGAGAGTCTATTTTTTTCTTTTTAAGAAAGCATTCATGATTTTAAATCAGGAATAAACAAAGGATTTAGTAGTATTAGCCAGCTCTTCACACTAGAAACTTCCTAAAGATGCCAAATATAATGTTCATAAGGGATTCCCCTGGGGCATTTCCTGGAAAGTACCTGATGAAGAATGCTCAGTGGTCACTGCATTGACGTTGGAATTTACCATGGAGCCACAGCTGGCTTCTGCCAAGGTGCCTTGGACGGTCACAGGAGCTGCAGTGGTGTGACGCAGGGCTGCCTTCAATGGTGCTATGTGGTTGTACTGGACTGAAGACAGGCATCCAAGGAACCCCAAGGTGTTCGCCCTAGCCACTTCAGAATCCAAGCCAAGGTTCTCTGGAACACAAAAACAATCAGGGCCCTCCTTACAAAATGTGGTGAATATCCTGCTTGAAAAATGTCTGAAATTACAAAAATGACCTCATTGCTCTTTAACTAATGAAAACTTGCCCCTCCATTCATTTACTATCCCCAACATCATTCTCATGAAAGGCACCAATATATCAACCTCATTTTATTATGAAAAGCTTTGACGGCCATCTTTGCTTTGATATAAAATTATTTTAACTTTCTAAATTTCCGTTCGTGCGGCTAATGAATTGTAACATAGGCTATAAACCAGTCTGTATTATAAAATTGTTTTAAATGTCTAAATTTCCGTTCATGCAGCTAATGAATTGTAACATACGCTATAAGTCAGTCTGTACTCTAGGAGTTTCATAGAATTTGCATCATGATTCCCATCACCATTTATTTATGGATGCTAGAGATAACTGTAAGTTTACTTCAACTCTCATTACATTTCACTCAAACATAGTGTGAGAGGATGAACTAAGAAGGGACATAGAAAGAGGAATCAGAAGCCAAAAGGGTGTTCAAGACATCCATGGATTCTACGTGTAAGCCACCTGTAACCACTACCTTTCTACTCAGGGTCTCTGCCTGTTTGGCATTGTCCGTAGTACTGATTGGTGAGAATGGATTTTCTATGCCAGGATTAAATTTGTCAAAGAATGTTTGAATCTTTATGGGACTGTAATTATTTATGATTTGCACCAACATCAAGTGTGTCATTTTCTTGAGGATTCGTAGGAATATTACATAGCAAGTTTTTTCTTTCTCTTAAAAAGTGTCTTATGAGAAAAATGATGCAATGCAATTATATAAAATGGCAAAGATTAATCCATTTTTCTTACAGTTAATCATTTTAATAGATCTAGATGGTTCAAAATATTATTTTGTAATAGGTGAACTATTTTATTTTCAATCATAAATGATGAAAGGGCCCCTCTATTGTTCTCTAAGCATGCGTTGTGTTGGCAACTTGAAGGAAAAAAGTGAGATGAAAATGTAGGGGAAAGATTTGAATTGTATATTCTTTAATAACGAGATTTCGAATTCTTGCCACCATTTTACCCTTCCCCATCAAACAGTCTCTTTCATTTTATCAATTATCCCTCTGTTATTACAGGAAAAAGTTTAAGAACCATGTATGCTAATTTGACATGACTAAAATAATACGTTACCATGCTCACAGTTCAGGACATAAACGTGATCTTTCAGCTCTGTAGGTTGGAAGCTGAAGTCAGTGCAAGCTGCCAGCAAGGCTGGAGATATTCTAGAGGCTCTGGAGGATACAATGTGTGTTTCTGTTTTCTAACTCCTAGTGGCCACACAATTTCCTTAGCCTAGGGTCCCTTAGCTCTGTTTTAGGTATAAGCAATATTGCATTTCCCTGCACCTTCTGCCACAATCACATCTATTTACAGTTGTTTTTCTGCCTTTTAGAGCAGTTGTGATGTTGACAGGCTGATAGTACAGTATAATTTTTACTGTACTATCAGTTTTACTTGTAATTTTTACCATTTGTGAGGCACACATACACACATATACACACACACAAAGAGACTGAAAGCAAGAAAGAGAGCCAGAGATAGAGATAGAGAGAGAGAGAGATAGAGAGAGAAAAAGTTTAACCCACTGATTTATTCCTCATACGTGCACACCAGCCTGATGGGGTCAGGCCAAAACTAAGAGCAGGCAGCCAATCCACCTCTTTCATGTGGATGACAGGAACCTAAACATTTGAACTTTTACCACTGTCCCTGATATCAGAAATAGCAGGACATGGGTCAGGCTGTGACTGACCGATACGTGCCTGACCATGTATGCAGAGTACAGATTGGAAAACTGAAGCCTTAAGAGTGATGCCTGGGAGTATGGTTAGTATACACATAGGCACATGAGTAAGAATCCATCCAAGGAGTCAGGAATCACCCTGTGCAGCTAGGCAGGGGAGGGGCGGAAGTTTTGTATCCAACAAGCTGAAAACGAATATATCCAAGAGTGTATGTGATCATAAAACATTTGCCAACATTTTAGGTGGAAATAGCATCAAGCTCAGTTTCCTTCGCATGAGATAATGGAAAACTATGTTTATTGAAAATCAAAAATTAATCAACATGAATCAGCAAAATTTGTTTTCAATTTTCCCATTTCCTGCTTTATTTCATTAAAACACACACACACATGAAACAAGGCTTTGGGGTAAATTTTTCACTAGAGTCTCTGAAGTTAGTGTTTATAAAATTCCAATCTATCACATGATCACAAAATGTTACAAAACAAAGTAAACTTCTCAGGTTTCCTGGCAGTCTCTGATATTTCGGAGAGGATGGGCTTGCTGCCACGGATCTTAGCTGCTGACTCACACAGCTTCGAGAACTTGGAGCCCTTCCTCCCTCTGACCTGCCATTGGCTGCCAGGTAGATTGCTCAGTGAGTTAAAGACAAACCTTGCAAAGTCACCCAGCCAGTGTTTGAGTATATGATATTGAAGTTCAGAAAGATGAAGTGTGGCAATGTGTGTGACTGCTCAGGGTCACACAAGCTGTTCCAAATAAATGACTACAGATACAGACATCATTAAAACTACTTGTTCTGAAATCAGGAAGGTAGGAGAACAGGGAATCCAAGTTACAATGCAGTGTTTCTGGAATGACTCCACATAGTCAACTCTTCAATGGTGATGACTTATAAAGACCACCATTCACCACCATATACATATTGATTAACAAATAGGGGAATGAGAAAGCCTAGTATATCTATACCACACAATACAACATAATATTATCATTCATGATAAGTATAGATAGAAGCTACAAAGTTATGGATCTCAATGAATCTTAACCAAGATGTCCAACACAAGATGTTCTCAATTGTGTGTTTCTACTTTTGTGAAATATTCAGAATGGATCAGCCAATAGAGACACAAAGCGTGGTAACCAGGGGCCTGAGATGTCAGAACAGGAAGTAACTTCTTAGTGGGCACAGGATTAATTTTGCTCATGATGAAATATTTTTGAGGATCAGAAAAGTAACAGACCCACATAGTTTAGTTGCCCAGGGCCACTAGAGTGATTAATGTTATGAGATTGAATTTCACTTCAGTGAAAACAATAACATGATCTGTCATTCTGTTCTTCAGGGAAATCAGGCCATTTGGTCACTCACCGTGAAACATAAGCAGATGGCCTCGATTCCCAGGATTACAAGGAATGCCTCTTGCAGCAATGAAGGAAAACGTGACACAAGAGAGACAATGCAGGCACAGGTGTTTGTTCACATTGTTAAAGAGCAACATGAGCAGTCCACACTGCAGATCCACAGGCCAGATGTGAAGCTTGGCTCTTTTGCTTCGAAGTAGCTTCTGAACAAGAAGCTCATCTGAAGTGATAGCGGGTGGGGCTCGGCAGCTAAAGTCCTCGCCTTGAATGCTCTGGGATCCCATGTGGGCGCCAGTTCTAATACTGCCAGCTTCACTTCCCATCCAGCTCCCTGCTGGCATCCTGGAAAAGCAAATGAGGATGGCCCAAAGTTTTGGGACTCTGCACCCGCTTTGGAGACCAGGAGAAAGTTCCTGACTCCTGGTTTTGGATCAGCGCAGCACCGGCCATTGTGGCTCACTTGGGGAGTGAATCATCGGATGGAAGATCTTCCTCTCTGTCTCTCCTTCTCTGTGTATATCTGACTTTGCAATAAAAATAAATAAATCTTAAAAAAAAGAGGTAGTGGGTGTTGGTTCAAATATTGAGCCATGAATAGCAGGCACCATCCATGTGGGTAAAGTAGATTGAGTTCAACTCTGCTATTTTCCACATGACCCATGCCTGGTTGTCACAGGCACTTGGGGAGTCAAGCTCCAGATGGAAGATTGAAGTCTACCTGTCTGCCTCTGACTCTTCCTCATGTAGATTAAATATGTATATGTGATTATTTTAAGGAGTTAGAAAAATCAGATTCTATGTGGAGGTAAGTAAAACACAGGAAGAACACATTGCACATATGTAAACTCACAACTATGCACAAGCCCAGATGCCCATGTCCTTGTACCCATATGCAAACATGCATAAATCCACACTTCCAGAGTTGTTTTACTGAAATCTCTATAAACATACATGTTCTTGTAGCGTGCACCATAAACATTTGACATGCCCACCTAACCTCATATGTATACGCACACAATTTCCCCCACTAGAATAAATGCACAAATACATGGAGCCAAACAGTCTGCTCATAGTGTTGAGAAACTTATTTTGACTGTCAAAGCTTATGTTAATCCCTAGGAGTTTTCCTGGTGCCTGTGTACAAAAACTTAATCCATGCCATTGGAGGATCTCTCTGCTGATATACATGACCATGTCCCCAGTTCTGAGAGCATGTGAAGACTCGTTGGCTTGGGTGACCCATATGTTCTTCCTATCATCAGATCGGGAGCTGCTGATGGGATATAGACTTGATACGCTCATGTTTCCATCATCCTCTGCATTGGACAGACATTGCTGATGTGCATCAACTAAAACTGAGATGCTGACCTTCCCAAAGAAGGGCTTTCACTTACGATCAGTGGGGATGGCATCTGTTCACAGATGGTTTTTTTTTTTTAAAGATTTTTTTTATTATTATTAATATTGGAAAGCCGGATATACAGAGAGGAGAGACAGAGAGGCAGATCTTCCATCCGATGTTTTCACTCCCAAGTGAGCTGCAACGGGCCAGTGCGCGCCGATCCGATGCCAGGAACCAGGAACCTCTTCCAGGTCTCCCACACGCAGGTGCAGGGTCCCAAAGGTGTGGGCCGTCCTCAACCGCTTTCCCAGGCCACAAGCAGGGAGCTGGATGGGAAGAGGAGCTGCTGGGATTAGAACCGGCGCCCATATGGGATCCCGGTGCGTTCAAGGCGAAGACTTTAGCCGCTAGGCCACACCGCCAGGCCCCACAGATGGTTTTTATCTAGACATCTCCAATACATCCGGGTTTTTTTTTAAAGATTTATTTATTTTTATTACAAAGTCAGATATACAGAGAGGAGAGACAGAGAGAAAGATCCTGTGTCACTCCCCAAGTGACCACAATGGTCGGTGCTGCGCTGATCCAAAACCAGGAGCCAGGAACTTCCTCCAGGTCTCCCGTGTGGGTGCAGGGTCCCAAAGATTTGGGCCATTCTCGACTGCTTTCCAGGCCACAAGCAGGGAGCTGGATGGGAAGTGGAGCTGCCGGGATTAGAATTGGGGCCCATATGGGATCCTGGCGCGTTGAAGGCAAGGACTTTAGCCACTAGGCCACGGCGTCGGGCTCCAATCCCCCCCTTTAAAAGATGAGTTTTTCTCTATGCCTGCTGGCTCACAGTTCTTGGTCCTCAACTACTTCATTGACTTTTCATGGTTAGAATAAACAACACACTCTTCTCTTTTTTGCTCAGCACACCTGGCTGCTTGGTTCTGCATCCTGGCTTTGGAACCATTAAGTCCTTGTCAATTACCAACAAGTTTATCCTCAGAATTCTCAGTTCATATGAACTTTGGGCCAGTCCGAGGTACACATACAGGGACTCTGGCAGCTGAAGTGTTCATGGAAAGAATGAGATTCAATTGTTTATCTTATATTTGTAGCTGAGTCCAAGTCCATTAAGCAGTTCTCAGCACTTAGATTCAGCACGGTTGTGTATGACCAACCATCCTAGTTGGCCTAGATTTTATGACCCATTTTCACACATTCATTAAAATCTCTTAGTCTGGATGCACTAGAATTGTTCACTATCCAATATGGACTCTAAAATAAGGAGTGTTCACACAGGTGTTTCCTCCCACTGAAAGCAGGTACCCTTTATAGAGTTTTGATCAAAAGAGTTAAAGTGAGCAAGTGTATGGAGCTCACACAGGGCACATAGGTCACTGTTTTGAGGTGGGAGTGGTAAAATGTGGATAACAAACAAGTTCCTGCTTTAAGGACTGCAGTGTTCCCCAGAGAAATAGCTACATATGAAGCTAAGAAGCACACCATCAGGGGCTATGAGAAAATGCAAGGTGAGGAGAGAGAGGTCACCCACACCTGTGAACATCTCCACTGCAGGTTACAAGCTGAATTCCATCCGGTGCAGTTGGATTTGCATCTTTCTTCCTGTCCTTGGTGAGCAGGACTGCAAGCAGGAGGGTAACAATTCATTACAATGCATGACCCTCATCATTAAACATGGGCAGGGACCAGACCAGGAGTGTCGGCTTCACCTCTAAAATGAAGGTCCAAAGCACAGCTCTTCCCTTCCTCTTCATCGTGTCTCACCTCTCAAATAGGGGCTTTATTGCTTTGGGAACAAGGGCTCATATATTGTGCCTGTTTATCATTTGCATATTACATCGCCTTGTGTATAAGAGTTGATTGAGAAGTATACATTGAATCAATTATCTACAAATAATTTGGGGAGTAATTTTGAATTCCATATAAATATATATATATATATATACATATATATATACACACACATATACACACACATATATATATATCACACATATATATATGTTTTAAAGATTTACTTTATTTACTTGAAATGCAAAGCAACAGAGAGAAATCACACGCACACACACACACACACACACACACTCCTGGATTTCTGGAGTTAGTAGATCCATGTGGGTAACAAGGGATGCAAACATGTTTATCATCATCAACTATTCTCCCAGGTTCAATAGTAGAAAACTATCAGAAGTGAGCAGCCAAGATTCCACTTGCTGCTCAGATATATGATAATAACACTGCAGGTGGTGGAATAAACCACTATACCACAATGCTGGTGCCATAGTGTCTTTTATAAAACAAGTATATTCTATGCAAAAGTTATATGTTAAGCAAGAATTTTGAAAAAATGACAAAGAGATAAAGTGGACAGGTGAAATACACAATTTGGCTGGTTTAGAGAGAATGAGCTGCAACTTGAAATTTCCTAGGCAGAATTGACTTATTACTTCTCTCGACTGGAAAGCAGGCAATATGAGTCTATCTGAAACGCGAAGTAGAAACTTCAGAGTATTAGACACAAGATCTTAGCTGTGCCACTGATCACTAACAGTAATAATGGTGAAAACGAAAAGGCAAATCCCAATAGGTCACTCAAAGAAAAGTAGGTTTGAAATATTTCCTCTCCTACATGACAATTAGTTCCATGCTATTTGAATGTTCTTTAATACATGACCTATTATTATTTTTTAAAGATCAATTTTTTTATATTGGAAAGTTAGATATTCAGAGAAAAGAATAGACAGAAAGATCTTCCATATGCTGGTTCACTCCAAAAGTGACTGCAACAGCTAGAGCTGAGGCCAATCTGAATTCAGGAGCCAGGAGCTTCCTCTGTGTCTCCCCCATGGAGCTGGGCCCCTAGGGCTTTGGGTTATCCTTGACTGCTTTCCCAGTCCACAAGCAGGGAGCTATATGGGAATTGGAGCAGCCAGGACAAGAACCAGCACCCCTATGGGATCCCAGTGCATGTAAGGCAAGGACTAGACACTAGCCTACCGTCCTGAGCCCATATATATTTATTGTTATTTACTATTATTATTATTATTATTATTATTATTAATGGCATCTTACAAAAGTAAAATTCCGTAGGCTGGAATTTGGCTTAGTGCTTAAACCACTAACTAGAATACTCATAATCTTTTATCAATTCTGATTACTGTTCTAGCTTCCTCTCATGGAAGGAGTATTGTAATATAACTGTACCTGGTATCAGTGTTGTCTCAAATCACTGGGTTCCTACCATCTATTCAGGACACATGGATTATGTTCATAACACTGGTGGCAATCCACCTCAACCACAATAGGCATTTGGGGCACAAACTGACCAATGGTTGGAGCTCACTGTCCTTTCAGTAAGTTAATAAATGTTAGTGTCTTACAATATTCTGTGAACCTCTGTTCATTTCCTTCTCATAGAAAAGCATCTTCTATTCTATTCTGTGTCCACCCCTCTGCTGGTGCTTTCCTTCCCATCAGATGAGGGAGAGACCCTTGAAGGCCACTGCAGGGAGTTCATTGCTCTGTTTGGATCTCAGTTTGGATCCTCTTCATTTCATTACCTTGTCAGCACTGACATTTATAGCACTGGCCCAAATTCCCCAGGCAAAGGGCAAACCAATCGATAGCGGTGTCATTGGCAAGACAGAGAGGTAACAGTGTGGTTACACCGACTTATTTTCAGTAGCTGCTGTTTTCAAACATCACAAGGTCCTATAATTTTATAAGCATTATCCCTTATCTTCATTACAAATAAATAGAGCAAGTGATACTCCTACTTCACGGGTAAGGACACCAAGGCTCAGGGAGGTGACATTAGCAGTGACAGGGACAGAGGTGGCATTTACAGGTTTATGTCCAGAATCCAATCATGATTTGGTTTGCTAAACAATTTTTAAAATTATCATTACTACAACATTGATCATTTCATGTCAGTCATCATGGTATTTACATCATCTGCATTATCATCTAATTGTCCAAAATATAAGTTACCCTATAGCCACCTTCCCAGTTATATTCCTACAAACTGTAATCATCACAAACTGAGAAAACCTAAAATGGTATAATCATATAGAAAGTAGAAGATCACAACATTTTCAGTCAAAAAAGTCAGCTACAACAATGAGACAATTCATTCTTCAGTTATTATGTGTTTGAACCAATTGTAATTGTCCAGATGTTTTATTTCTTTACTTACATTAATACAAGTAAAAACTAAGAAAAATAAATAACTATATTTTAAAATTAAATAAAGCATTTACTTAATTATTCTATGAATATGCCTCTTTCAAAAACTGCAAAATAATATAAATCCCAGTCCCCATTCTTATCACACAATGCTTAGTATTTCCTATAACAACAATACGAGTGGCACAAGTTGGATGGAGCTTGAGGCTCCAGATCTGAATAACTCCATTGACAATTATCCTATTTGCTTATTTATATTAATAAACCCAAGTACAAATGTGTGGACTAAAACAGCAGACCTGTCACTTGGCCCAGGGTCAAGGACCTGGCAGGCCTGAGCTCGGCTTCTGAGGAGATGGTATAGCTGAACTGGAGCTGCTGATTCACCTGCCGGGATACAGAAACAAAGAGCCATCAGCCGGGGTCCCCAGGTTAAAGGCATGTAAACATTTGTGCAGAAGTAACTGGAAAGACACATGCAGGGCAGACAGAGTAGAACCCTGTCCTGAATTTTCTATTAGGAGAGATGAGAGCTATCTCACCAATTCTTCCACAAATACAGACAAAATATTTTTTTCTTTCTTCTTTCTTAAATATGGAAGTTCATGCTTGTATTTGTCCTGGGAAATTCTATGCAGCCATCAACAGGTATTTAGCTTCCCATAGAGATTTCCTCACCAATATTGATTGATTGACTGATTGATTGATCTATTGCTGAAAATAAGCAAACCAATGAAATCTTCCCAGGAGATTGCTGTGCAGGGGTTATGCTAAATGGAACACAGACATTGATTGTCTGTTTCTTTCTGTCCATAGGAGCAGGGTTGTTCTAATCTTCTCCCTGGTCCTGACTGTGCCTTCATTCAGGTATGGACTAAGGGACTAATGGGAAGGAGAGGAGAGCTGACAAAATGTTTGATAAGGTGGAGGAGAAACTAGTGGTACAGTTGCCACCAACTGGCCCATTGAGAACTCCACGTTAACCAAAAGTCACCACTGAGATTTGCCAGGCCAGCATTGCAACATCACCCATCAGGCATCTCCTGGACTTCTACTTGCTCACTGTTAATCCCAGCTCCATCTTTTTGTCTAGGTATCTGGACAGTTGGCTCCAGCACCTACCACTCTTTTCAGTCTAATCAAATCCTACCCATTTCTCTTGGGCTCTGTTTTTAGTATCCTTTTGATCCTATTCCTGGAAAACCTTCTCATGGTTCTATGTAGGTAAGGGAAAGATATTTGAGTCACAGAACTTCCACATGAAGAAGAGAATAGTGCATGGCTTTGAAGTATAAAAGAGGACATATTGTTTAACTCCTTTCCCACTAAATTTATGGGGAACATTTGTGGTTTTCCCATGAGAAAAGGGGTGTTTGCCTAACTTTGCCATGCTCATGGAGCAAAAGTCTAAGACTGAAATTAGTGTTCCATTCCCCTTTTCCTCTGCACTCTCTGCCCTGAGCAAACTGCCTCTAGAAACCTCCTAGCCCTGAGTTATCTTAGGGAAGAGCCATCGGTTATGACATGTGGGGCATGACAACATGCTTGCTACCTTGTAATAATGTCTGCTATGCATTGAACACTGCATGGACATAAAACCAAATGCTAATACATCTGTCCAAACACACACTTTAGAATACTATCAGATAATCATTTTATTAGTAAATGAGGGTTGTGTGGGTGGGAGGAGGGAGGTATTGGGTATCATGAGGCCAACCACTTGACAATGTGGCTAAGTCAGAGGAGTCAAATGAACCTGCCACATGGTCCCTTCAGTGCTTTACTTGGTGGCATCTTTACGGTTATTTTAGAAATTTGTAGTTACATACTATCCTCATGTCTAAGTTCCCTGTATACTCATTTAACAAATTTGAGTTATCTACTGCATACTATCTAGTGTTGTAAATATCCCAGTGTACTGCATCTTGAACATTGTTATGATGTTCTGAGCATGTTAGTCCCTCTTTTCTTTTTGTCCCACGTCTGATATTGCATTTCAGACACTGTCTCTTATCGATCTCTCTCTTTCTCTCTTGCATTTCAGACACTGAACCATTGTCTCCTCGGGGGTTACATATTCATAACACATCTATATGTTTCCTTTAGAATGCACCATGGAAACTGGCCAAGTTCTTTTAAGGGCATAAAATCAATGTTTTAAATAGTGATAGTGCTTCTCCTTCTCTTGGGAGGCTTTGAAGTCAGATTCATGCCACTCATGATGACACATGTGGGTTTTGATGTCCTTGATCCCAATCCAACACCTGCTAAATGATCATGGTTGAAGGTTTGATCACGGACAGAATGTTTCTCCCTCAACCACAGCAGAGTTCTCATCTTCCTTCTTCTGTTTCTCTCTGTAATTGCCCTTCCCACATAAGCAGCAGCTCCTCTCCTTCTCTGCTGCTCACAGTACTTGAGGACTAACAGGTGTGAGGATTTCCTCCCAAGATAGAGCAATCTGATAACAGGAGACTTGGACCTGGAAGTTGAGCTGAGCATCCCCTGCTTTTATCCCCGCCCATCCCTTAGATGGCCAGGTTCCATCTTCAGGTGATTCCTTGCAAACAAAAATGAGGAGAAAGGAAATACCACAAATATTTATTGGAATGTCAGCCTATGGTATGATCTAAGAAATTATTGAAGCGGTTAGTTAGAGATCCCTTATTTTACTACAATTATTGGTGCCTATGCTCTTGCCTAATATTTGTTTTACCTTAAATTACAAATGTTGATTTAATTAAGTACTATGACCCTCCAAACTTTTAGTATATCTAAATTTTGCAATCTGACCTAGAAAAATTATGTACATCTCAGAACCAAGCATGCCCAATGATTCTTTCCAGTCTCAAGTGGGGTAACGAAGGAAATAAATGAAATAATGAAGGGAATAAATGTTGGCGGAGATACCCTAGATGTCGTGTTTTAGTGTTTAGATTGAAGATCTGCTTCCAGAGTTCAGAAAGAGCAGAGAGGAGGAGGGACAGTAGCACAAGTGCAGGGTCTGTGTGAGCATGGATTTCTAGCAGCTGTGCTGTGCAGGGTAAGTATTGAGGCTGAGGTAGGAGCAGATGCCCCTTTCCCATCTCATTAAAAATGTTCATTTTTTTTATTCCAGGAAGAAAACGAAGATATCTAGATTGCATGAGGAGTTGGACACACACACACAAGATCAATATGTTTTACTATGGTTCCATTAAACTGCTTTCCAGTTTAAAAGCAGGTAGATTTTTCCTCTACTCTAGTTCTTTCCTACTCCCTTCAGTATTTTGGAGTTAGTGTGTTCTTAATTAATAGGTATTTACTGTTGATGGCAAATGACTTTGTAAATCATTTAGATGGAAGGGGGAAGCAATACCTCACATTGCTCTCAATTGTTCTATTTGTATCTTCTATTCATAGGAAACAAAATAGGAAATATCAAGCAGGAGAAAGAATGAGTTACAGATATAAATGTCTGTCAGAACACTTGCCTCTGCCTATCACATCCTCAGAGAGGACAATCAATGAAATGTCATGATTTGCATTTCTTTTTTTTTTTTTTTTAAAGATTTATTCATTTTATTACAGCCAGATATACACAGAGGAGGAGAGACAGAGAGGAAGATCTTCCGTCCGATGATTCACTCCCCAAGTGAGCCACAACGGGCCGATGCGCGCCGATCCGATGCTGGGAACCTGGAACCTCTTCCGGGTCTCCCCCGCGGGTGCAGTGTCCCAAAGCTTTGGGCCGTCCTCGACTGCTTTCCCAGGCCACAAGCAGGGAGCTGGATGGGAAGTGGAGCTGCCGGGATTAGAACCGGCGCCCATATGGGATCCCGGGGCTTTCAAGGCGAGGACTTTAGCCGCTAGACCACGCCGCCGGGCCCATGATTTGCATTTCTTGCTTCCCTCAGTTTAGATTCCAAACTAAATTTTCACATAAGATTGCTCCTCCACTTCTCGCTTAACTTTCTACTTGCACTTTACAGTTGACAATCAATCCTTAACTTGAACCTGACTAAGATAACTGAGATCCATCACTGAATAATCTGACACCCTAGATTCCAGATCCCAAGGGTTACTCAACGCTTTGGTTCCATTGCTGTGATGCCTTCCCACACCTCCTCTTCACAGCTGTCTCTCCACTCTCCTTGAGACCGTTGGGATCTCTGCCTCATGCCTCCTCCCTGGCAAATGAGTCTTTCCATGCAGTGACTCCTAAAAACTATTGAATCTGAAAATCTTACCATGGTACTCTCCAGCTTGAAACTTGAAGTCTGTTTTTGAGCACAGAGATATCATAAACCTCAAGAGAATCAGCCATTTTATTCACAAATAATTATTGACCCACTGCTGTATGGGAAGCATGACTTCACCAATAGAGGGATGTCAAGGCAAGAGGAAATTTATGTTCAATATTTGTGCGTTTGATTTACTTTAGAGACAGATGCCTGGCAGGGAGTAGTTGGAAAGAGAACTCCCTCTTCAACTGGTTCACTTTTCGGATGCATACACAGCTACGACTGGGCCAGGCCAAATCTAGGAGACAGGAACTCAGTCTGGGTATCATATTGGGGGTATGTATCTAATTATTTGAGCTTTCATTTGCATCCTCACTGCAATTGCATCAGCAGGGGTGTGGAATGGAGAGCAGGTCCAGGACCAGATAGATACATTGAGTAGGATATGTGTGTTCCAGCTGACGGCTTATCTGCTGTGTCAAAGCCCTATTGTTTTTATGTGTGTAGTAATAGCATGCTTTATTTTGAGGAAACAGTCAAAAAGCAGGAAAATTATGGAAAGGGAGAAATAAAGAATACTTCAGTGATGTTCTTGATTTGGGTGTGGCATCTGTTCCCCAAAGGGGGAGCTAGGCCTTAGCTGGAACCATGGATTCTGTATGTTCTGCAAGAGAATGGAGAGTATGGCATGACAACAATGCCGGCAAGCAGATGAAGCTCTGATGAGAGGGGGTAGAAATGCGCCTGGAAAAGCAGGGTCGGACCCTGAGAGTGAAGACAGCGCTGCACAGTTAGGAGCATAGAGCAGAGGACAGGAGCATTGCATGGGGTGACTGTTGGGCAGTCGGAAGGGTTTGCCTAGGGTCTGTATTCTAAATGGGCGGTGTGGCTTCTGCCTAAGTTTTTTTGTGGCCTGTCCACAGGGCAGTCTGTTCTTTGGGCAGAGATCATCAGGATTTCACAGAAGGCCTTTCACATCCTGTGTAACTTTCAGATCGTTGAGTTCTAACTTGAGAACATAGGCATAGTTCACCACAGAATACTTACATCATCCACAGTACTTCCTGTCACCTGGTCACACTTCCTCCATTGCCCTTGTAACAGCATCTTCTGACTTCCTCCTCTCCCATGTGTATTTCTGACCACAATCCCATCTGCGCTAATCCACATAGCCGATAGGACATGCACCTGGTGCTTGCTGCTCTCCCACCTCTTCCAGTTAAGTTGTTGCAATGTGAGGCCCTAGGATTTGCATTCATAACAAAGATACAGTCTCTGAGGGTACTTTGGGATGAAGAAGCACATCTTGGTAACCAGTACTCTGGCTTGCCCAAGGTTGGCCCATGTGCGACTCATGACTATGTCTATAAGCCTCGGCTGTTATTTTGGCTTTGGGTAGAAATCAGAACACCTTGACTGATCAGCTAAGACTGAAACAAGTGTGAATAAGGAAGGTGGTGTACCTGCATGGTAAGCTCTCTCCCCTCTCGGTTTATCTTCAAGTGATGCATCCTTCCATTAGCAAAGTTCTCTACGTCAATGGTGAATATGTGGGTGTCTTCCTTGCTTAGCTGATAGCGGACCTGCAAACTTCCTTAAAAGAGAAGTGGTAAAAAATGGTGTTAAAAATAGACCACATAAAATACAAAATGTGATCAGATCATATTTTGATTGATTTTCACTTTATGACAAGGACCTATTTCTTAATCCTCGTGTCATTTTCATGTTGAATTTGAATTATGCAGGCTCATCCCAATGGAAAATTCTGGTGCAGCAACAAAACAAAAGTGGTCACTTGTGTGTCTGTGTGTGTGATCAGAAACCAGGATGCTATTGTTACATAATTAGATTACTAAAAGTCTAATAAGATAGAATTAACATTACCCCACTCTCTGCAATTCTCATCGCTTTCTGCAAAAATTTCTTCCCAGCTTCGCTACTTCCTCTTCAACATAAAGGAAGATGGGACAACCAGCTCCTCTGCCACCCACTGAGTCCAATGTTACTGATCCACATTCAATGTGGTTAGAACACAGCAAGCCACTTTAACCCTCAGTGTCCCAGTGCATCATTCAAGTTTCTATGGACATGTCCTTTCCAGATAGACATTCACTGCCCATTCAAGGTCAGGAAATCAATATTCTGGTGAGCATTTCTTATGAAACGGGACTGAACAGGAAACCTGAGAATTCTGAGTCAAATTAACTACAAAGTAGTATATGTGTGCGCGCACGCACACGTGAAGAAAGCGAGCATTCGATCATAAGGTGAGCACTTCGCTGTAAATCAAATTCTTAATGAGCGAGAAAAGCTCCATGTGAGAGAATTCCTTCAGAGGTAATTCCACTGCCATGTGTAGTTGTCGTCTCCCTTGGCCACATTTTCCCACTTAACTTCTCACATCACTGGCCACTGGCGGGGAACTCAGTAGTCTCCGGGGACACTGTCTGACATTTCCGCTCCTGGTGCTCTCCTGTCCGGTGTCAGTGCTGTCCAGACCAACCAAACACCAAGCACTCTTCCCAGGTCACACACGCAGAAAACATCAGTGTTAAGTGACAGTGTCAGAGCTTGTGGCCTCAGGGATAAACACTCTAGGAAAGGACAGGAACCGAGGCATCTCTCCCTGATCCTCTGATGCCACTTGCCTTCTCTGAACCTCATCTCTTCAGGTTTCCCAGGGTTCCTAGCCACCCCCCTCCAAGTGATAAGAAGACAAGGGGTTTAACCCGCATAATCACTCCTGATAGATGCTTCAGTCCTTACCATGAAATAATTTTGGAGATGATTTAGCAATAAATTGATACCCATGTCATTTTACAATACACAAACAGTATATAACACTAAAAAACATCTAAGAAAAAAAATCTAATGATCTAAAGAATTATCTAAGAAAACTCAGTTAAATATTGTGAGGCCGTTACTTGACAATCAGTCAGTAGCAGCCTCTTTCTGACTTCTAACTCATAAAATCCCAGTACTTGGATAATCAGTTCATCTCAGTAGAGTCAACCAGTGTATGACAGTTATGTAGCAGGCACAGCGATGAATACCACATTCCTGGAGGCAGATTGGATTCTCTCACCATTCTACTGATGAGGAAATTTAAACCTGTGTATATTCTTTGTGTCGTTTTCCATGATAGACACCGCTGGCATTTATGCATCTTTGCTCACACCTCTGTTAGGCACTAATCCTCCCAATAGAGATCCTATCCTTGGAAGTATTCTTAAGCTTCCGGACTTACACTTCATCATTAATACCTCATCTAGCGTTTTTGTTACAATAGAATTCTCCATCCTGAAATCATTTTCTTGTGATTCCTGGGAGCAGAAAATCAACTCACAACTTTTTCCAAAATAAGTCTGAAGATATATAAAATGGAAGCATGGATGCAATATGGAAAATTGTCCAGGATCAGGGCTGAAGATTCCTCATCCCGTGTGTCATCTTTAACTGTGTGGACAGAGGATCAAAAGCCAACAAAACCTCTCTGACTTGAAGACTCTGTTGTTTCTTCAGGTCACCTCTTCCCGTCTCTGCCAGGTCCTGGCATCCAGAGCTCATCCTTTCTCCCCGGGAGCTCCTCAGACTCTCCTCCTGGCTTCAACTACGGAATTGCATTTTCTGGCTAGAGCCCTTTATTCCCACCCCACACTCTTGCATGGGGTTTAGCACATGGCAACCACCACAACTTCATATTCTCAAAGGCAATGGACTGATGGAGGGTCTGTAAATCCTTCAAACTAGAAAGGAACTGATTGGTGGGAGTGTATGGTGAATCCTCCACATTGGTGTAATACACTTTTTCTCATAAATTTTATCTCTGCTTTTTGGTGTGGTGGTCCACAGTGCACCTGTATTATAAAGAGTGCATGATATTCCACCCATGTGGGATATCTAGACTGTGTTCCCAGTTTCCGGCCCAGCTCTAATTATTGCTGGCACTTGATGAATAAATGGGCAGTTGAAAACTTTCACTGTTTCTCAAATAAAAAAAAATGTTAAAAAATAACCAAATAAAACTGCCATAAGAATCAGATAGTTCCTGTTTCTACATGATTCTGGAGTGTATGCATTGTAATGGAATTATCCTTGTCAAAAAAAAGCACACTGTAGACTTTACATTGTAGAAGTAAAGAGTTCCGTGTTTGGTGACATGTGTTAAATGCATTTGTGACATAGAACATAAAGTTATACTAAGTTGAGAAGTGTCTGCGTAATGGTTGCGTTTGTCATTCGTATCAGTCTCAGGTTGTCCTGGCTCCTTTGTCTTCCTCTTCCTGAAGTTAAGCTTCCCCAGGAAGCAGTGTGGCTTGTTCGTCTTTGTGTCTGCAGAGACTAGATCAGGGCCTGCTGTCTGAAGTCTCCAGAAGATACCTTGACAAATTGCCACTCTGGAGAATGTTATCTCCATTTTGCCAAAGCTATGAACTAATATTAATTCAATGTTTGTTGTGTGTAATACTCTAGAGAACAAGTAGCTACACTGTTCTTTAGGAAATTTATAATTTAGCTGAAGGAAACAAAGGTACCATCATGCTTCTTGCTATGATGTGCCCACCATTTTTTAGGTACTTAACATAAGACTAAATACACTTTCAAAGTCAAATTCTTAATTTACAGATCAGTGTTTTGTGTAGCAATTAAGACACTACATCTCATTTCAGAGTGAGTGGATCTGATTCCTAGCTCCAGTGAATGACTCCACTTCCTGTTAATACACACCTCAGGAGGCAGCATTGATGGCTCAAGTACTTGAATTGCTGTCACCAGTGCTGGATATCCAAATTAATCTCCTAGTTCATGGCTATCAGTGAGTGAACTACCAGACAAAGAATCTCTTTGTAAGGAGAACTGAAATTTCAGTTTCAGCCGTGCCCTGTCCATTGCAGACATTTGGGCAGTGAAATGACATGTGGGAGATATAAAAATACTTTCATAATCCTCGCCTTGAGGAGTAGAATTTCAGGAAAGTTTGAAAGTTTCACAAGTAAAATAATAATATGGACAATGCAAAGGGATCCGGTCCCATTTCAGCAGAGAATGTTAGAGTGTATAAAGCACTTCCTTTCTGCATTACTTATGCCTCCAAAGAGAAGTATGGCAGCATTGAAATATGTGGA
Organism: Ochotona princeps; assembly: GCF_030435755.1. Lineage (NCBI taxonomy): Eukaryota > Metazoa > Chordata > Mammalia > Lagomorpha > Ochotonidae > Ochotona > Ochotona princeps. Next base: position 7,077,772 of record NC_080836.1, on the reverse strand, counting down.
AATGGACAGAGATGGATGGAATCACAGAGGGAAAGGGTCACTCAATAAACAATACACAATGTATTTCTTGTGATTTCAGAGAAAATTGGCATGAACCATGATTGAGAACATGAGTTTCCCAGAGATAATTGTTACTGAAGGAAGGTAGAACTTAGAACAAAAGCAAGACAATTATGTAGCTGTAGATAGGGTCATGTTATCACATGGGGCCCAGTGGAGCCCTTTCAATGGGCTGGGTCTGTGGCGTAGATGGCCAAGCCACTGCTTGTGCTGAGGCGTCTGCATGGGCACCAGTCCCACAGTCTCCACTTCAGAGCAAGCAAATGGCCTGGGAATAGAAGTGGAATGGAAATGGAATGTGGATTAAATGGGGACCTACCACTCATAGCTCGCTCGCTCGCTCGCTCTCTCTCTCTCCTTCTCTCTCTCCCCCCTCCCTTCTTCTCTCCCTTTCTCCCTCCCTTCCTCATCTATGCAACTCTATCACATAAGTCAATCTTAACAACAACAAAAAGGACCTCTGTGGACATTCACTGTGTGGATAGTCACTCAACCAACCTCTTTCTATTAAATCTTGTAGAAACTTGGAATCACAGAGATCTCAAATAGCCAAAGTGATCCTGAATAAAAATAACAAATTTGAAGCCATCATATTACCTTACTGCAAAACATGCTACAAAGCTAAAAGAAAGCTGTCTCAATACAAAACAGACACACTCTGAGTCTTGCTACTTTTGCATTGTATAAATCTAAATTAGGCTTGAGATCTGAATAAGTATTTCTTGTACACACACTAATGGAATGTAACCAAATGCCTAGAAATGCACCCACATTTCTATAGCCATTTAAAAATTTTATTTGAAAGAGTTGTAGAAGAAAGAGAGAGACAATTTAGAGAAAGACAAAGATCTTCTGTCTGCTAGGTCACTGCAAAAATAACTGCAATGCCTGGGCTGGGTCAAGCAAAAGCTAAGCACTCACGATTCATGCTAGACTCCCACGTGGGCCTAGGGGTTCAAACACTTGGACCGTCTTCTGCTACTTTTTCAGTCATGTTAGCAGAGAGCTGAATAGCCAAGTGAAACAGCCAGGCCTGAAATATGTAATACCTTCTTCGAGGGGTGCAGCTTAACACACTGCCCCATGAGGCTTTCCCAGCCAATAAAATTTCACTAAAATTTCAACAATATAAAATGGGAAATGACAGCCTATTCAATAAAATGTTAATTTACTGCAGTGCCTGGGATGAGGGACTGCCTCTGGATCCTGAATTCACTTTCCTGTTTATGTGAACTCTGGGAGGCAGGGGTGATGACTCAAGTAATGGAATTCCTGCCTCCCCTGGGAGGGACCTGCCCTGCCTTTCTGATCCTGGCACTGGCCCAGCCCCAGCTGTGGCAAACATTTACGAAATGAACTAGCAGAGAGAAGCTCTCCTCTGAGTCTTACTACTTTTCCATTGTATAAATCTAAATTAGGCTTGAGATCTGAATGAGTATTTCTTGTATAAAGACACATGAATGCAGAGAGACATTAAAAAATACTCAACATCACTAATCATCAAGAAAACGAAAATTAAATTGTTAGTAAGATATCATCTTGTTCCAGTTATGATGATTATTTACAAAATGGGAAGTGGCAGATGCTTGCCAAGGACATGGAGACAGGGGGGTTATAAGACATCATTGATGGAATCTTAAATAGAAACACAAACTTAGAAAGCTATACACATATTCCTGAACAAAACGCAATATAAAAGCATCATAGAGTCCATTTCTCCCACTGCTCAGCATACGCAAGGAAATACAGTCAGTATGTTTGTAGAGATACTGGCATTTTCATATTTCCTGCACCATTATTCACAATAGTCAAGATACAGGGTCAGCCTCCATATCTATTAACAGAAGAAAATGCAGTATATAAACATGATGTAAAGCACTCAGCTACAGAAAAAGGATAAAATACTGGTGCTTTTAGAATATAGATGGTGCTGGAGGACACTTGGTGAAAGGAAATAAATCAAGCACAGGTAAAAACCTGTAACATGACCTCATGTATATGTGGAATCTAAAAGTGTTGATCTTAAATCTGAAGGTAGAACAGAGGTGACCAGAGACCATGCAGAGTTATCAGGAGGGAAAGTGGAGAATCTGATTTAGCAGGTATAGTCTTACAGGTAGGAGGAATACATTCTAATACCCTACTGAATGGTAAAATGAATCCAACACTTTATATGTAAAAATGTCCAGAGGAGAGGAATTTGGTTATACTCACGATGGTATGTTGAACCCTTTAAGCAATGGATATACTAGCTGCTTTGGCTGATCATCACATAATGTATATGGTCATGGAAAGATTGCTCCCCACAGATGTGTATACTCATTAAGCATCAATCAGCACTAGTAGCAGTAATAGAAGTGGAGAGAAGAGAGTTTAAACGGGGAACATCCATGCTTGAGTGCCAAGGAATTTGCACTTACGGAAGCAGCCATTCTATGAGGCAGTTGAAGCACACGTGTGTGGGCAGGTATCTGGAGCAGCAGACAGGACTCCCCTATGATCACCGCATCTTTTATCAGAGTGCTTATAATTAAGTCCCAGCTCTGCTTCTTGTGTCAGCTTCTTGCTAATGCACACCCTGTCAGCCAACAGATGACAAGCCAAGTACTTGGATCTCTGCCACCAGTGTGGGAGATCCAGACTGAGCCCCCACTTCTTAGCTACCATTGTCAATCAGCAAATGGAGACTCTCTCTCTCTCTCTCTCTCTCTCTGCTTTCAAATAAAATGAAAACAAGTAACACATTAAAAACCTGTGAAAATGTGTGAAAACATCTGCAACAAAGGTTATTTCCAAAAGTTCATCTCAGATACCACGCTATAGATGCCAAATGTAAAGGACATGATTTGATATGCTTCAGCTCCTCAGAATACTGAAAAGGAGACTGATCCAGGAGCTCCATCCCCACTGTGGACTGCAGCGCATTCTCTTATTGTCAATATCTTGCTTTACCATTTCACTTTGAAAGCAGCAGCTTCCCCACGGTTAAATTCTCCCTGTTCTTGATTAGTCAGCTTTGATCCCACATTTAAACAGATCCCCCACACATTTGAGGTGTGAAAACGAGGCCACTAGGGCCCAGCACAGTGGCACAGCGGCTAAGGTCCTCTCCTTGACATGCCCGGACCCCATATGGGTACACGTTCTAATCACAGCAGCTCCACTTCCCATCCAGCTCCCCACTAGTATCCTGGAAAAGCAGTTGAGGACAGCCCAAAGCCTGGGCAGTCTGCATCCACATGGGACACCCAGAAGAGCTCCTGGTTTACTGGCTTTAGATTGGGTGAGCTTTGGCCATTGCAGCTCCTTTGGTAGTGAATCAACAGATGGAAGCTCTTCCTCTCTGTCTCTCCTCCTCTCTGTCTCTGCTCCTCTCTCTATATATCTGACTTTGCAATCAATCAGTCAATAAACAAATAAATAAAATCTAGGCCATCTTCACCATCTCACCTTCCCCTTGTCTTCTCCACATCAATCACTGGCATCATGTTCCACTGTTTGTTCGTTTTATAATACTGGGAGCTGGGCCTGGCATCATGACTGATCCTCCACTGATTCACTGCCTGGGAGCTCCATTTTCCCTTCAGCTCCCTGCTTGTGACCTGGGAAAGCAGTAAAGGATGGCTCAAAGCCTGGGGACTCTGCATACACATGGGCCACTCAATTGAAGCTCCTGACTCCTGCTTTTAGATTGGCTCATCTCTGGCCATTGTGGACATTTGGTGGTAGTTGGGGTGGTGAAACAGTGGGTGGAAAGTATATCTCTCCTTTTCTCCCTAGATCTGCCTTTCCAATAAAAATAAATAAATCGTAATAAGGTTTATAAAAGGAATACCGGCAGCTCTCCTCCTTTGCCTTATCAGCAATTCTACAGAAATATGCTACATTAATGTTCTCTATAGAAATCTGGTCCTGGCTCGGGTTGGGGCAGACCAGGCTGAGTCGGTTCACGTCATCCACTGGCAAGCCCAAGTGCTGAAACTGTGTGGGGGCCTGGCCGGGTTTGGTTGCGATAAAAAAAAAAAAAAAAAAAAAAAAAAAAAACAGTACAAAACACAAAATGCCAAGGTGAAATGGCCTGTGCCAGTAGGGAATGCAACACCCGACCAGCACTCCTCCCACTGGTTTAGGTGAGGGACGAGAGTGTGATGGGCAGAGCCGGGGAGAGATGCGATACTCATTGGTTCCAATAGAGGTCGGGGCTCAGAAGAGAGCCAACCCAGGGGTTAAAACCATCAGCTGATCGGAGTGATGGACGGTGGCGAGCACTGTGCTTGCTAGTAGTACATGTAGGAGCCTGGACTGGGAATGCCTCAAAGTTTTTTTTAGGGGGATTCCCCTGAACAAAATGGAGGAATCAAAGCATTACTCAAAAAAAGATGGAAAATGGAGTAGATGAATCAACCACCTCAGCTTTATGCTTGCAGCGGAAAACTGGACAAGGGGAAACCCTAAGATGGACTATGTCAATCAGTGGACTCCGCACCAGCCTCATCATACCTGGACTGTTGCTGATGATATGTTGGAGCTTCTAATTGATCGAGGTGACGCTCTGCTGGCTCTGCCTACAAACCTGAGAGGGCCTCCCTAAGAGGCCGTTGAACTTGAACTGGACAAGTGGGATGCTGGACTCTGTATGGTGTAAACTTTTAATTAGGGAATCTCAACGGAACTTGAGCTGTGGTTATGCATCAAGGTGAAGGAATTCATGATGGGGGAAGGGTTTGGGGTGAAGGGGGGGGGAATCCCAGTATCTATGAAATTGTGTCATGTAATGCAATGTAATTAATGAATAAATGAATATTAAAGGAAAAAAAAACAGTTTACAGAAAAATTGGAATTTAAAGGAGTTTATTGGGACTGACAGTTAAAGTCGCTGTCTACAGCACCAGCATCCATTATGGACGCCAGTTCGTCATGGCAGCTCCACTTCTGACAAATCCTTACTAATGTGCCTGGGAACACAGCAGAAAATGGTTGGGCTCCTGTAGCCATGTGGGAGAACTGGAAGGAGCTCCTGGCTCTTGGCTTTGGACTGGCCCATCTCTGACTGTCGCAGCAATTTGGGGAGTAAACCAAACTATGGAAGATATCTCTCCCTCTCTCTGTAATTCTGCTTTTCAAATAAATAAAAAATCTTCATCTAAAAAAAAAAAAAAAAAAAAAAAAAAAGAAATCTGGTCCTTGAAAATAAACCCTGACTCTCCACCACGTTCCAGCTCCACAACCACATCCTAATGCAATCAATCACCTCATTCCCTTCCTTTCTAGATTCAACTGTGAACACAAGTACTTAAGCTGTAAATCAGATGTCACTGGTTAAATTGTTTTAAAAGTTCACGAATGCACTTAGGATAAAGGCCAGATTCTTTGACAGGGTCTGTAAGAACTTGTATACACATCACTATTTAACATTAATTTTATAAAAAGGGGCGATTAGCCTCACCTACTTGGACATTTTGAAGATAGTCATTTCGGACAGTACTTCCATGTAATTTTATTTTTTCCTAAATGTAACTGAAGTTGAGGGTCCATATTTGGGTTCCTTTCCTTAATATTTGCCATATGATGATGAAACATTGGAGAACACCACATTTAGATAAAACATAAAACAATCTCACTTACACCGGTTTGACTCCCCAGTGCTCTTCATTGGCTGCAGTTCTGTTAGCGTGTCTGAGAAAGCAGCAGATGTAGTTCCAAATTTGGGGGCTCTATCATCCAAATGAGAACCGTCAATAAAGTTGCTGATCCCCGGTTTCAGCTTGGTCCTGCCCTAGGGAATGTTGCTATCTGGAGAATAACCCATCAGATGGAGGAATGTCTTCCCTCACTGTCTTTCTCTTTATGTCATTCTACTTTTCAAATAAATAAGTAAATATTTGAATTAAAAAAAGAAACAAGGCATTGAACTCTGCTGTCCCATGCTTGTTCTCAAATCATCACTCAGATTAATGCTAAATATAGCAAGATATTAATGCCAAACACAAAAATTGGATAATATGCTCATGAATTTGATTGAAATTATTGTTTTAGGAGTATCATCAGTGCCTTTAAAATTGAAAAAGATGAATAGATTCAATACAATTGACATATCTCAACTTTTATATCTCCTTTTATTTGTATGAAGTGAAATTCTTTCATGTATTTCACAATGCAGATTTAACATAATGGTGATATTTCTAATCTTAGCTTCTAACCTGCCTGAGATCCCCACCTATTCACCATCCTTTCCTTTTTTTTCAATTGGTAAAATGACACATTTTCATTTCATTTTGCAATCACATGCTTACCACATCATTAATTATCTCAACACACAACAAGCAGCAAAACAAGAAAAACCCAATCTTCAAGAATACAGACAAAGCCCCTAAACCATAACCAAATCTCAAAATGTCAAGGTCATTCATACAGGTAACCTATTTGTACTCCGTGTATTAGTTTCAACATACCTTCATATGGAAGGACAAAAGGTCCTAAATGGTAAAAGCTATTTTGAGAAAGAGGAACAAAAACAGAAAATATCTGGGCCCGGCACCATGGCCTAGCAGCTAAAGTCCTCACCTTGAACGCACCGGGATCCCATATGGGCGTCATTTCTAATCCCGGCAGCTCCACTTCCCATCCAGCTCCCTGCTTGTGGCCTGGGAAGGCAGTCGAGGACGGCCCAAAGCTTTGGGACCCTGCACCCGTGTGGGAAACCTGGAGGAAGTTTAAGGTTCCTGGCTTTGGATCTGCGTGCACCGGCCATTGCAGCTCACTTGGGAAGTGAATCATCGGATGGAAGCTCTTCCTCTCTGTCTCTCCTCCTCTCTGTATATCTGACTGTAATAAAGTGAATAAATCTAAAAAAAAAAAAAAAAAAACCAAAAAATATCAAGCACATTGATTTTAAACTATTTTACAAAGTAGAATAATAAAAACAGTATGGCACAGTCATAAGCCATATACATAGACCATCAGAGTAGATTTTGAGAGCCCAGAAGTAAATACATGCAAACATGGTCAAAGGCACCAGGAATTTACAATGGACAAGTGTAGTCTATTTAATAAATATAGTTGGAAAAACTGATTTTCCCTATGCAATAGAATTGGATCCTGGAAGTGAGTAAACATTTAAATGCAAGATGCGAGTTGTGAAATCCTCACAGGAAACATGGGGAAACATGCCTTGACACTGATTATCATGATCAGTATTTTTTTATATACAAATCCAAAATGCACCAACTTCAAAGCCAAGGACAGACAGGTAATTAAAAGAAAACAACAACCAAAACAATCCTCCCCTTTTTCTGATTGTATTTATCTACTTGAAAGTCAGAGTTATACAAAGAGGTTGAGGGGTAGAGAGAAAAAGCGAACATTGAGAGAGAGAGAGAAGGAAAGAAAGAAAAGAAGCAATTTTCTTTAACTGGTTTCCTCCCTAAACTGTCTCCAAGCCTGTGGTTTAGTCAGAACTCCTGGCTGAGCCAGGAGCTAGGAGCTTAATTTAGGTCATTCATGTGGGCAGCAGGGGTCCAAACACACCATTTTCCACTGCCTTCCAAGTTTCTTATCTGGGAGTTGGATCTGAAGTGGAGCTGCCAGGACGTGAACTGGAACCCATATGAGATGGTGGCACTGGAGGTGGTAGTTTTAACTGCTTTGTCACAACACCAGGCCCTCACATTGTAGACATTTTTATACAAGAGAAACTGAAAAGAAAACAAAACATAACAAACAAGCAAAAAAAAACCCCTACAGAATGGAATGAATTAAAAATGTCCTCTTATAATGAGTTAAATTAAATATCTAAGGATCTGATTTAAAAATGGGCAAAGGCGTGCATCTTTCCAAGGAAAATATACAACTTATCAGCGGATATTTGAAATGGCACTCAATATTGCTACTCACCAGAGAATCACAGATCCAAGCTGCAATAAGTCATAACCTCACACATGTTAGACATTACTGTTAGTCAAAGAAAAGTTGAAGACAGGTCTTGTTGGTACAGCATGTCAAGCCCCACTTGGGAGGCCCACATCCTGAATTGTAGTGTTGATCGGAGTCCCTGCCTTTGGGCTTCTGATTCAGCTTCTTGCTGATGTATCAGAGGACTCAGCAGATAATGGCTGACTTGTTTGAGCCTCTATCACCCATTTGGAACACTCAGATGGGGTGCCAGCTCCTGGCTTGGGCCTGCCCCTGCCCCAGTTTTTGCAGTCTTTTAGAGAGTGACACATATGCTGCTTGTGTGTGCTCTCACTTGAATTCTACCATTCAGGTAGATGAGAAAAGCAAAACTAAACAAACCACATATTTTGAAAAGCTAAAGGAAGAAAAAGGAAAACATTGGTGGGAATGTAGATCGGTATAGACATTATCTACACTAACATGGAGCTCCCCCCAAAATTAAAAATAGGGCCACTGCATTTCCATGTAATCACAATTCTGAGTATGTATTTGAAAGAAATAAAGTCAGTATCTTAAAATGGTTACCTGGTGTTCAGTGTTCATTTCAGCATTATTTTTATTACCCAAAATATGGAATCAATGTATGTATCAATTGAGGGATGGATGAATAGATATACACACCCACGTCTACCTGTCTATCCATTTACGTATTTGTCTGTATGCTGCTGACTACTAAACAAATAAGTTTTTTTCATTTGCATTACAATAATTAATTTGGAGGATTCTTTGCTAAGTGGAGCACAGCCAGAAACAGAAAGGTGAAAATCACTGCGCTCACACATTGAATCTAAGCAGGACTTTTAGAAGTTGAGTAGATGATGGTTATTAGGGAAGGACAAGCAAGGAGATGCCATAGGGATGGACAGGGGAGGAAACACCATGGTGTTTGTCACTGGCACAAACTAACAGTTATAAGAGGGGAGTTCTGGTCATCTGATTACAGTATTGTGCTGGTGCAAAGATTAATTTCATTTTGATAATCATGCTAGAAATGGATCTGCTGTACATATGCCACCTTTGTTACTCAAATATGTGTGTAAACTGCATTGATGTAACTGTAATTTCTATGGAAGTCTAGTGATTTTCAACTTCTCAAATTTAGAAAGAAAAGTCTATGCAGATCATTTTTCACGGTAAAGGTGAACATTATGGTTCTTCCCAAAGATTTTATCTTGGATAAGATGAGGGCAGATTAGAACTGGAAAAAAAAACCATTTACTCTAAATATAATATTCTCAGCTATTAGGAAATTTCTCATGATTCAGCATTCCCAGATCTTATCAGCTGTGATGGTGTCTAAGGTTCACTTTAATTCCTACTCACAAATCAACCATGAAAACTCTTAGAGGCAGTAATGAGCAGGCAGTAAATCTTAGGCCCATTCGATGATGTGTTTTGGTTTACTTTGTCCAGCCCTGTTATCAGAACTTTAATGAGGATCAATTACTTTCCATTTCAGTGCTTTTGATTATGTCTGTACAACCTGTCTCACCTTTAACTCCAAAGGCGTGTGCACAGTAAAGATCCCGTCACAGGTAACTGAAGGCAGACCAAGCGCAGACCAAGCGCCTCCTTGGTGCTCTGTTCTGACCCAGTCCCCTATTGCCTGCTTCACAAAATAGCAGCTTTTTTTTTCAATAAAGTAAAATATATGTTGAATTATGAAATCAGGAGTTTCTTTCACTTTTCTTTTTTATTTGATATAACATAGATGAGACGAAGGGGTTTCAGTGTGGACAGCCTCTGAGTTCAGTGTTTACACCTGGGTGAAAGCTGAGTCCACAGAGCTCCACGGGAGAGGCTGGCTGGTGCTTTATGTGTTGGAGATCTCACTGAGCTGCTAAAACTCTGTTTTCTCTTCTTCTGAGACCCAATTAGAACTAATTTCTAGGTAAGCAACGTTCCCTTCTTATTTATGTATAATTTATTGGGCTTGAAGGCAATAAGACTTAACATAGTAATTAGTGGTAAAAGAATTCAGGATGAGGTAGCTTTGTAAATTTTATGCCCATTCATTATGATCCGTTTGCTTTCAAATATAGATGTTTTTGATGAAGGCCTTAATTTTATACTATTTGGACCAAATATTACTTGCATGTATGTGTTAGAGAATCCTTTTAATGTTTCAATGACCACAGCTGCTGACAGAATAAAGCAATGCAAATTAACTGAAATATATTGATTGCCATTTGTGATTGGCTGGAATGTCCCTGAGAGCCACTATTTCTCTCTAAAACGGAGCCTGCGCTCATTTCTTTACCCTTGCAGTGTCCTGTGCAGGGCTCAGCCAGAGCAGGCCCTACATCATCACACAGCACATGGAAAGTCAACACACATTAGCGACCAGAAAAATATGTCCTGAGCAGTGGGTAGAGAAGAAAGGCAAGGGCTGTCTGCCAGGATACCCAGAGCCTAGCAAGAGATGCAAATAGTAAGCCCTGTTACGTATAGTGCAAAGACATGCTGCAAAGAGCATATAGCAGAAGTGAAATCAGGGAATTCAGAGTAGAGTAGGCTTGCCAAGCAATAACCCTGAATTGGGGACTGAAAAGCCACAGAATAATTAGAGGTCACCGGGTAGAATTTGACCTCTTAATTATGGTATCAGTAAGGATGTTTACAATCCCTGTGCCTACATTCCAGCTCCTGGCTCTGTTGTAGGGTTTTTGACCTCAAATACAGCAGCAACCTCAATTCTTGTCTCGCAGGAAAGACACAGTTTAGTTTTAAAGCAAGATTTATTAGAAAAGCTGAGAAAGAGGCAACTGCCCTAGTGATGGAAGGGGGCTTTGAGATAGAAAAACCCTTAGCCCATGCCATAGTGGCAGGAGGAAAAGTGGGAAAAAAAGACCCTAGACCTCTGCCATAGTAGCAGGAGGAAAAGTAGAAAAAAAAGACCCATATTAATGAGAAGTTATACATATTTCTTGCTTTATGAGTGAAAAATGGGTGATAGGTTGGCCTTATTAAAGCACAATACTTTCATCAAAAACTTTCAAAATTGTGTTATACTAATTTATCAAATGATTCTCATATTTTATCATTATCCTCTTTGTTGCTCAATCTACCATTGCTAGAATGTTTAGGGCCTGGCGCAATAGCATGCAATCGCCTCCTATGCACTCACTTTCCACAGAGACGCTCCTTTGACCTAGGGACAAAGGGGCTGCAGCTTTGTTCCCAGCACGGCCATAACCAATCCCACAGACCTGTCAGGGGCATCACTACCTGGACACTCTACTAGTTTAAATAATTTATGAGATGCAAATGTTCTCATGTCAACAATCAGCATATTCCACTCTTGGGCCATGTCTCCTCTTCCCATTCTGCGTTTCATACCCTTTAGCGTGCATCCTGTGTACTGAAGTGAACATTCCAGAAAACTGTCATCACAGATTTGTGTTTATTTCCTTTTCTTTCAAACAGAAAGTATCTGCCAGCAAGTCTCCTGTCTGGCAATGTAGAGGAAGAATGAGCAATAAACTCTTTCTAGCATTTTAGCAAGAAAATTGAAAATAAGAAGCAAAGATGGCAAAAGGGAATGACGCTTTTCAGAAGACACTGCATAGTGCATGGCCACTTGCCTAAAAATAAAACATAGCTGTCACTGATTGCCAACACATGTGGCAGTCAGTAACTCTATAGTGATAAGGATGATGCAACTCATTGCCTTTTATTAAATACTGTATCTTTAATGGGCATTTTAGCAGGCATTTCAAGTGGACCACACTCCACCAGTACAAGGAGTTTGTGTCTATGCTGTTTTTACAAATGAGGATTCTATGGCTGAAAGTGCTTGGGACTGGTTCCAGGTCACCTAGCTAACAAGAGTCAGAGCTGTGACTCTTTCGAGTTCTACCAGAGCACTCGCTAGCCTAATGGAGGCACCAGAGAACAATCTGAGTTGCAGCACTCATGATTTCATTCTTGGAACTGGAGGTTGCTGATGTGCAGAAAGCTGCATGAAGTTTGCAGGGAAGTCAAGGTGAAAGCATAAAGGCTTTGTGTATAACAAAGGATGGTGTCACTGTGGTGAATGAAAGAGACTGGGGATTTGAGAATGGGTCAGCTTTTGAAGGGGATTTCAATATGCAACATGACAGCTGATAAAAAAGATAATGAATGAAATCTAAAATCAATAAGCAACAGTGGAAGAAAGAAATTTATTTTAGAGGCGGGGAAAACGGAGAAAGAGAGCTAGATGGCCAAATGCCAATCCCTGGGATGTTTTTGACAAATGTTATATGACAAAGATGATAGGCTGTCATGCCCATGATTCAGTTATATAATGACAAAGCAGTTGGTAACCTAGTTGTGTACCCACACACACACCTCACACAACACATGCTATATTTCCCTCACTGGCTTGAAAAAGCAAAATTTAAGGACTTGGGAGACTGGCATGGGCAAAGATCCATGTCAACCTCAGGGGGATGGGAACAGGTGCTCAATGCTACCAGCAAGAAAGCAGGAGCTGTGATTGTGAAACTATAAGAAGCTGTGTTCTCTCACGGAATCCAGTGGGCTTGAAAGCAGCCTTTGCTGCTGCTGGTCTGAAAAGAAAGCTGAACTGCTCTATGGAAACAAGCTTCTGATCACGCATTTCTATTCATTCCCAGCTTTCACATGGCAAAGGCTTCAGCTTTCAGCAAGAATAATATCCAAAACTATATTGCATGGGTTTTTTTGTTTTCTGTTGGTTTCATCTCTTCAAAACACTTCCTTCTGTTTAAATCATTCAATGACTCATAGATCATGCAATGGCATCATTTTCTTCAAGAAGGTTCTTGATTTTCATTTCTTCAGCTACACGTTAGTCATTTAATAGCGTGTTATTTAACTTTTTGGTGTTGTTAATTTCTTTTTTCTCTCTAATGTTGATATTGTTTTGTGGCTCTTCAGTTAAGGGGATGTATAGTAGCTGTGTAATAGAGACTGTCACATCTAGTAACATGTCATTTAACTTCAGGCATAGTAAACTTCTATTTTTCTTTCTATTGTTGAATCTGTTTCATGACTTTTTATTTAAGGGGATATACAGTAGTTGTGTAATGGAGACTGTCATATCTAGTAACATGTCATTCAACTTCATGGCATTGTAAATTTCCATTTTTCTTTCTAATGTTGATTTTGTATCATGACTTTCCATTTAAGGGGATGTACAGTAGCTGTGAAATGGAGACTAACATCCAGATGTGAGGATGCAGTGTGGTATGCATTTCTGCTTCCAGACAAATATGGACTTACAATGAAACTGTTTACTATACCTTGACAATAGGATTCTGGACTCTCTGCCATTGTCCATGCCTGCAATGATGGACATATGACTGAGTATGAAGAACTTTAGTAATGATACAGAGGGACTAGGTGGAGGGGAAGGATTTGGGGAGGGGATAAGGGAATATGGAGCTGTATCATAAAATGATAGCAATAATAATAAACTGTATATTTAAAAATATCCAAAACTCCACTAGGTGTGTGTGTAAGACAAAGACAGCTGACAAAATTAAACTGTCAACACAAAGACGGGCTGTCATTGAAAGCTAGGGAGAGATTGTGGGGTATTATTATTTTATTTTAAAAAAAACTAAGCTACAAAACTGATGATCATTCCTCTTGAGCCTTTAGTTGTGTGCTAATTTTATCTCCCACCTCACATGAATTTCTTCTTTTATTATCAATTTATGGAAAAGCCTGAGACATGGGTTTGTATTCCAAGAGACCCAGGTTGGCTTAGCTATTGTGATAGAGTTGGGAATTACAACCTTTCAAGGGGAATTCTGTGAACTCCTTTCCTGGTGTGCGCGGTATGTTTTCACTTAGATGAACTCCAAACACTTCATCTTTTATCACATTTGTCTTCTTAGAGGTCCTACACAAGGAGTCCCACCTGAGAGCTGGCAATTCTATCATTACGGAGTTAATGCTTTGGCCACATTTTTTCTCTGTTTTCTCTTTTATAGAAGGTACTACTGTATCTGCATAAAATTGCATCCTTGTAAGATTTTTTTCTTAGCCTGAAGTATAATTTGAGAGAGACAAGAGACCTATAAAAATAGAAATAAGAGTGTGAAAATAATCCATTTTTATTATTATTTACAACTTCTTGGAGGGTACTCCTTCATGCAGGTGCTCCATTTTGAGTAAAGCTGTTATCTCATTTAGTCTTTCTCCACTTTCTCTCTTGGATAATCTTTAAAGCCCTGTGAAGGTATGATTGTGAAATCTCCTAAACATGAGACATTGGAAGTTTCCTGTATGAAGGAGCTCTGACTTGGAATGGAAAAAAAGAGTACAATGTTAAATGAAGTGATTGAGCAAGTTCAGTGGGAACAATTGTTTCAGTATGGAGTATTCACCGCAGACAGACACAGGACCTCCCCTACCTTTGCCCCCATAGCACAAAGTCCTTAGTTCTGAAATTGGGACCATAGTATGTATGCAGATAAACAGTAACTGTGACCACTTGCAAAAGTGACCTCCACAGAAATTCGTTAGTAAGACACTGGATGCATTCTTCGGAGAGGACCAAAAATATGTGCCAGAAGAAGTGACATTAAATAAGTGTTTGCTGCCAACGGAAGAAGGAGAGAAAAGGATCAGGATTCCAGCAAAGGTGACACAACATTCATAGAGCCACACTGAAGACAGAGAGGAGATGGTGTGCTCAGAGATCTGAATGTTTTCATTTAGGTAGAGGGTATCAAGGGTTATGAGAACAGTGCAGGCTGAAACTACAGGAAAGCAAGAACTCAGGAGTGACTAGTGTTTGGACATGAGACTGAGTTTGATGAGGAACTGTTTCAAGATCAGTGACAAGAATATATTTGAGGGCTCTGTGTGGTGGCCGGCCTAGTGGCTAGAGTTCTTGCCTCACATGCACTGGGATCCCAAATGGTGCAGGTTCTAATCCCAGTGGCCATGCTTCCCATTCAGGTTCCCGCTTGTGGCCTGGGAAGGCTGTCAAAGACATCCCAAAGCCTTGGGACCCTGCACCTGAATGGGAGACCCAAAAGAAGCTCTAAGCTCCTGGCTTAGGATGGGTTTAGCACTGGCCATTGCAGCTACTTGGGGAGTGAATCAGCAGACAGAAGATCTTCTCTGTCTCTCCTTGTCTCTATATATGATTTTCCAATAAAAATAACAAATATTTAAAAATATGTAAATATTTGAATGTTTAAACTATCCTCTTGTTGGAACAGATGATAGATGTAAAGAAACCAGGCTGACAGGCTGAGGGAAGTATTCGATTACTGTTTAATAATCCAATTCCATAATTAGGGTGGTTACAGCAAGGGAAAAAAGGAGGGATACAAAAGACTGAATCAAGGTAAGGGACTGGAGGAATCAGATTCAGTAGAACACAATATAATGCATGAAAACGCAAAACAATACTAATGGAGCAAAAAAAAAATTGCTGGTTGATAGAATCTGGAGTGGTGAAAAGGTGGAAAGGTGGAAGAGACAGGTGTTGTGGTTTGAATATTTGGCCCAGAATTCACACAAAAGTTTAACCCCACAGTTGTCACTTAGTGGTATTAAGAGGGTAGACACTTAATAGAACTTAGAACAGTGGTGGTGGTGATGTGCAAATTGGTAAGCCTGTGCTGTTATTAGCCTGGGACCAGATCCTAGTGGCTCTATAAGGAGACTCAGTGATAAACAAGGCTTGTTCAACCTGGACTGTGCCCTTCCAAAATCAGGAGCCAAAGGTAAGATCATTCTTTGCTTCATGAGGTTGGACTCTTATAAATAGCTGCTTCATAAACAGTGAAGGGTTCTGACATGGGACATTTGGCTGAATACAGAATCCATCACTGAGATAGGATATACTCAAGGAGGAACAGATCCAGCTGAGAGGGTCATGAGTTATAGTCTGAAGTGATCTGGAACACGGTGACTTTCAGTTAAGGGACAGACAAGATATACAAGATTTCCGCCACAGGCAATGAGTCAGTGCTTTGAAAGCTACATAGGTTTATTTTATGTAGGCCTTCATTTGGTATCTCCCAGGATGTGCATTAGCAGAAATATTTGGGAAAAACCAAGACTTGAAGAGACACACTGGTTTGAGATGCATATGTGATAGGCAGTGTTTTAAATCCCTATGCCACACAGCCTGAACAGACACCACTGAACTGGGCTTGTAAGACCCAGTTTGCAGTAAGTCACAGTTAGTCCAGGGTCGATTTCAGAGCTCTAATTTCTAAATATCAAGAAATGAATCCAGTAACTGAAGTGGAAGTGCACCTGACATAACTCTCATTTAGGAGAAATAATGAGAATTTAAGGTTTACCTGCTACACAAAAGGGAATAAACCAGGCAGAAAGCTGACCCAGTGCTAAATCCAGGCCTCTGTGATAATGGCTTCTCATCTCAAGACATTCATATTTCTAGGCCCAGGCTTAGCGTGGGATAAAAATCTGTCTTTCTTCTGTGAAAAGTTTTCTTTGCACAGTCTATTTCTTTAACCCCTAAACTTATAACTACAGTTCTTGTCCAAATGATGACTACTCAAGCCTCTGTTCTCTCCACCTCTTGCTCAAGCAAACGGAAGTCTCCACGCCCCTGCAACCAGCCAGCTCTTTGGTCTGGTGATAAATCTTCACATTCATCTCACTTCATTCTTCCGGGTTTCTCCTATCCTTTACAAGCACAATATCATTCACACTCTGCGACACTGCAGCAGGGCCCTTGACCTAGGCAATGATTCCGGATGCACGGATGGATAAACTACAACACCTGTTAAGCAAATGCCTTTTCTCTTTATAGGTTGAAAAGCATCATAAGGTAATAGTTCTCCAGAATCTCATCTCAGAGTCATAAGAAACCACTCTTGTTGGAAAATTACCAGTTACTCAATTTCTATCACAACTCTGAAGATTTTTCTCAAACTGGAAAATTATAGTGTGAAGGTCCAAAAGTCTCAAAAACAAAACAAAACAAAACAAAACAAAACAAAAAACAAAAAAACAACCAACCAACCAACAAACAAAATGCCCACCTCGGAGAAGAGCACCACTCCACCGATGTCCTCTTGGTACAGCACTGCTAACACCACACTGTTTGACCACTTCAAAAATGGACATAAAAATACAACTGGAGCTGATGTTGAGAGGTAGCTCTGAGAAAGCCCAAGTCCCTCATTTCCATGACTGAGCTCAGTCCCAGCTGCTTCACTTTTCATCAAGCTTCCTACTAACCTGCCTAGGTGGCAGAGTTTGATGGCCCAGGTACATGGGGGGGATTTAGAATTGGGAGAGTCTTTCTTAGCCAGCCAATGACTGCCCCCACTCAGAACAGGTCTGAGGGAGACAATTGCATGCTGTCAGTGCAAAGAGCTTTTAAAGGGAAAAAAAATAGTTTAAGTTTGTTCTTCTGGGCACCTCTGCCTTGGCTAGCCCACTTACTCTAACATTTCTAGGACTGCTTGTAAGGCTTCTGTGTTCTAAATGGTTTAAATAAATATGCGACTGACTATGTCCAGGCAGTAAAGCTCACGTTTCTCGGAAAAATCTATCGATATATTAATAACCAGATGATGAGTTCATTATTTGACTTCCTGAGAAAAACTGAGAATATATTATCACTAAGAAAATAAAATTTGTCTTGCATTCAACATGCTGCAAAGCACCACCGCCTACATAATCTCATCTAATCTGTGTCTTAATCCACTTAGTTGGCTATATAAAAATATCAGTGACTGAGTATCCAAAAACAACAAAATCATATTTTCTCACTGTTCTGGAGGGTGGACATTCAAGAACAAAGTTCCATTAAAGGATCAGCATTGTGGTTCAGAAGGGATAAACCACAACCTGCGAATGCTTGTCTTCTATGTGGGTAGCATTTCATGCCCTGACTATTCCTGTTCTGACTCATGTCCCTGCTAACACACCTGGCAAAACAGCACAAGGAGGCCTGAGCACTTCGGGTCCTGCCACTCCCAAGGGAAACCCAGATGTAGTTCGTTGTTCCTGGCTTTGGCTTGTCCCAGCCCTGGTCATTGCAGCCACTGGGAGAAAATTTCTCTGGAACTCTGCCTTTCAAATAAATGCATAAATAAGGTTCCAGTCAATCTGATCTCTGCTGAGTGATCTCTTCCTGGCTTGCAGACAGCTGGGGCCCTTCTCGCTGTCTTCACATGGCATTAAGTGAGAACCCTCTGACATCTCCTACTACACAGACACTAGCTATGTCAGATCAGAACTTCAAACTTCCTTTTCTGTTTCCTTTACCTCCATCACTACCTTATTCCATATAACATCCACCGTAGGGGTTGGTTCACAACCTATGAAGAGTTTCTGTAAGTGTGTGTGTATGAGTGTGTTTGTGTGTGTATTTTTAAGTGTATATTTATATGTGAGTATGTAAGTTTGCAATTGTGAATGTGTGAAACAAGGTGCCTCTGTGTGTGTGTGTGTGTGTGAGAGAGAGACAGAAAATGTGTATGTGTGTGTGTGTGTGTATGTGTGTATTGGGAAGGGTAGTTATGTCTTAGAAACTTTCAGGGACATAAAGTCTACCACAAGTTAGAGTAACCTATCATTATGTTCTAATACCCATACATGTTAAATGGATGAACTGTAGTCACCTGATAAATTAAAAAAACTAATAAAAACAATATAATTGGCCAAATAAAATTTGATATCAAGTAAACAATCAACAGAGAACAAAGAAGATGACCCTGATCCAATTCACGCCTGTTTTTTTGTTTGTTTGTTTGTTTGTTTTAGTCAAACTAAATGCTGACCAAATAAATGCTGAGCCGCCCCCTGGAGGTCACTGAATACTATGACCACAGTATATTGAAATTAATGCTTAAAGGGAAGCAAAGATTGTTGGAAAGACTAGAAATGTATGAGATGCAGCAACCAAAACAAATCCTAGGAGATACAAAATATTTGCAGACATTTTAATTTCACAATTGTTAAAGAACTGCATGACACAAGGTCCTGACATGAAGTGATCAGAGCTTAGAAAAGTCAAGGAAAGAAAACTTCATAGTAACTTCTAGTAGGCTTATCACGATTCCCTCTGCCTTCAGCAAGTTAAGCATAAGTTGCAAATAGATATATGCTTGTCCGGTGTGACATTGGACCTAGAAGGGCTTCCAGGACAGAGGAGTTGGTGTTTAAGGCCCAAAGAGCCCAAGATAGCAGCTGAAGAGTTCCTATTTAGTTTTTTTTAAGTTTGCAAAAATCTTTTATTACTATCATTATCATTATCATTATCATTATTATTTCATGCTACAGTTCCTTAGGCTCTTGGGATTTCAGTTATACCCTGTCCAATCCCCCCACCCCCACCGAATTCCCCTATATCATTACTAGAACATAGTTCTTCATACACAGTCATATGTCCCTTATTGTGGGCATGGACAATGGCAAAGAGCCCAGCATCCTATTGTCGAGATATGTAAACACTTTCATTGGAAGTCCATCTTTAGAAGTAGAGAAGCATACCACATTGTATCCTCACATCTGGATATCTTAGTCTCCCTTTCACAGTTACTGTACATCCTCTTAAATGAAAAGCCACAATGCAAAATCAACAATAGGAAGAAAAATAGAAATTTATAATGCTATGAAGTTAAATAACATATTACTAGATACGAAAGTTTCCATTACACAGCTACTATACATCCCCTTAAATGAAAAGCCACAAAACAAAATCAACAGCAAGAAGAAAGTACAAATTAACAACACCATGAAGTTAAATGACATGCTACTGAATGACTAATGTGTGCCTGAAGAAATGAAAAAGAAAATGAAGAACATTCTTAATGATACTTCTGTATGATCTATGTGTCATTGAAGAATTTAATCAGAAGAAAGTGTTTTGGATAGATGAAACTAGCAACAACCAAAAATCAAAATCCATGATATATAGTTTCTGCTGATGTTGGCTGGTGAAATGTTTCTCCTATAGGCAACAGATGGATTCTGTTTTTAATCTGTTCTACTAATCTGTGATGATTGATTGATGGGTTTAAGCCATTTACATTCAGGGTTAATATGAATGGGTGATAATTTGGTTCTGTCATTTTAAGAATGGGTTATTCATTGATTTGGTCTTCTGTTGTCATTTTACTGGGATGCTCGTTAAATTTGCCATTGGTTTTGTTGGGTGCTATTCCTCTTCTCTGTCAAGAGAACACCTTGAAGTATCATTTGTAGGGCAGGTTTGGAAGAGGCAAGTCTTTTAACTTTTCTTTATTGTGGAAAATTTTTATTTCAATTCAAAGTCAAAAGAAAGCCTTGCTGGGTACGTTACTCTGGGCTGACAATCTTTTTTTTTTTTTTTTTTTTTTTTTTAGAATCTGGAGTATGACACTCCATTCTGAATCGGGAATATGACACTCCATTCTCTTCTGACCTGTAGAGTTTCCTGTGAGAGGTCTCCTGTGAGTTTAATTGGCATTTCTTTATCTATCAGTTGATTTTTTTCATGAGCACGTTTAAGGATCTTTTCCTTATGTTCAGTTGAAGAGAGCTTGACTATCAT
Organism: Ochotona princeps; assembly: GCF_030435755.1. NCBI lineage: Eukaryota > Metazoa > Chordata > Mammalia > Lagomorpha > Ochotonidae > Ochotona > Ochotona princeps. Next base: position 7,057,251 of record NC_080836.1, on the reverse strand, counting down.
GTGTCGTCGTGAAGACCACTTTTGGCTAACCCTATTGGGAGTTCTGTGCCCCTTCTGGATATTGTTTCCCAATTCTTTCTCCAAATTAGTGAAATTTTTCCTTATGGTTCCATTGAATACACCTTTATTCCCAGTAGTCTCTTTCAATTCCTGAACACTTTTTTTGGTCTGATCCAGCTCTGCTTCCAGCTTTTTGCTTTTTTCCACCTGGTGACAGGAAATAGTTTCCAATTCTGAGATTCTTTCTTCTTCTTTCATTCTGTTTTGGAGATGCTCCACTATACTTTTAATTTGCTTCACTGTATTCTTCATTTCTAATGCATCACCTTTCATTTGATTCATTTCCTGTGTGAGATATTTCTTAAATTTCTTGAATACCTGCTTAATGTGCTTCTCGTTGTTGAAAAGAGGCTTTATAAGAGGTGTTTTGAATTCTTCATTTCCCATTTTCTCTGTTGTGGGCTAAGAGTTGATTAGTGCTCATTGGAATGTGTGGGAACAGGAACTGGGCTTGTAGCTAAAAATACCTAGAGTAATTGGACTCATTTATATCCAATATCCTGGCTAAATTAGGATGGGGTGGGGAGAGAGTACATAAGGAGAGGTGAAGGAGCAATAAGGAGAGACTTTGCAGAGATTTCTACCATCACTTGTCTCCTGTGGGTGCTTCATCCCCAGACCCTCTCCCTGTCCACGTTACTGGCACTGTTGGCAGGAACAAATGGCGCCTAACATGGGGCACAGCACGAGGGACAATCTGAGGGACTCCTGAACCTAAGAAGGTAAGTTTAGAATTAAAAATCCTGGAGAGGCATAATTAATTTCATCCCCAGACCTCATCCCCACCCTGGGGCACGAGGGATAATCTTAGGGACCCCGGAAATCCAGAGGCAAGCTTAGAATTTAAATATTTTGCAGGGGCATAAGTAAAATTTATCATGGGTCCAGAACTTGCTCAAGTGCAGATGATTAAGGGAATCTGAGATCTGCTTCACTCACAAGGCACCGACATTAAGGCCTCGCAGAAGTTCGTTGAAACTGTCTACGACATATTCCCATGGTTACTCTCCTTGTAGCCACCTTTTTCCTTTGTCACTTGGTAAGTAATGCTTTGTCATCCCCTCAAGCAGTGGTGCAACCCTTCCTTGAAAAACTTTCTGATGGAATGGGGAGAGAGCCACAAACCAGAGTTAAGTAGACAGAAGGAACCCTAAAACCAGGGTAAGAAAGAAGAAGCTATAAACCAGAGTAAGAAGACAGAAGGAACCCCAAACCAGAGTAAGTAGACAGAGGGGACACCAAACTAGGGTAAAAAAGGAGAAGGAGCCCCAGACCAGATTAAATCTGGAGAAACTGCACGAAGTAGATTTGAGGTCCTCTTCCGAGGAGGAGGAAAGAGAGGAGGATGGAAGTGAGTTTGCCGAGGATCCTCCACCCATACAGCATGTGCCCATAGAGTGTGTGCTGAGCAAAAATCTCTTTTGGCCAGGCACAGAGCTTTCTGCGCTGCCTGTTCCATTGGCACCATTAAATTTTGGTGCAGCTGTAATAGATTTACAGGAGCAACTTCAGCATCTCTCCATTCAGTTGAGGCAAGATTAGCTATAGCCCCAGACAAAATACGGCTTGTTTCTCCATTTAATTATTTAGGATTTCAACTTTTTCAGAATTGTATTAAACCTCCCCAAATTTCTATGGCCCAGATGTTTTCAGCCATCTTTAAAAAGACATCAAGAATTCAAAAGTTTCAAATTCTGGGGCTTCCCTTGGTATTCTTAAAAGGCCTCAAGAATGCCAACAGATTTATCTCCTGTTTTGTGGAGACTGTTGATTGAATCATATTAAGATTACTGCCAAATGGACGTGACACACATCCCTGAGTTTGGGACACTAAAGTATGTGCATGTTACTGTTGATACTTGCTCTGGATTTATTCTAGCTACTCCTCAGACAGGGGAACAAGTCAGGCACACTCTAGCCCATTGCTATGCATGTTTTTCCATATTGGGAATTCCCAGAGTTATTAAAACTAATAATGGCCCCTGCAATACCAGCAGTAAGTTTTGTGATTTTGCTGACTTCCACCATATATAACTAATTATAGGCATCCCTTATAATCCTCAAGGACAAGGTACCATGGAACATGCCAACCGTACCATTAAGGATTACCTTATTGAAACATAAAAGGGAGAGTTTAGCACTCCCCGAGATCATTTGAACCTTGAATAATTTATCTTAAATTTTCTAACATTGGATGCTGAAGGATGGTCTGCTGAAGATCGTCATTGGAATCTGTCTCGGAAGCAGGAGGGTTATGTGATGTGGAAGGATCCCTTGACTGGTCAGTGGCAAGGCCCAGACCCCATCCTCTTATGGGGCAAGGATCGGTTTGTGTTTTCCCAGAAAATGAAAATGGCCTAAGGTGGATTCCTGAGAGGCTTGTCTTGCAAGCTCCTGCTGCTGAGACTTGTGAAAGCTCAGGTACTGGCCATGGTGATGGCATTTGAATCAGAAGATCGATGGGACAAGCAAGTATATTAGGCCTTTTTATATTATATAAGTATATTAGTATATTGTTAAGCACCCCTCTTTTTCTTCCTTCTATGATCACCAAGGTCCCAATATTTCACAAATTTTCCATATGGTAGCTTTGTGGGGAATGGGCATGCACTGCATGCCACCCCCCTCCTTTTTCCTTATTAAGGGAGGCAATTATTACTATGGAAATTATCAGTTCAATCACTCCTCTGGATTTGAGGACTTGTTCATGTGGGTGAACCTCAGCTCCTTGAATTTTAAGCCCATGTATGCCTATGTTACCCCCCCCCCCATTTTTCATTCTTACATAGAGAACACATCTCTGAAGTGAATTGCACTGAGGTCAGCTGCACCCTAACAGCATGTTGGAATGGCAATGGTGATATTGCTGTTGTCATTCAGCTGCCTAGAATCCTATCTGTGACTGTCAGGGCTAATGGAGAGGCCTCTATTGCCCTGATAAAGTGTAAAAAAGACTTTGGCATAACATCAACCATTGTAGCCAGTGTTACCCAGGCATCAGCAGCCACCACCACAACAGTGGTGACCCTAGGACACCCTACAGCTACCGCTGAGCCAATGAATAAGCTTGAGGAACTGACTGCCTGAGCTATGGAACAACAGAACTGTATAGATGAACACGTGTAGGTGGGCATGCTTATGTTGTAACAGCAGGTTGATTTGTTGGCAGAGGAGTGGCACATTCTGTGAGATATGGTCAGAGCCTCTTGTTTCCCATCATCATGTCTTTATGTATGTAACACCTTGCAATTGCAAAATGTTTCCCAAACCTGGGACCTGCTGTCTGCTCATTGCTACCGAGCTAAAGATACTCCTAGCCATGGAACAGGGTTACCAGCCTCCTCAAGTATGGTTTGAGCAGCTGCAGCAGGCGACATTGAATGGCAGCCAGTGATGGGTAAGATGGACCAGGCACTGACCAACCTAAGACAGGGGCTCTGTCATGCTACAGAGATTCCTGATGACGGGTAAGGCTGATAACCTGAGAGTCCACAACCTAAGACAGGTACATTCAAGTCTGCTTTAAAATAAAAAAACAGGACCTATTGTGGGTAAAGGAGTTGATTAGTGCTCGTTGGAATGGGCGGGAACAGGACTGGGCTTGTGGCTAAAAATAACTAGACTAATTGGACTCAACTGTATCCAATATCCTGCTAAATTAGGATGTAGGAAGAGTATATAAGGAGAGGTGAAGAAGCAATAAGGAGAGACTTTGCAGCAATTTCTACCATCATTGGTCTCCTGTTGGTGCTTCATCCCCAGACCCTCTCCCTGTCCACATTATTGGCACTGCTGGCTGGAGCATTTCTTGATGTCTTCCTCAGTTAATTCTAAAGTAGGCAAAGGGTTTTGGTCCTTTGCAGGGGAATCTTCAGAGATATTCATTGCGCCTTTGTCTCTTCTTTTGCTCTTGGTCATTGTACTTCTGGTTAGCAGAGTCTTCTCCTTGGGGCAGGTTTCTAAGTTGCATCACTTGCAGATCTATAGTGTGATTTTACTTATTGCAGTTGGTCAACAGCTCTTTGTTTGCAGCCAATTGTGCTACTGCCTCCTGGAAATTCCAGGTCTGGGTTCTTATGTTAGATTTTTACCATGGTCTCTGTAGCCCCAACTCGTGGCTCACCAGTCTCCACCTCCTGTGATACCGTGCTGAGACTGCACCATTGTCTGTACAACCTTTCAGTCGCTTGTGGTTGGAGTAGGTCCCAGGATTAGGAAGACACCAGGAGTCCTATATAGTTAGGTTGTTGGTGGTGATGATCTTGCAGGATTGTTGATATTAGTCTAAGCGTCACACGGACCTATTTTGACCAATACAACGCCACAGTCCCTCTTATTTCCCTGTGGGACCAGTGCTATGCACTGAGCTCAGTGACTTCTTGTGAGCTAGCGCATGCACAGTTCACTGTTGCCCCTGCAGTCCTAAAACTTTTGCAACAGTGTACAAAACGGTGCCTGACGTACCACTACTAGAGTTCTTGATCTGCTGGCTGTCAGGTCTGATGGCTACCTGGACCTGTCTTGGGTGGAACCTATAAGATGCCATGTTGTTGCAGTTCACTGAATCAGAAATGAGTTCACTCCCAGCTCAGCGTATGCTCAGTCCTTTCCCTTGCCTTTTCCTCCTTAAACAAAAGACGCCCAATTCGGCTCTATGGGGGCAGACTGGGCTGTGAAATCTACCCTGTTCCAACACTGCCCTTCTGGGATCTGCTGCTCTGTCTCTGCTCCTGGTCAAACCAAACAGACCAGCAGGATGGGCATTTCTTTGTCTGGGTTCACCTCATGAGCTCCCAGGTAAAGTCCCTTCCCATATGCTGGTGGAATTTCGGCTGCCGGTGGAGTTCAGATCACTGTTTGCTGAATGCTGCTGGGATATCAGTCACTGCAACACCACACAGTTGGTCTGTTCTCCTATTTCCTGGAATGTGCCCTCTCTGCTTCACGCTGGTTAATGTTTCTCTGTCCATTTAAATGTGTCCTTACCCTATTCTGCCATCTTGATTTCCAAGAGTTCCTACTTTGAAAAAAGCACTATCTTTAATTTCTCTTCACTCCTATGACCCTTGTATGTAATAGCTAAAGACAAAAAAGTTCCTAACTTCATCACTATTCCTTCCAAAGCATATGTAATCTCATGCAGACGGTACATCCTAAGAATCTGAGTGCAAAACAGGATAGACCATTGGGTGTTAGAGTGCATCTGAACAGACACCACAGGGAGGTGACACCAAGTCCTGTATCATTCATGGTAGATGGATGGCCTTTGTGTTAGCATGTATTCTAAATATGGCTTTATTTATGCCATTAAAAGAATGAAAAAGGATAGATGGTAGAAGAGGAAGAAAAACGGTGGCTAGGTGGCCCACATTCACTTACTTGAATGCCCTATGCCATGCTGTGCTCAACTTGTCTTTACACTGTCAAGAACTATTGTGGAGAAACAACATTGATATCCTAACCTCAACCTTAGCAATAACTTAATAATAAATTTAACTTTATCATAAATTGAACCTTAAACATATGCTTGCAAACAGAGTTCTAATAACCCACGATGCTTCATTTTTCTCTTGCAGGATTTTTCAAGGCCAAATGAACTGGCAAGGACAATCACCATCTTAGCCCTTCTGATTTTTTCTTCTCACTGACCTGCTCTTTGAATGAATGAGAACTATTAATTCAGTTGGGTCATTGACATTATTGTGCTTCAGGTCTGAACCAATCCAGAGGCTCCACAATTTGGGGCCTGGCCTACTTTTAGAATTGTAGATGATTTTTTATTTTTGATATTGTACAAAGTAGTAAACCAAGATGAAGCAAAGAAAAATACAAGTAGAGCCTTTGGATGACATAGATTTCCCTCCAAAGCTAAAAGGGACCCAGGGGCTGGTTCTATGGCACAGCACCAAGCCACAGGGTGCATCACCTGAGGCCCATTATCAAAATGCAGACTTGGATTCAATTCCAGTTTTGATGGCCAGATTCCAGATTTTATGGTCTTGTGAGTGTGACAGTAGACAGAAAGATGCTTTTTCTTTCATTTTTAAAAAATTATATTTATTTATTGTTTTTGGAAAGACAGATCAAATTTGTCAAGAGAAGGGGAGACAGAAAGATCTTCCATCCAATGCTTCACTCCCAAATGGCCACAATGCTTGATCTAAGCCGGTCCAAAGCCAGGAGACAGAGCTTCTACCAAATCTCCCATGTGGGTGCAGGGTAACAAAATGTTGGGTCATCCTCTACTGCTTTCCCAGACCACAAGAAGGGAGCTGAATGGGAAGAGGAGCCGCAAGGATATGAAACAGCATGTATATGAGATTGACGTGGTTGCAAGATCAGAATATAACCACAGAGCCATTTACCAGATCTAAACGTTGTCTTACTCTCTGTCTCTCCCTCTTTCTATGCCACACTGTGTTTCAAATATATGTTTAAATAAATAGGGGCCCGGTGCAGTAGTCTAGCGGCTAAAGACATCTCTTTACATGGGCTGAGATCCCATATGGGCACTGGAAGTGGTCCTAGCAGCCCTGCTTCCCATCCAGCTACCATTTTTGGACTAGGGCAGCAGTTGAAGATGGCCCAAACGTTTGGGACCCTGCACCTGTGTGGGAGGCTTGGAAGAGGCTCCGGGCTCCTGGCTTGGGATCATCGTGGCTCTGGTCACTGTGGCTGCCTGGGAGTGAATCAATAGACGAAAAATCTATCTCTTTAGGTCTCTCCTCCTTTCTGTATATCTGCCTTTACAATAAAAGTAAACAAATCTGAATCAATCAATAAGGCCCGAAGTCGTGGCTTGGTTGGCTTGGTTGGGTGATCCTCTTGATTCAAGCATCAGGATCGCATATGTGTGCTGATTCATGTAACAGCTGCTCTACTTTTTACCTATCTTTCTCCTTGTGGATTGGTAAAGCAGCACAGGGTGTTCCAAAGCCTTGGGACCCTGAACCAATGTAAGACACTGAGAGGAGGCTCCTGGCTTTCAGCTTCAGTTCCATACACTCTGGTTACTTGCAGAATTAACCAGAAGTTGGAACATCTTTTGCTCTGTCTCCTTTTTCTTTTTTTTCATAGAATCTGCCCTTCCAATAAAAACAAAATGAATATTTTAGAAATGATGAAATTACATAAATAAAGTGCTGTGTTAATGCTGTACCTTCTAGGATTTTTCTTTTCTGCTATGGCTCAGCACTGTCTGTGAGATTATGTAACAAAGACATTGCTGATTTTACACTCTATGACTGGTCAAACAACTATCCTCCTGGCAGCGTTTGATTTCACGGTGTCCTGGCCATGGACTTATCTCAAGTCTCCACTCTTATGAATGGAGCAAACTAGTGCAGGAGGAGTAGCTGCCACTTCCTGTTGTCATAACCAGTGATCCTCAACACTACCTGTGGGAAGAGAGCTCTGCCCCGTCCTCATGTTGGTCCTCTCAAGTTCCATTTTGTCCACATGCTTTCCAAATTCTGACACTTTCTTTTCTAAATTAGTAATGGATAACTTAATCTCAAGACCCTAGATTCTATTAGGTATCCTGCAAATTAAGGAATTGAATGTTTTTAAATACTGTGAAAGTGAGCACATAATCACTCCAGAAGTTTGAATAATAATGAATTTCATCTTTGGGAGAGTGAGTGAATCTATTAGTTTATCGGTAGGGAATAAATGCCCTGAATTTATTTTATTTGTGAATTTTACATCAAGTGGTAATTATCACAAAGGGAAAGGAAAGGTCTTTTTTTCTTCATTTGTGAAGCAGCAGCATTACAATTTTGTCAAAGTCTTGAAGCTCACTCTTCAGAATAGTGCAAAATATCCAATATAATTTATGTTAATATATTCACACATTCATATATTCATATGTATACATGTAAGAACCCCAGACTTATCCATTCTTCCATGTTATCATCCACATATGCTCCTTCTCAAGGCCTAGACAACAGACACCTATTCATACAGCCTGCATTTACACTAAGCATTTAACACCATTCAGTAATGAGGAACGCATGATCTACGTGGCAAGTGCATGAGGTTCAGATACGCATGTGATCTTCCCCTAATGGATTCCAGCACAGTGGAGGCAAATGACATCAATGTATTTGACGCATGAGTGGAGAATAGACACTGACCCTGAATACTAATTACAACTCATCAACGTAAAAGATAAACAAGGTTTTTGCCCAAGTCTGAAAGTGAGCTGCTCAGTTGGGCACTCGTGACCTGCACTGATGCTGAGACATGGCTGGTGGCAACAGACCCTCCAGCCCAGCATGGCTCTCCCATTAGGCCCGTGGCCACCAGCACTCACCATTCTTGCAGATCAGAATGACCAGGAAGTCCTGAGAAGAATAATTAATGAAGAGCAAGAGGCTGGGTGCCCGACCTGTCACAAAGCTGAGAGCAATGTTTTGTTTGGACGGAGCTGCATCTGCGTAAATAGCTGTAGATGAGAGACTGTGGTTCTTGGTCACTGGGTAGGGTTCTTGAAACGTGTAAGTAACTGATGTCCCAGCCTCAAAAACAGCAGAAACTTCTGCAAAATATAAGAGAAAAAGACACACTCAGCAGAGATATAATGGCTTGCTTATTTTTTTTCCTGGGCACCAGGTCCGCTTCAAGGCAGTTTAGGAAATTTGGCATGTTTTCCCCCAAATTTTCAAAAAGACAAGAAGTATTTTTTAAATTATTTATTAGTGTAACAATAGAGCGTTACAGAGATTAAACAAAATGACACGGTTTGAGGAGTGTGGGGGCAGGCAGCTTCTTTGATGTTGGAGTTCAGTTCGCACATGGAAGATGTGTAACTGGCAGGCTGACTACCACTCCAGCAAAGATGCCCCTGCTTGCAGCACAATGCAAAGAAAGGTTAACAGACACTGTGTTCCCTGTACATATGTGATCCTAATAGTTTGCTTTTCTTGATATCTCTGCAGGATGGATGGACTCTGAGATACTGAAGGGGCCCTGGGTCATTCTATACAGAGTTTAACCAAGTATAAGGACTGTGCCCCAAAAGCAGGCTAGTATGCTAATGCCCTGCGTGGGGTGCTGGCACCCCATAGGAATGCTGGTTTGTGTCCCCGCTGATCCACTTCTGAATCCCTTGCAATGTGACCTGGGGAAGTGGGTGGTGGTCCAGGTGCTTGGGTTTCTGTACTGATGTGGAAGACACAGAAGTAACAGCTGGTTCTTGGCTTTGGATCAGTTTATCTGCAACCATTGTAGCCATTTGGGGAGTGAATCAATGTATTGAAGATATCTCTGTTTCTCTCTCTCATGAAGATTAGATAAAAGCAATAAAAAATAAAAATATTAAAAGTTGCATGTTTATGTATATTGACATACAGAATGGAAATACTAGTCCATTTTTACTAACGCTTCAGAGAAAATGTTCTGTATCTAATATGCATATTTTACAATGTCATTTCCAGCCACACAAATATGTGTCAGGCCCTGTGACAGTAAGGATTGTGATTCATCCTCAAATTGACTCCAGTAGTTCCCTTCAGTGAATTTCCTTGGAGCTAATCACCGTAAATTTTAAATTACTATTCCCTACTTATCAGAATAAAGGACTCTAATTTGGTATTTTGGGGTTTGTTTAAATATATGTCAAGTTGGGAACTTAACAGCAGTAGTATTATATGCATATATGTATGTATATATAAAGCATACATATGTATCTAGCTTTTCATTATCGTTAGGATAAGTAAGTAAAAACAAAAAATAGTTTATAATTAGTAATGCCAATCCCCATTCCTACTGCCAGTCTCTCTAGCCTCAGTGCTGGTTATTTGTAAAGCTTAGATATTGTCTGTGTGTATTAAACTAAATGAAGTAATTCACCTTTCCTGTTATTCTTTCAGCTTCTTACACTGTATAGTCTAAGAGGCTAAACTTTCCGATAGAAGTGATTGAGTGATTCATACATCCAATACCACTGATACAAATAGGTAGAAGAACAGCTTAAAGGTAATTACCAATGAACTCAACTCTACCCCAGGCCTCAACACCCTACACTATCACCAACGCTTAACTGCTTATCTGTGGAAGCAAATATGCTAATTAAGGAGCATATATTAGAGGGCAAAACACACACTTAACCAATGGGCATCAATGGAAAGGATCAGAAGATGGCACCATAATTGATATGGTTATTTCTCAACCATGGACAAGCTAAATGCAGGGAAGCCCTATCTTCTCTCTTATTCCTCAAAGTTCCACAAAGAACAATGGAGGTGAATGTCTTCCTACCCCTTCCTGCTCTTTCTCATTTAAAAAGAGAGATGTGAAGTCCTGTTCCTTACCTGCTCGGAAACATGGAGACCTTGGGAAACTGGAAGCTGACTTTCTTCCCACACACTCTCTTGCCTCTGAAACCTGGAACTCTTCTTCCTATGTTTAGCCTCTTCTCCAAATTGCATTGTTCCTCGCTGAAACACTGTTTAAGGTCAGATCCTAAGCCACCGTTTTGAGTAACTTTTCAGTCACATGACACCCACTGAACATCTGCATACATGCACTTGCTTTTCTCTTATTAATCTGGTGTGACAGGAGTCTTGTCCCAGTCCCAAATTTGTAAGGCTTCAGGGAAGAGATCAAGTCCCAACTCCCAAGTCCCATTCAGAAGTTAACCTTAGGGTTGGTATCCATGGAGAGAAGACAATGGTTCCTGGTGTGTGATGTCACTGAGGTCCAGAGAAGCCTGGGATAGCCTGAGATGAGAGCTCAGTAGTGATTGGTCCTTGAAGTGTGAGCCCTTAGGGAACTAGGAACAAGCATGGTCTGAAAAGAGACCCTGACTGGCTGGGAAGGAATCCTGTTCTGCCCACCTTAGCTCTCCTGGAAACCTTCCCAGCCTCTACTTATGCAATGTGAATGGAGATGACTTCAGCCTTGGCGTGTATGCAAGCATTATAGAGCAAAATCTAAAAGCACAGAGCACACAAGGCTATAAGCCAACTGTATCTGGCCTTAGTAACAGTCTTGGAATTAGATTTAGAATTAGAGTGATTATAAAGCCCAGTGTTGAATAATGAGTAAGCTGGTGGTTAATATGAGATTAGTGAATCTGTAAATAACTTACAAAAAATTAATCTAAAAATGAGGAAAAGGATTAGAGATTTGACCACTGATTGGATACTTCATAATGCTAAAATATATCGTTACCTTTATCACATAACTACATTATAATCATACTCTAAAGATGTGTTTTTCATGAGTCCATATCTTTCAGTAGCACATGGATAATATCTGTGGATTAAGTGACATTATATACAGAAACTGCTTTGAAATAACAAAGGAGAAGCATAGGAGGTGACTATATAATCATTATAACATTTGTCACAAGTTGGTAATTATGCAAACTAACCAATATAGATAGCAGTAGATGTTTAAAGGTTCCATAATAAAAATTGGGGGAAAATGATATTTGGCAGGAATACAAATATTAAATATCTTTTATAAAAATTTTTAAAGGTTAACCTCTTTATGTGAAAGACGGCATTACAAAGAGAGAAGGGGAGAGACAGAGAGATCATTCATTGGTGCACTCCGCAAATGGCCACATTAACAGGGCCAGTTCCAAGTTGAAGCCAAGGGTCAGAAGCTTCATCTGGGTGCTCCCTTCCAAGGTGCATTAACAGGAAACTGGATTGGAAGTGGAGCAGCCAGGACTCAAACTGGTACTCATATGGGATGCTGGTAGAAAAGGCGGCAGCTTAAACTGCAGTACCACAGAGCCAGCCCCCAAATCAAGTAATTTTTGAAAAGGAGTTTTACCAAATGTATTGACAGTCAAAATGTATATGCCATTTTTCATAGAAATTCTTCAGAACAATCAGCGATACAAGTGTTTATAAGACTATGCATAATCTGAAAGCCCCAAACAATAATCAGAGGAAGCATTTAGGAAGATTTTGCATGCCAGAAATTGCCCTCAAGCGCTTCATGAATGGCTAGTCGCCTTGTAAATGACTTCTTTTGAAACATTCCTATGTTTTCTGTTTTATAGATCAGGAGCTATGTAACTCCCAAGGCTGAGTTACATAATCAGCGGTACATCATAGATAACAGGGTGTAAATGAGCCAGAATCTGAATTTAGATAGGTTTGGTGGCAGAAGGGCAAGATTGCTCTGCAATGTACAAGGCTCAACTGATAGAATGGACTAAATTTAAGAAAGCAATTGTATTATATAGAATCTATTAAAATAATTATACATGATATCTGCATATATATAAATGATAGGGAAATATTTATTAAATAAAATTACATGAGATCATTTTATAACATTTAATAAAACTATCATTGTCATTGAGTCATTAGATTGGGCTTTGCAAAAAAAAGGTGCACAGAGAATGTTTCAATATGTAATACAGAAATACAAAGAGATGGGCAGACAATAATCATTAAGAGTCATTTCAGATAAAGCAGCCAACAGCAGCTGCAATAAAATTAGACTAAATTCACAGCCAGACCATCTATGAAAATGGTTGAGTAATGTCAGCAGAGAAGGATAGAGAGTGTTCAAACAGAATACTTCAGCACAGAAACTATAAAAGAAATGGTGCTTGTGGGCCTGAGCAACTGGGCCTGAGGATGTGTATTCTCTACCTGCTTTTCTTAGCATGTGAGGCTGCTGTAAGGCTTGCATTCCAATCTTTTAGAACCTATTCATGGATCATCCAGTGTGAAAACACAGGCTCAGTGTGAGCACAGGCTCATCAGAGGGGACAGCAAATCTCCATGGTGGAGTTGGCTTCGTTGAATGATCCAATACAGACACAGTCATTGTTGGTCCTAAAATGCTTGTCATCTATCTTCTCTCAAGAATTAGAACATGCTTCCCAACAACAGTAACAACAGCAACAACAATAAGAAAAACAAAAACTTCAAGTAACTCCAAATAATTGGAGAGAAGACCTACTGACAAATTGGAATTTACATTAGTCCTTCAAAGAAAACAGTACTCAGTATATTGAACTAAATAAAACATTGTTTGACAACAGTGTCTGGAAAAGAGCGCATACATGTACAGCCATGTAATCTTCAACAAGAGAAAAGAAAATAACCCAGGGAATAAAGAAGGCCTCTTCAACAATGCTGCTGGGACAATTGCATAGTAGCCTGCAAAAGTAAGAAACAAGATCCCATCTTTTACCTACATAAAGATCAAATTTAAACGGATAAAACATCTGAACCTACACCCAGATACCACCAAACTTTTAGAAATGTAGAAACTACTCTACAAGATAGAGACACAGGCAGACTTTCTAGAAAATTAGTCAAGATCATGGACTCGGTGCGGTAGTCTGGAGGCTAAAATCCATGCCTTGCATGTGCTGGGATCCCTTCTGGGCACCAATTCTAATCCCAGCAGCACAGCTTCCCATCACGCTCCCTGCTCATGGCCTGGGAAAGCAGATGAGGATGGTGGAAAGCCTTGGGAGTCTGCACCCACTGGGGAGACCCAGAAGAAGCTCTGGGCTTCTGGCTCCAGATTGGCTTAGCTCCAGCCGTTGTGGCAACCTGGGGAATGAATCAGCAGACAGATCTTCCTGTCTATACATCCTCCTCTCTGTGTATCCAAATTTCCAATAATAATGAGTAAATCTTAAAAAAAAAAAGCAAAGGTAGTCAAGATCAAAATAAATGGGACGACACCAAACTAAGAAGCTTCTAAACAGCAAAGGAAACCATCAACAAAGTAAAACACAACCAGTAGAATTGGAGAAAATCTTTGTACAATACACAAGAGACATGGGAATAATACCCAGAATATACAAAGAACACCAGAATAACCATAACAACGAAGCAAACAAACCAGTCAGGTAATGAGTGAGGGAAATATGCAAATCTTTTCAAAGGAACAAATCCATGTGGCCAACAGCTCAAGCTCCTTAGCAACAAGGGAAATTCAAATAAAAACAACATTGAGAGTCCGCTTAACTTCAGTGAGAATGGCACACATACAGAATACTACCAACACCACCTGCTGATGAGGATGTGGGGAAAAAGGAATCATACTCCACTGCTGGTAGGATTTCAGGCTGGTGCAGCCATTATGGAGGTTGATTTGGAGAATACTCAGGCAGCTGAAAATTCACCTACATATGACCCAGTGATCCCACTCCTGGGAATATATCCAAAGAACCTGACATATGAGACAGCAACTTGAACCCCTATATTCATTGCAGGACAATCAACAATTACAGAAACATGGAAACAATCTAGATGCCCACTGAAAGAGGACTGGTTGAGGAAAATGTGGAACATCTACTCCATGGAATACTACTCAGCTACTAAAAGAATGAAATTCTATCGTTTGCAGCCAAATGGGCTGAATTGGAGACCACTATGCTAAGGGGGAATGAGCCAATTCCAAAGGACAGATATCCTATGTTCACAGTAATATAAGTTTCATGGAAAACACAATACAAATGTTAAAAAATACAATAACAAAAAAGTATGTAACCTGACTACCACAAATTAAGGAAAATAAACATAAGACATCTCTACTAAGGAATGAAGGTAGACTCCCAATGAAACTTATAAATGTACCCAAAACAAAAAAAAAAAAAAAAAAGAAAAAAGAAAGAAAGAAAAGGTGAACCATTTTGCTTTCTCCTCTAATTTCAAGTGGTTTTACCCTACTGATGCTCATTATTAATATGGCTGATGGGTTGTTTTGCCCAGATTCTTTTTTTTTTTTTAAAGATTTATTCATTTTATTACAGCCAGATATACACAGAGGAGGAGAGACAGAGAGGAAGATCTTCCATCCGATGATTCACTCCCCAAGTGAGCCGCAACGGGTGAGCACCCGATCCGAAGCTGGGAACCTGGAACCTCTTCCGGGTCTCCCATGCGGGTGCAGGGTCCCAATGCATTGGGCCGTCCTCAACTGCTTTCCCAGGCCACAAGCAGGGGGCTGGATGGGAAGTGGAGCTGCTGGGATTAGAACCGGCGCCCATATGGGATCCCGGGGCTTTCAAGGCGAGGACTTTAGCCGCTAGGCCACATGCCGCCGGGCCCAGTTTTGCCCATATTCTTAAGGAATGCCTTTATCTTGCTTCAATTTGCAGTTTTTGGGGGGTTAAATCTAACTTTGTATGTGAGTTTTATCTTCTCATACTTCCTATTCATTTGTGCCTTTTTCAGAAAGTTCTTGTGTTTCGTTAACTGTTCATCGTAAAAGATTTTTTGATTACTTGTAAGCACCCAAAGGTGTAAGTGTCCCTTTCAACACTGTTTTTGCTGCATCTCACGGTCATTGCTGTTCTTGTTTTTATTGTCATTTCTTCAGCGCCACATGTGTCATGCAGTAGCATCAATTTCTACAAGTAGGTTTTAAATTTTACCTTTCACCACTTTAGCAACACCTTGGTCATTTTGTACCAAGTTATTTAAATTCATGTTGATGAAAATTTTCTGATCTTCCCCCTGTAATAGGCTGTGTTGACTCTCTGTGTATTTAAGGGGGTGTAAAATAGAAGTGTAGTGGAGACTGACATGTTTAGATATGGAGACATAGTACAGTGTGTTTCTCTGCATCCAGACCAAAGATGGACTCCCAGTAAAACAGCTGACAATATCCTGACAGTAGGATGCTGGACTCTGACATTTTCCATGCCTACAATGTTAGGAAACAATTCAGTAGCGGAGTGATATTCATGTAGGACCTTCCATTGTAATACTAGAGGGGAAATCAACAGGGGAGAGAGAGTGGGTTGAGGAGGGGGAGGGGGAAATTCCAGAGCCTATGGAACTGGATCATAAAAAAAAAATACATAATAATAAAATAAGAAGTATCTGGAAAATGGCTTTTAATGAATTAACATGAATTATTCACAACTGTCATGATTGAGTGCAAATCAAGTCTCACAGTAACTAAAACATCTTTAAATGGCTTAAATGCTTCTCTTGAAATACTGCTCATATTTTTTTCAGCAAACTTCTTCTAATCAGTAAAATTTTAAATTATAGAGGAATCTTACAGTGGACCTGCTATTTTGTCTTCCTGTTTGAGAATCACAAGGAGTATTTGAGGACACTTTAAAATGTTCGTGGGGAAAAGAGAAGGAAGAGCTATGCTGATCTCAGTGCAGACAATGCTTGACATTTGAACACTTTAGTATTATACATTAGTATTATACATTCTCAGTGACTTAAGTATTATACATTCTCAATGAGCTTGTCAAAGTAGCATCTGTTCTGGATAATGAAATTTTAAAGCTTTCTTGGTTGCCTTGATTTATTTCGAGAATTCGCACCACAATAATCATTCCTTGTGCAAAATAGATATGCATCATGACAACTTGGTCAATGTGAGGAATCCACAAAAATCAAAAACAAATGTTGACAGAGGAGCAGGCAGGAACTGTGACTTGTGTTCCAGGCTCAGACTACTCATGAACAAAACAGGAGCCTCTGAGCAGAGCTTACGGTATCAGGACAGGTGTTTGACCTAGCAGTTCAGGTGCCTGTTTGGGATCCATTTGTCATATACTGGAATCACTGACTTTGAGACTGGTTCCATTCTTGATCTAAACTTTCTGATAATGAAATCTAAGGAGCAGCACTGATGATTTAAGAACTCCAGCTTGGGGGAGTCCCGCCCATGTAGGACAGGAATATTGAGCTCCTAGTTCCAATTCTTGGCCTCAGCCTTGGGCATACAAGGGGTGAATTAGCAGATGGAGGCTGGTACTATCCCTCTCTGTTTATTGTTGGCCTTATACATAACAAACAGGTAAGAAAATAATGAATGTAAAATCAATACATAGAATTTAAGTAAGTCTTGGGTAACGTCCAGAGAAGGAGTTTTTACTAGACATTCAATGTTATTTTTACTAAAGTCCCCATGCTCTCTTCTTTGCAAATATGTGTGTGTATACATATGTAGATTTTGCATTCTTCAGATTGCTCCAGGATTAGATTCTATGACCCTTTGATGACATAATAGATTAAAGGACAAAGCAGACAGTATCACTATGTCTGTTACTAATAATCACTGATAGAACAGCCTTGAGAGTTCGCCACTTCCAGCCCTAAGGTGCCTTCACGGTCATCAACAGTGTACTGTTTTGTAATTACAAACCCAGTTCAACTGCATCTTCAATGGAAACATGTAAGGATAATGAGTCTGTGTAATGATGATGAGTCTCTCAACCAAAGGACACTGAGGTAGAGTAAATGATGAGGGCTTGCCAAGGCTGTGGGTGTTCTGTAGCCTGACAACAGCAGCTTGAATGTGCTACAGCATTTACTCAAAGGAACAACAATGTGCCTGGATCTGGCATTGGTATACAGTACATTAAGCCTATGCCAGTTGATGTCCCATATCAGAGAGCTCTGATTCAGAGCACTGGTTCAAATCCCAGCTATTCCTTTTCTGATGAAACTCCCTACTAATGGGTTTCAAGGAGGGAGCAAGATACAGCCCAACTACTTATGTACCTTTTTATTGCAATGGGACATATAGGTAGAATTATAGGTTCTTAGATTTGCCTAGTCCAGCCTTGGTTACTGGGGCTACTTGGCCAGTCAACCAGCAAATTAATCTTTCTCTCTCTCTCTTTCTTTCTCTCTCTCTGTCTTTGTCTCTCTATCTCTCTGTTTGTCCTTGCCTTTTAAATAAATAAGACTAATATTTTAGCAGCCGTGTCCCACATACCTTTGTTGCAAAAGGGCCCTTCATATGGTGAGCTGGTGCAGTCACACAGGTAGCCTCTGTGCCTCTCCACACACCTGCCCCCATTGTGACAGATGTTACCATAGCTGCTGCAGTGGCCTGGGCAGCTGGGCCTGACTCCAGACGTGCCCCTGGCCCTTTCCTCCAGGTCCAGTTTCTGCCCATTCACACGTAAGGAGCGAATACATCCTTGGAAGCCTTTCTGTCTTGATGATGAGCCTCCTAAGGGCAAGAAGTAAACAGATATTCAATTTTTAGTTTTAGAAGCCATTGATTTTAGGTTTAACACATGCTGATAAAGTTACCTGTTGTTCCATTACCAA
Source organism: Ochotona princeps (assembly GCF_030435755.1). Taxonomy (NCBI): domain Eukaryota; kingdom Metazoa; phylum Chordata; class Mammalia; order Lagomorpha; family Ochotonidae; genus Ochotona; species Ochotona princeps. The sequence goes on along the minus strand of NC_080836.1, from coordinate 7,039,168 downwards.
GTTGTGATGAATTTTTTCCACTAACGTAGAAGGAGCTTGGGAAAAAACATCATTTTAGGCTTGGATCTGCCAACCCTTCCCCTAAAAGAGAGATGGCCTATGGTTCTCATGGAGGCCTGAAATTTGCTGGCCATAACAGCACATTCTGATGTCCAAGTCCATTACCAATGCAATAAAAACAGGTTCCTACATGGTCTACCATAGACTTTACTCGATCAGAGGCTCGGAATGGGATTGTTCCTTTTGACAAATTTAGAAGCAGGCTGCCAGGCTCAGCATAGCAGAACCACTTCTTAACGCTTACACAGCACAGAGTGGAGACCAGGGTTAGATTGCAGCCCCTGGCTTTGGTCTGGCCCAGTTGTAGCTGCTGCAGGTAGCTGGCAATGGCATGTAGTGGCATCTTTATCTGCTTGTATCTTTCTATCAGTCTGCCTTTAAAATAAAACTAAATAACCAATTAGAATATTGATAGAAAGACAAGGTGTCTCTACTTAATTGAGATTAGGACCCTAATCCACTGTTGGCTGAGCATACATCTTGAGGGTCTCAGAGACAATGGTTTGAGAAAAGGATAGAATCAGAGTTTGCTGAGTGTTTCATTCCTACTGCAAACAGAGAACACCACCAGTCTAACTGTTCTAACTAACCCTACCACTCTAATGCCAGGCAAATAGGTGACAAGACACAATGAGGCAAAGTATTAAATGAGGTCCCATGAGCAGGTGTCTATTTGGCACTGGGATTGCTTGGAGATACCAAGCAAGCCACCTCTTACGTGTACACATCACATTCCAGATTCTGTGTTATGTACTCACTCTTCACACTGCAGCTACGTTTCTCAATAAAAAATTAATAATCCCTGTGTGACCTAACTCACATGCTGGTTCCCATCCAAACCCCTTGAAGGAAACGTATTTTGACTTGGTCATTTGCTAGATAGGTTTGATGAAGTGTGTGCACACAGAGTGTTCGAGAGGACACATGTGAGTCTTCAAGCTCTACTCAAAGTGCTGATGGAAAGGAGAAGGCAGAAGGGAAGAAATCAATGACAGTGTAGACTTGCCTTACATTGTCTGCATCCTTAGCACCTGTCAAATTGTCATTCACTTCTAATTCCTTTTCGAAAATATTACCAGGTATTAGCCTACTAAGTTCTCAAATAAAATGGGTAACCATGGAATGTGGGAATAATGGGAATTCCCATTATTTCATTTTACAGGAAGCTATAAACATAAAACAATAAACAATATTGCTGAGGTCAATGAGGTGGTGTATCTTGCTAATTCTCTGCCTGAGGTGCCACCATCTCATTTGGGTGCTGATTTGTACCCCATACTGATGTCTCGACTTCTGTTCCAGCTTGCACACAATCGCCTGCAAAAACAGCAGAGGATGGTCCAAGGCCTTTGGCCCCTATACCCATCAGGAGATCTGAAAGTAACTCCTGGCTACCAGCATTGGAGAAGCCCAGCTGTGGCTGTCCTGCCATTGGAAGATGAAAAAACTCTCTCTGTAATTGATTTGCAAGCAAATAAGTTTTAAAAAGGAAATAAAGAAATGAGATTGTACATGATAAAGCAGTACAAGAATTTCTGAGAAAGGGTTTTTGGTCCAAAGATTGATATCCCTTAGCAGGGAAACAGGACTGCACTTCTGGCGCTGTTCCTTTTAAAAAAGACTTACTTATGTTTATTGGAAAGATGGATCAGATTTATGGAAGGAAGAAAAGACAGAGTGAAAGATCTTCCATCCATTCCAGAAACGGCAAGAGATGAGCTGATCTGAAGCCAGAAGCCTAGAGCTCTTTCCAGGTCTCCCACATGGTTGCAGCATCCTACAGCTTTTGGCCATCCTCTACTGCTTTCCTCTGCAATAAGCAGGAAGTTGGATATAAAGTATAGCAACCAGAACACAATCCTGTGAGGATTTAGCCATTGAGACATCATGCCAAGATGTGATACTGCTCTTAATGCTAGTCCTCTGCTAATGCACACGCATTAGGTCATGCAGATCAAAGATGTGAATGCCTGGAATTCATATGGCTCTGGATTTTAGGTTGGCACTGTTCCACGCTTTGCATGCTCCATGTCATAGGATGGGTTCTCACTCTCTGACTCTTTCTAGGTAGGTAGGTAGGTAGGTAGATAGATAGATAGATAGATAGATAGATAGATAGAAAGAAAGAAAGAAAAAAGTTTTAACATAATTTCTGGAATCATGCAGCCTGACAAGAAAATAACTGGAAACCAACATAATGAGAAGGCTTGTGCTGTGGGGCTGCTTTTTTAAAACCACATCAGTCACTAGTGAGACCCCTTGACACTGCACCTTAAAATGGATTCAGGTCATTGCTATCAGATAAACAGAAGTCTCCTATTTGGAGCAATGATCAAACTCCACTATGTCAGTGTGTCTGGTTCTGATAAGTGAACCTGAAGCAAGATAGGCAGCCATTCCCAAACTGCACATCCCTGTCTTGGTTCTGGTAAGAAAATTCCCTTTTACTCATAAGCTAAAACAGTTACACGTAGAAAGAGATCACACAGGCATTCACATCTCTTCTTCGCTGGAGACTGTGAACTGTAAAGGGGAGCATTTATGCAGACAAGTGATTGGCATTTTTCATTTCCCTTATTTTTCAGTCTCTCCCAAAGGTGGAGTTGAATATCTCTTTATCTGTCTAGTTAGTGCCAGTTTTCTTGTAGCAGAGGTGAAGAATGCCAGAGGTGAAGAGGTGCATTTACTTATGTGTGACTTCAGTCAACAAGTTTGAAAATGGAAAGGAAGGTGATGGAGTTGATTCTCTGGAAGAAGAAATGCACTTGTACTGGTCTGAAGCACACTGTATCTGATGACAGTGTCCCTAACTGGGGGATGTCTCACTTCCAGATGCTGACAAAACATCATGATACAATGACATACGACCTCAGCTACCCAGTGACCTGAATCCCACCTTTCTTCTGGATGGTTTCATCCTATTCAAAAGTGGGAAACTAGACAGCAAGTTCCAATTTTATTTAAAAACTAAAAATATGATTCTGGAAACAAGTCCACTATCCCATCACTACACACACGTACACTATGCACGTGAAGAAAACAGAATGTTCAGCAGTTATCTGCATTGTTTTTTACTTTTGCTACTGTAGAGGATTGCTTGAAGTGTACATCTGTTGTGAAACTTAGCTATGAGAAATGACACATACTAATAGCATACTAAAAATTTTCCCCTGCACACTTTGAATTCTCAAAGAAAAAAGGAAGATGTTCTGAATACTCATATCTAATACATCAAAAAATTACAATAAGGAAGACCTGTCACAATCAAAAGTCATTCTTTATTGTGCAACTCTAGGAGGAAAGCCAGATCTGGTGACTGGACAGCCAGAATGTAGCTCTTCATCCCCAGATCCCAGAGTAAGCTTTTATTAGACAATTTCAGGCAATATCACAAATAAGTGATTCTTCTATTTCATTATTCTCATATGTTCTTTTACATAGTTTCTTTGAGTACACAATAAACAATAATTCATTCATCCTCTTGACTTACATTCTTCTGGACAACTCAGACATTAGTGGACAAGAATAAATTTTATGACTTATCAGCTGGCTGTGGGCATCAAATTGGTACATTATGATTATGTTTCCTTGGGTTGAGTATGAATACACTCTCAAAACCTCTGCTGCCATCCTTCAGAACCTGTTTTAGAAAACCTCAGTGTGATAGCCTGGTGTCTAAATCCTCACTTTGCAACCACCAGGATACCATATGGGTGCTGGTTCATGTCCTGGCTGCTCCATTCCCCATCAAGCACCCTGCTTATGGCCTGGGAAAGCAATAGCGGATGGTCCAAAAGCCTTGAGACCCTGCACCTGCATGGGAAACCCAAAAGAAGCACCGAGTTTCTGGCTCTGGATCCGCTCAGCTCTAGTTACTGTGGCTATTTGGCGAGTAAACCAATGGACAGATCTTTCTCTGTATCTCTTTTCTGTACATCTTCCAATGTTTACCACTTGCAGAGAAGTATCCCAATTCCTGGAACCCTCATTGAACACAGCACAACAGTATTGATGCCTGTTCTTTCATTTACATGCTCAAGAAAAATTACAGTGCTAAGAATATTCCTGAGGCAAATATCCAGCACAGCAATGAATATATTGCTTGACCACCTGCATCCCCTACCACAGTGCCCAAATTTGAGTTCCAACTCCATTCCCAATCACAGCTTCCTGCCAATGCACACCTTGAAGGGCATGCACTCAGTGATGGCTCAAGTTCTCAGTCACCCATGTGAGAGACCCAGCTGAATGCCACAGCTCCTGGATTTGGGCTGGTCCAGCCTCAACTGCTGAGAACATTTTGGAAATGTACTGGCCTGCCTGTTTTCTATAGGCCTCTAAATAAATAAATTAAATGAACTTCTCTAAGGCAAATAGATAAACAAATGCATCCCATCCCTAAATTGATGCACTAGCTTCTTCTCCTTCATTCTACCATCCCTTCCCTTCCTTCTTTGTTCCTCACTTTGCTTTTCTTTCTCCATCTGCATCTTCTACCCCTTCTTTCCATTTTCTTCTTTTTCATCTTGTCTTTCTTTCCTCCTTTACTTCTTCTCTCCCTCTTTTCTTCCTTCCTTCTTTCCTTCTCCTTCCCATCCCTTTTCTCTCCCCTCCCTTCTCCTTCGATCCCCTCCCTTCCCTTCCTTTTCCTTCCTTTCTCTTTCCTTTACTCCTCTTCTCTCCCCTTCTCTCTCTTCCTCTTTCTTCCCTTCCCTTCCCTTCCCTTCCCTTCCCTTCCCTTCCCTTCCCTTCCCTTCCCTTCTCTTCCCTTCCCTTCCCTTCCTTTTCCTTTCCACCTTAGAGCATCAAGCCCTTGAAGATGGACACAGGCAGCTACAATCAGATAGCAAGCATATTACTCCTCTGACAAAACTGCCTCCCTAATACAGTGGTTTTGAGTCCAGATCCCTTTTTCCCAGGATGAGAAAAGACTTACTAACACTATGAGAACAAAGCATCAATCTATCATCGACACTTTGGGGTATTTCAACTGCATTGTTTCTGTTCAAGTGCTTTCTCACCATATTCTGTTTGTATTCGGATACCTGAAGAGATCTAAATGGTTTTATAAAACTTTGGGGAGCATCACAGCTTCAGGGTCCCTAGATGGGAACTGGAACATTCCTTGTGGCTGCTCAACATGACCTTGTCTGGAGATGAAAATCCGCCAGGAAACACAGATAACACCCCTTCCTTTATATGTGCATGAAGTTCATCATAGATTCAGTTCATGTGATCATTTTGTAGTCATATAAAATTCACATGAGAGGGAAAAAAAGTATTCCATCTTCTCTCTGGAAATATGTTAAACCGTGCTATATTATTTATTTTATGAAAATTTAAAGCATATTTGAAATGATTGCATCAAAAAGATATTAAGTCTTGATAACAACCAAACTGCTTCAGAGAAACAAAATATGATGCTTGCATAGAATTATCATAGTAATTTAAACTCTAAAATAAATTTTATTACCAATAACTCACATCACCCAGGTGATTAACGAAGGAAATGATTTGCAATCATGAACTGCTTTTAATCACTTAAATCTTAACTTCTTTTGGGTATGAATAGAGTGGTATAGTTCTTGCTCAGAAGAGTACGAAACCTCTACTCTGCAGAGTATGACACTCTGCTACGTCTTCTCTATTGGCAGGCACATTTTGCTTACTTTTTTTCTAACTTTATTAGAGAGAGAGTGCGAAAGAGAGAGAGAGTGTGTGAAAGAGAGAGAGAGAGAGAGAGAGAGTGTGAAAGTGAGAGAGAAAATGAATCTTCCCATTCACTCCTCAAATGCTCAGAGTGGGCAGGCTGAACGGATTCAAAGTTGGGGCTGGAAATGCAATCCAAGTCTCTTACATGGGTGATCTGGATCCAACCACTGAAGAGAGAACCCTTAATCTAACCCCTGACTTTTTCTGAGTCTCTTCTCTCTCTCTCTCTCTCTCTCTCTCTCTCTCTCTCTCTCTCTCTCTCTCTCACACACACACACACACACACACACACAATGTCCTGGAAAATCAGTGTCTCATTGAATCTACTTGTCCATTCTTTCCATCATTACAGAAGCTCATGGACTGCTTGTGACAAGAGAGAAGAACTCAGGGTGACATCCAAATCTTTCCAGTCTTATGGCCAGAAGTCGCTCTCAGTTTGTATGAACATGGTGCCCAACGCCAACTCTCTGTCTTACAGAAGGAGTGGACAACATATCAATGTCTGCTTGAGGGTCATACACAGGTATGTCAGCAACCTAACAAGAAGCAGCAAACAACTTTCCTAGTTTAAAACGAGTAACCCTTCCTTCAGCCATATTATGGCAACGTCAATCCCTTTGAGACAGCTCAACTATCACATCAGACTTTCATCAGTAGTTATCAACAATCAAGAATCCCTGGAAAAGACAACCACTCATTTGAGCTCTGCATATCCTTAGGCACACAGAGTCAATTTCTAAGAATGGTTATGAAGTATATTGGAAAAAATCTAAAGGAGTTCCTGAACATGTGAAGATAATGTCCACAATAAAAAAGACAACAAAAGAGCCCATGGTGGGCTAAAATTGGTGGATGGTGAGCATAATCTCTTATTGCTGTGATCCATCAAAGATTCCGCAGAATCAGTTTTATGATTCTAAGACTGTATGACATATTACAATCATTCCCCAGGCCTAAAATAGCAGAGGGCTTTCTTTGCACCCACACTGTGGTCTTGTACAGTCACTTGCACAATGGGTGCCTTAAGTTGTCTCCTACCTACAAGCAACTGGCTGTTGAGCTGCAGTTGGAAATGGCCGTCCTCTGTGGTCTCTCTACTGTTCCTGGGGAGGTTGTCCACCTGCAATGAGGTCTCCTTGAGGTCCCTCTCAGCCCAGACACGGTGCCACTGATTGTCATTCAGAGGAAAAGGAGACTGGATGATGAGCAATATGGGTCCATTCCCAACATCAATGGCAAAGGTGACCTCAGAAGGAGCTGAAGCCAAGAGGGAAACAAGAAGAGGAATGAAGTGAGTTGTTACTATATAGAAGACAAAAACATCAGACTGGATTGGAGAGAAACGGTTGTAAATCAACATTACAGAGAAGGGTACTTCCTGCAAAACCCCTGCAGTATTGAAATCACCACTAGTTCTATTGACCATTAGATACTAAGGGTGTGTGTGTGTGTGTGTGTGTGTGTTTAACTGATTTTTACTCTTCAAATTTAGGAAGCTGAACAGAGATCTGAGACATAAGTTTTGAAGCGTGGTGTTTTGGGGTCTCCTCCACCTTCCACTGTATTCTCCTGGCTGCCTGTAATCCTGGGGCCAGCTGGACAGTTCCATTTCTGCAACTTAGAAATTCATGCCCTGGGAGGTACAGGAATATCCTTACATCTTATAAATATACATGTTCAAAACATGTATGCTGTTCCCATGAATAAAATGAGTAGAAAGCAAGCTCAGAAGCATAACTTTCTTATCAGTGATGATGACAACAGCAAGCAGCAGTACTTACAATCAGATCCAATCTTGTCTTCATCCAGGTTTTCTGTCATAGCTCACTCTCTCTACAATGACTTACAAATTACAGAAGCCAGATGAACAGGTGTAATGGTACTAAAAGTGAGGAGATAATGATGAGGATGCTATTGGTGGTATTCCAATGGATGGTGGCAGGGGTGTGATCACAGTGATGGTAGGAATGGCAGAGGCAATGGTGGTGGTAATCAGGGTGGTAACCATGGTGTGAAGATGGTGATATGACAGTGCTGGCAGTGATGATGATAAATGCAGTGTGGACCTGACGATACATCCCTCAAGAGAGACAGATAGGAGACACTGTCCAATAGGGACGGTCAGCTTTAGGCCAGACATTATGTTAAGCAACGGCAGTGGATTCTCTTGTTTTAATTCTCAAAATGAGCACAAGGGGAAAATATCATTGTCTCTAAATTACGAATGGGAAAAAGAAAAACTGAAGTTGAGAGAAAAACTTAGCTCACAATTTCCCAACTGCTAAGAAAAATCTGATTTCAAAGGCATGGCCTGTTGCCATTCTGCTCTTTTACACCACATATTATAGCTCCAGTCATCACGATTCCCTAAATTTGAAAGAACATGTATGTTCAATACAAACGAGAGCTGGCACATCAGTCACTGTAAACGAGTAGGTTTTCTGTGTGCCAGAGCTTCATTTCTTGCTCATTCCTTGTGAATGACCCCTATTCTTACTTCCAGACAGAGAAATTAAAAAAAAAAAAAACATTTGGTTTACTGAATTATTGTATACATGAAATAATAATTATTACAGACATCAAGATCAAATCTCTCCCTGGTCTATTCTACCTCATTCTGAGCCTTTATATCCTAACAAACCAGTCTCAGGATAGAAAGTCTCCATATGCAACATTGCTAATGCTGAGAGCTTGAATCACTTCCCTTACTGCTGAGCCCTCATCTTAAGGAGAAATAATGAGATGGGGCTGAAGGCCCAGCATGGTAGTCTGGTGGCTAAAGTCCGCACCTTGCATGTACCAGGGATCCTATATGGGGACCAGTTTTAATGCAAGTGGCCCTGCTTCCCATCTAGCTCCCTGCTTGTGGGCTGGGTAAGCAGTAGAGGATGGCCCCAAGCCTTGGCACCTAGTACCCATGTGGGAGACCTGAAGGAGGCTCCTAGTTCCTGGCTCCTTGCTTTGGATTGGCTCAGCATCCACTGTTGTGGTCACTTGGAGAGTGAATCAGCAGATGAAAAGATCTTCCTCTTTGTCTCTCCTCCTCTATGTATATTTGACTTTCCAATAAAAATAAATCCTTATAAAAAGAAAACATGTAGCTGAAATGAATGAATTCTGAAGGCTCTGGACCTTAAGGCACTTTAAAAACAACTAAACAAAATAAAAAACAGAACTTCACCATGCCTGAGTTTTTTACTCTATAAACTGGAAACAAACAAGTAAACACACACACACACACACACACACACACACACACACACACACACACACACTGTGCTTCATCATCATGTTGTTTTTACACAAATTCTGAAAAAGTTCTTAGAACTCTGCCTGGCAAGTAGTTTCTGCTCAATAAGTAGTAGCAAGTACTTCTCCCCTACCACACGGACTGCCAGCCCATAAAGAACTGAAGTTAAAGTTTCTGGTTCAGATGACCACATGCAATATGATTGGCCATGCATTTGTTTCTTTCTGAGAAAAACACAGGTACAGATCAGTGAGACTCTTGAGGAGGAACATTAAGGGATTGGGCAAATTCCTTCCTGCAAGGTTACTCCTGCGACTTTTAAGGTCCACCCAGCATGAATACACTCTTGTATGGCCATCTCTTCACTGCTTTTACCCTACCCCACTAGTCTGTAAACAGCCTTGGCACGAAGAGCAGACCACAGTGCCTACTGGGGAAGTATCTTCATGCCTGCTCAGCACTCCTTTCAGTACTGAGCCTGAATTCAGTAACTGTTTTCCTTTTCAACTAATTCATATTGAAATAAAGAGCCCCTTTGAACTAATATTATTAGGAACCTGCCAGAACATTAGAATAAGAAATGGAGAGGTTATGTAGCAGTGACTTAGAGAATAAGATAATGATATATCCTGCATTAGCTCACAATCAGTGCAAAGATTACAACTACCTAAAACCAACGATTTTTGTATATTGAAAGAAAAAATGAATAATGCATACTAATTCCCCATATATTTCCAAGCATTTCTTAGAAATTGTAATATTTTAACCCTGAAAGTCACTTTAGAAAATTGCAACTGATTTCTCATGACTAATATCATCTTTCTGACAATATTCAAAATCTGATTTAGAAAATTACCATTTAATTCCTCATTGTCTTTAGAGAAAATTTGCCCCATTCCTAAGCATAGAAGTGGCCCTAGTAATAACCCATCTGCAATGTTTACTCTCTTGGCCAAAATCATTTTTTCTTTTTTTCTTTTTTTTTTAAAGATGTATTTTATTTTTATTACAAAGTCAGATATACTGAGAGGAGGAGAGACAGAGAGGAAGTGGAGCTGCCAGGATTAGCACCAGCGGCCACATGGGATCAAGGCGAGGACCTTAGCCACTAGGCCACGCCGCCAAGCCCCAAAATCATTTTTTCACAAGTTCTTAGGAACTAATGATTTGTACACCAGGGGTTGAGTGGGGAGATCAAGCAAGAGGAAACTCTTTATTCATGGGCTATAACCCTCCCACAGCAAGGGCTAGCTTTGAAATAGAGTAGTTTATCAGATATCAGAACAGAAAGAGAAAACATCTCCACTACCAATCATGCTGTGCAATTGGGAGGTTCAACCAGCCCTGTGTCATCTGGCATTAGCCACATGTTCCAGCATCAACATATACCTAGGGTCTTACCTATCAGTTCAGGATGGTTTTATGTTAACACTGTTCACATATATTTGACTGCCATCTGGCTGTAACAATGTGTACTGCAGGAGTGCCCAAGTGCTTCCACACATCAACTTAAAGGAGGGAGGAATAAAATTCACAGAGTTTCAGGTTTCCCCATGGCTGTTCCTACTGTGTCATACTGACTGTCAGAAACCATAGCCCAAACAGCCTTTCCCAAACAGTTCCTGTCTCTTTCGCAATCCCATGTGGAACAGATTCACTGAGACTTGCCATACATTGACTCTTCATAGACCACAGACTAACAACAAAGATGAATAACTCAAATGTCACTTTAAAATGACCCAAAAGGGAATAGAATAAAAATTTTAAGGAAGCTTGATGTTTCCTTTCCAGCAATTTGAATAAATCCATCTGGAAAGCTGATGCTCAGAAATACTGTTGGGGATGGCATGAAAATCAATTCAGAGCCACCGCATCTGTCAAAGGCCTTTTCCTCTCCAAGTCGCTGTAGAAATGTCTTGCTATGAATGCTATTTTTACCTGCCAAAATTACAAAAAATGAGTGTAGACATATTTTCTAACTATAAGAAATACAATATTTTCCACAAATGGTGGGGAATTAATAATATCAATGTTAATGTTAATAATATAGTTATAATTTATTATTAATGATGATCATTTTACTGATAACAATAAAAGAGGGGTTATATGAAGTCTGGCTGCAAAATCTGATGGATTTGTAAAGTAATCCTCACCAGATCATTGATGAAGACTACATCAATGACATGTGTGGATTTTAGTTTATTTTCAACTTCACAGCATCTTATATCAAATGCACCTTTCTTGTTTGATACAAGCCAAACAGCACAACAACATAGTACAAGCGAATTGGACATTGACAGGTATTTAACATTAAATTATCACTCATTATGTTGTGGTAATATACTGCCATGACATTTGCCGCTGCTTTAATGAATCAAAAAGCTGTTTTGTGTGTGTGTGTGTGTGTGTGTGTGTGTGATTGTATTTCTATACACTCGCATTACACATACAATATCCAATAATCTTTCATTTGATCATTTCTTCATTTTAATGTTTGATTGCTATTGCCTATAATCTGTATGTAAGGGATGATGTTAAAAAATAAAAGATCTATGCTTACATCAGATTTACTAGATGAATCACTTTTTGTTAGCATGTAGCAGAGAAAGCATGAGAACTTTCATTGGGTCATCGCATTCTCCTAGTGGAAGGAGCTGAGTCAAGGAAATTAGTTTTGAAGTAAAACTACAGTGCAGAGTCCAACCCAAAAAGTGACAAGAAGGCACCATCATAATCATTTCTGCTTTCCATGTGAAGTGTTCGACCTAAAATCAGTGATAAGACGTACCTGTCATTTAGAGAACAGACACTGTGATAGGAGTCTTTAGGCATTATTGGAATGGACACAATAGGCTGCCTTGTGGGAGTGGGTCGGGAGTGAGTCCTTGATGGATCATATCCACCTCACCCCACTGGGAATCATTGCAATAATCGACAGTACTGATTGACACTGCTTAAGCACTGAGTACTTCCTCCGTGAATGTGTAGAGCATCCCCAGAGAATGCACACAACAGGAAGTCTCTAGTCAACCTCATTTCCTCGTCCCTCATAAGGGGCATTAAAATCCCAATCCTTAAAAACACTGGGCAGCCATTTCCACCACGTGGTCGCTGCACCACATAGAACTGCTCCATCAGGCTCTTCCCAGACTGTGAAACTTTGTTGAGAATTATTGTTGAAGAACTGTGCTATGGGAAAACAGTAGATCAATCGTGGGAAGGGTGAGGGGGTGGAAAGGGAAATTCCTGAGCCTAAGGAAATCTACAATGAAAAAGTAAAACTAATTAGGTAATTTTCAAAAAGAGTCTCTCTCGAGTGTGTATGATCACCCCAGGACTTAACAGTAAAGCCTCAGAGGAACATGCGATTGTCACTGCAACTTTGACCATGTTTCACTGAAAGTAATTTGACAGTATATATATGCCTGGTTGGTAAGGATAGGAGTTAACATATTTTGATGACTAGTGATGTTACGTTTGTAAAGGAGTACACTTACAACTCATTTCAAGTCTGATGAAAACTTTCATGCTAAAATTTTCTAAGAAAACTCCCGATAAGTCTGTGGTTTTAAAGAAGAAGGAAATGTCGGTGCTGTATTCCGCTTGAAAAGTAGGAAAGTGGAGGTAAGAGGCTTCTGTGTCAAATGTGACCGCATTCCAGAAGTGTCCTGCAAATAAGAAAAACCTTCAACATGGGCCATCGTTTCCCATGGGACATTTGGACTGGTTTCCATGCTGGAGCACATTGTGGGGGGGAAAGGGATAAGGGGAAGAGCATTATCATGTGATCAGGCGATGCAAAGAGAAAGCTGGTTTCAGCGTTATACTCACGGTCACCATAGCAACGCAATGGACCAACTCTCCAAGCAGCTTCTGAGTTAGATCTGTTGGTACCCGTGATAACGATCTGAGTAACAGGCAAGTGGTCTTTAAAAGAAATTAAGCCAGTATAATTTGTCCTGCAAAATAAAAAAATAAGATTAAAAAATAGAGGATAAAATATGAATGACCTAGGGAATCTCTGCCAAGACTCCTGTTTTGAGACAGGATTCCGCTGGTTGCAGTAGCGCAACTGTTTAGGAGATGTAACAAAAGGCCTTTCATAGCTCACCAATATGTGTGAAAGGCTGGAACGCCAGTGGCTTTCCACTTTACCTGTGGCTGCCTTCCAAACAGAAGTGGATTTTACACCTTCTGAAATGTGTTTGTAAAAGCACAGTTTACAAAGGTTGTTGCAACTCCTTGTGACTGAGAGCATCTCACCTGCGGGATGCGGCGATAAAATAACATTTAACACTCTCCCTTTCCCTTCAAGAGCTGGGCTTGTTGATGGGACAAAGGCTAAACTGACTAATCCTTGACCTTTCAGCACCAACACCCCATTTGGGCACTGGCTCGTGCTCTGGCCACTCCACTTTCCATCCAGTTCCCTGCTTGCAGCCTGAGAAATCAGTGGAAAATGGCCTAAAGCCTTTCTAATCTGAACCCACATGGAACACCTGACAGAAAGCCCTGGATCCTGGCATCAGATTAGGTCAGCTCCAACTGTTGCAGCATTTAGGGAGTGAACTCATGGATGGAAGATCTTTTTCTCTCCCCTTATCTCTATAAATCTACCACCTCAATAAAAATACATCAGAAAGAGAGGGAGAGAGAAAGAGAGAGATTGTGAGGCTGTCTTGTCAGTAACATGACAATCAGAAATCCAGCATGAAGATCACTCCAAAACCTGCCCAGGGGGTTTCACCATATTTACCTGTGCATCATATTTAGCTCCAGGTTATAAACAAGACATTATAGTGAGGGCAGAACTGTGATCTTTTCATTGAGTTCTTATTTCAAAGATCTTGTTTTTCTGCTTGTTAATTAGAGTTGACTAGTCAATTTCTCATAAACTGGCGAGAAGAAAGGAGGTAAAGCTATTGTGTTTACTTTCAAATTGTATTTTGAGAACTGTGGTAAGAATTATACTGTTTGACCTGAGTAAAAATTGACTCAGTATTGATTTGAGACAGATATGCACAGGATTAGACATTTTTCCCCTAACACAGTATTCCTATACATAGGTTGCCATTAGCCCAATTTAAAAGTGGGGATGTATGAGGCTCAAAAGACTGGATGACTAGTGTAAGGTCATGTCATGGAAAGTTAGGCACCAAGTCACATGCTGGCATCTCTCCTGAAAGGCAGAGCCCTAGAAACATGCACACATTTGTTTTGGAATCCCCGCTCCAGGATCCTCTTTGTAAGTTGTAAGTTGGAGAAGCAATTTCATTTGTGACCTCTCATTGTGCTGTTTCAAAATGAAGCCAACATCTACTTCAGAGTATTATTGAAGGATCCAGTGAGATTGTGTGTACTCACTTAGCATGGTCACTGATCTGAGGCAATCAGTAAGATAACAGGCAGTGGTGATTCCTATTCTATTTCTCTCCCCTTTTCTCGTACCACTCTGCAGCCTTGGCAAGGGAACTCATCTTTTCCTGTATGTTGTTGTGATTATGTACAAGAGATTGTGTTCCCTGCACCACTAATGGGAACTTAAGCTTTAATGTTTGGTGCTTAACTACTGAGATTTTTGCAAAACCACATATTAACTCATCTTGAATATGAATAAATAAAATAGTCACCGGTGTGAATACTTCCACAATCTATTCACCATATCATGCACGAATACAGACTCTTAATGTAATCACATTTTTGATTTTCAGATTTTGGCAACACATTCAAATTTCTTTTTTTTTAAATTTGCAATTATTTTGCCTTAAGGAGGATTTATTCAAAATCTATAGAACCATGCTAGCCAATAAGAAATAATTACAATATTTTCAAAGGAATTTAAAAGGAACATCATAAAGTAACCCTTCAAAACTTCTCAGTATTATTACATATCAAAGGACTATAAATTGAAATTACAATGAGATACAATAACTAAAATTAAAAAGTCTGAGAACATAAATGAGCTACAAATGAATCACTAGAATATTGATAGGTTGGGCATGATGCAAGTGTTTTGAAATTCAATTAGATAGTTTCTTTTTTATTTTATTTATTTTTTATTAATTATTTTGCATTATGTGACAGTTTCATAGGCTCTGGGAATCCCCCCACCTCTCCCCTCCCCCCGGTGGGTTCCTCCACCTTGATGCAGCATTACAGTTCAAATTCAATCAAGATTCTTTCTTTGCAAACATATACCAAGCATGGAGTCCAGCTACTTATTGTCCAGATGGGTTGAACAGTTTCTTGGGGAGACCATTTCTGGTCCGAAATTAGAGCTGGTAGAATATCATCCCAATCAATTAAGAGTCCCAATATAACATCAACAGCAATTTACAACATTATGGAATTGACATGGTTTTGAGTAACCAGTATGTTAAAAAAAATGCAAGTTCTTAACCACATCCTATGATTAGCTCACTGATATTTCAATTTTAGTTTATATACAGGACTAGCTGCTATATACCTTAAAATGGCTATAGGTTACTATTCAGCAAAGATTAGTCACTCCTCACCATGGTGTTGAGGATTTTCCTGCACACCCCCCCCAAAAAAAATGTTCTGCAGCTTAATTGTCGACAAATGTCTTGTTAGAGTTACAAGCCAGTCTAGATTATCCTAAAATCTGCCAAGATCAGCAAAATTATATTTCAACACAACAAACGGCTAAACACTAAAATGAAATACACACGAGACAGCTGAATTAGATAATTTCTTACACCTTTTTTCTGGTAAAGATTTATTTTCCTTAGAAAGGCAGAATTACAGAGGAAGAGACACACAGGGAGAAAGACTCTCCACCCATTTAACCCAACTCGCCATGGCCGGAGCTGAGTTGGTCAAAAGCCAAGACTCAGGAGCCTCTTCTGGCACCCAAAGACGTGTGCCATCCTCCACTGCCCCCTAAGTCACAAGTACGGAGATGGATCCAAAGTGCCCATATGGGATGCCAGTGCTTGAAGTAGGTGTAGTCAGTTGAACTATTGTATCAGTTCCGTTGTCTTGTATTCTTATAAGACTTTTTTTTCTTTTTTCTTTTTTTGTGTGGACTGGGATTCCCCTCCAAACTCCCACCCCCCGACAGATTTTCCCCATTTTACTACAATGGTATAGTCCTTCATAATTTAAAACAACTGACGTGTGATCTGGCCATAATATCATAGGTATTTACTCCCCCAGAAAAATGAAGCACATTTTCTCACAACTTGATAGTTTAGAATATCTTTATTATAAAAGTAAACTGACTTTAAATAGCTATCTGAAACATAATTCATAAACAAATTATCTTCTATCTATAGAAAGGAATTCTAAGGTGCATGAAAGAATAATGGCTCATCTCTAAGCATTGTGGGTAAATCTCAAAAACACAGTGATAGTGCCTGGCACGGTAGCTTAGAAGCTAAGGTCCCTGCCTTGCGCTAGCTGGGATCCCATATGGGCGCCAGCTCTAATCCTGGCAGCTCCACTTTCCATTCAGCTCCCTGCCCGTGGGCTGGGAAAGCAGTCAAGGGTGGCCCAAAGCCTTGGGATCCTGCACCTATGTGCAAGACCTGGAAGAGGCTCGGTTCCCGGCCCTGGATCGCATCAACTCCGGCTGTTTAAGCCCCTGGGGGAGTGAGCTAACAAACACAACATCTTCCTCTCTGCTTCTCTTCCTCCCCACATATCTGACTTTCCAATAAAAAAAATAAAACAAATCTTTAATAAAAGTGGTATATATAAGAAATCAGAGAGTCAGTGACATACTGTGTATACTTACATCTATTCAGTATTTAAGGAGACATATAATATAGGTGGGAGAGTAGACCAGGTAGAGCAGAGGATGCAGCCGTGTATGCATTGTTATTGTTGCATTTCTACAGATGCATACATTTATCCAAATGTCTCAGCCTTTCAGTAAAAATAGATACACTTATGGCACTTAAATGATATCTAAATTGGCTTTTTATAAGCTATGAGAACTCACCGCATGGCACTTTTCAGTTGTGCTTCATTTTTAAGTGTTTTATGTAGTTTATTTTCTTGATTACTGCAAAGATGGGATACTATGCACATCTTCAGACTCATTTCACATCTGTCCACTGCCACTTGTTATTGAAAACCTGAGGGTTTGAGCTGATAAACTTACTCGGATAATGCTATAGCACACTTGGGACATTTAGACTGGATTCCACTGCTAGAAGTTAAGAACCACTTGTAAACTCGACAGTATAACCAGGGACAGCAGTGATTAGATTGTAAGAATTGAAAATGAAGGATAACTCATAAATAGCAGAGAAAAAGCAGATTTAAATTCCCTAGCTAACTCAATAAAGTATGGTGGAAGCTAACCCAGTGGACAGACAATCTCATACAATGATTGTGTTCATTTGATCAGCAACCAGCCATTATGGGAAACCTGTACATTTACTCATGCCCATGAGTTCATATTGAAGTCACTTCACTGAAATCAATATGTGAGTGACAGGAATGATTCCAATATTTCAAAGCTCTTAGGATGGTGGGGTGGGTTAGACACAATAAAATGATGTAAGAGAACGTTGAACATATTGATAGGGAAGGAGTCTGTATCTGCGTGCTTCATTCCAAAGCTGTAAACTTTGGAGCAGCTTTGGGATTCTTACATAATGATGTTCACTAACTTTGGGAGGTGACTGTCTGGTGGGAAAACATGTTCATTGGAAAGAGGTTGGTCTGACTTGAAGTCATTTGTTTCCAAGTACATTATGTATATTATTGTACATGTATGCATATGTATACTGTTTAATATCAGTATTAGCCTTGATTACCTTATCTTTTATGTAGTAACAATAACATTAATTTGATACTATATATACCAAAATCAATAGCTAGTAGCCAAAGTCAGCACTATGTTCAATACTTACTGTACTAACTAGTACACAGTAGAGGCTCAATAATGTGCTGAAATAATTATTAAATTTGAAATAAAATGTAAAATGCTAGGAATATTTTAAGACAATGATAAAAGAAATCCTGTGATATAATGAAGGATGATGTCAATCAGAGTTTCCAGTGATGGAGATTGTGAGGGCACAAGAAATGTACAAAAAACCCCTGAGAAACAAGAATGGTTACTGGTGCAAAGGGAAAAGCATTAGCAAGTGGCACAGATGCCTTAACCTCAATGTTCATCTTAACACTATTTATGATAGACGCAACAGAGAATCAACATAGGTGTTTTCTTGATGGATGTATGGATGGGGAAAATATGCTTTTATACACAATGGAGTAATAGCCACTAAAACAAAGAAGGCAATCATGTTACCTGCAGTAGAATAAAAAGGAGGCCTGAATAAATTGTGTTCAGTGAGGTAAAGTCAAGCACTGACAGGCAACCACAAAACTTCCCCACTTATTTGTGATAACTTATATGGTTTGTTTCATATAATTACATACTAATAGAACATAATAATTAAATAATGGTGACTACTAGAGGCCAAATAATAATAGCTAAATAAAAGGCTGGAGAGGACGGCTGTTGGTAACAAGGGTGGAGTTGGATAGGTAGAATAATTTCAAATGTCCTATAACTCAGAAGCATAACTGATAACAAAAACGGATGCATCTCAAAATAACTATTGGAGAGATTTTTGGATCTTCCCAACAAAAGAAACGATAAATGTTTAAAAGGAAGGACATGTTATTTACTCTAATGTGATCATTGCACATTGTACTGAATATACAAATCCAATTAATATATGTTAATGAAGAATAAAATGCTGACATTGAAAACAAGGAACACGTATGTCAACACAAATATTCAAGAACTCTTCAGAGCAAAAGAATGGCGAAGCATGAGTCAGTGTTAGATTAGCCGAGTCTTGGAGTTTTACCAAATACTAAAGAGCAGCATGAAGGAAGGGACTCCACTTTTTTTCTTACATCCTCACAGTAAAAAAGGATGAAGTGTCACCTACTGGCACTTTTTTCCTAGCAGCCAAGCAATTTTGGCTAACTGTTAGCTACTCTGTAAGCTTTTGTGTGACTGAACCTATTTAGATAATGTATTTTCTTCTTTACATCCTTTTCCCAGGTTCTCAGATGTAATAATTAGAACCTTATGCGTATCAGGGACAAACTAGAAAACTATAGGAAGAACCCAACATCTCAGTTTTCTTTTTTTTTTAAAGATTTATTCATTTTATCACAGCAAGATATACACAGAGGAGGAGAGAGAGAGAGGAAGATCTTCAGTCAGATGATTCACTCCCCAAGTGAGCCGCAATGGGCCGGTGTGCGCCGATCTGATGCCGGGAACCAGGAACCTCTTCCGGGTCTCCCACGCGGGTGCAGTGTCCCAATGCTTTGGGCCGTCCTCAACTGCTTTCCCAGGCCACAAGCAGGGAGCTGGATGGGAAGTGGAGCTGCCGGGATTAGAACCGGCGCCCATATGGGATCCCGGGGCGTTCAAGGCAAGGACTCCAGCCGCTAGGCCACGCCGCCGGGCCCAACGTCTCAGTTTTCTTAAAAGTCATACTGAAGTAGCATCAAAATGCCTCCTTGAGTAAGTTACAGAATGCCCTCTGCTTCCTGTGGTCACAGACAAGGAATGGCCCCAAAAGGGTTTGTAACTGTTAACTAACATGCTAAAGCTTGCCAGGTGTCTTCATAGATTTAAGATACAGTTACTCCCCTTCTTCTTTCCTTCTTCAAAACTTCCAGGTTTTAATATAGACACCAAAGCTATTAGCTTGTATGGTGCATGCTTGCGACTCAACATACTCAATTGCTGATAACCATGAATATTTAGTTCTCATTCTCTGGAACAATCCGCTGGTCATGATCTGCAACTCTCTTTACATCATGAAAATCAAATCGATTTTTCTCAAAACAGCTCCCCAAGTATTTTACATCCTTCATTTCTATGGTTTATCAAGCTTATTCTGCATATTATTTCAGGATATTTACTCACGTACTGACATGAGTGTATACAATCTTCATTTCCCATTGGAAACTGGGAAGACGTTATGCAAACAATAAACTTAACATTAGCTAGAGGTAAGCAAAGATACCTAAAAAGTTAGACGGTCTGTGGCTCAGCACGATACTCTAGTTGCTGAAATTCTCACCTTACACGAACCAGAATCCCATATGGCACCTTTTCATGACCTGGCAGCCCTGCTTCCCATCCAGGTCCCTGCTTGTGGCCTGGGAAAGCAATGGAGAACAGCCCAAAGCCTTGGGACCCTGCACCTGCGTGGGAGGCCTAAAGGAGGCTCCTGGCTTCGGATTGGTTCAGCTCTGGCCATTACAGTTGCTTGGGGAGTGAATCATTGGACGAAAGATCTTCCTCTCTGATTCTCCTCCTCTCTGTATATTTAACTTCCCAAAATAAATAAATAAATAAATAACACTTTTTTTTTTTTAAAGTTAGGGTATCTTAAAGGGTTTTTAGAGTTGAGGTTAAAGCATCGGTTGGGAGGTCCACGTTCCATATCAGAGTCACTGTGTTCAAGTATAACTTCCATTGCCAATTCCAGCCGTCAGCTAAAGAACAACCTGAGAAGAAATGGCTGCTGACTGAAAGGGTTGGGTTCTTGAAACCTAGGAGGGAGAGCTGGATCTGAGTTCCTGGCTTCTGACCTCAGCCTGGGCCATCCCCAGCTATTGCAGGCATTGCAAAGAGAGCTTCGTCTGACTGCTTCAGCCTGCACTGGTTTCCCTTTGCCTCTTCTTCCTTATTATATAAGCAAACAAACTGGTTAAAAGATTAATTAATTTGAAAGGAAGAGACAAATCTTCCACTCACAACTTCAGTTCCCAAATGCCTGCATTAGCAGAAGCTAATCCTGACTTTCGGGTTCATGCTTTGAGCTTCAACCTCATCTTTCCCAACTCCTTTTCTGAGTAGATTCAAACTTTTCCCTCAATAATTTTCTACATTTTCTTAAAAAATTTTTTTTAATTTATCTTTTAAATATTTTTTTTGTTTTTATTGGAAAGACAGATAAGATTTATGGTGAGAAGGAGAGACAAAAATATCTTCCACCCAACTGTTTACTCCCCAAATGGCCACAATGGCTAGAGTTGGGTCAATCTGAAGGCAGGAGCCAAGAGCTTATTCTGAGTCTCCCATGTGAGTGTATGGTTCAAAAGTTTGGGCCATCCTCTACTGCTTAGCCAGACCACAAGCAGGGAGCCGAATGGAAAGTAGAGCAGCTGGAGCATGAATTCACACCCATATGGGATCCCAGTGCTTGCAAGGTGAGGATTTACCCATGGAGCCATTGTGCTTGGACCTACGTTCTTTCATTAATCTCACCTTCCTCTTCAACAGCAGTCAGCTTTTTCTCTTTTTTCCATTATGCCAATACTTTTTTTATCTTTGGTTTTGATATCTCACATACACCAACACATATGAACACAAACATACAGATTCTTCACTCAACACATACAGAATTTTAATGGAAAAGAGAATTAAAGTGCAAGTTTATTTTGCTACAAAAAAAGTAGAATTCATCCCCAGGGTTTTGTTGTTGCTGTTGTTTTTAATAGCACACATGTTTCTTGAGTTTTTAGAGGCATACACCTGAATTTATAGTAATTCTACATCCAAAAAGTGTGTATTTTAACTCTGTTTCACAATTATTTTTGCCTGGTCATGTATTCATCCCACTGACTACTATTCATGCCCCTTAGATGTCAGTTGGCACTTCAAATGCACATGAACAAACTTCTACAACTAATCATTTTTTTCTAGAACGCCTTTCACCTTTTCTATGGGAACCCACCTGTGGCCTCACCTGTATAACTGGTGAGACCATGAACACTACTGTCTTGACCTCTTCCTTTTTCCTTACTTCCTTATTCTTGACTAATTACTTCCATTGCTGTATTCTCATCTTCCCTGCCTCAGTTCTATTTGGAGGCACAACATATTGTTTTAGGGCCTTGGGAATGGATTCCAAAACCAGTTCATTGCTTCAAACTCTAAATTCTTTTACTCCTCCATTCTTCTTCTTACTACTCCCAGAACCACATTTACACATGTGAATGGTGATTTATATTGTATTGCTTTAAACTTTTTAAGAAGTATCTACCTATTACAGAAGAAGTCCAGGTTCCAAAAAAAAATGACAGAACAAAACAGACAACATAATTATATTTAAATTTGGCATTGCCTTTGACACAGAGAAACTCTTCCTAAAGAAATTGCCCTTAAGTCATATACACCGCTAGAATCTGAGGCTACTACTCTTAGAACATAGTGAGGGTAGCATCCACACCGGTGGGCATGAGTGTGGCAGCTGCCTCTTTCTTCATTTAGCAATTGATGCATTAACACCAAGTTTTACACACAGCCTCACTTAATTCTGAGAACAATACTATGACTATGTTAATAATCACCTCAAAGATAGGATGCTGAGGTTCTGAGAGCTGGCAAACCACCCTAGGATGCAATATTTCAAATGGAAAGATGGGAATTCAGTCCAGATACAGTCACCAAGGCATTTGCCTATAAATCCATGCTGTTCCACACTTCTTATGATGAGAATAAAGTGAAATCTGGTGTTTCTCGTGTCTCACTTGGATATTACCAACTGTACAGAACTGACAGTATCACACCTCACATCCTTGAGCTGCCCTTGGTCCATCTCAGGCTGACCATCCCCACTGTTTTCACATAGGCTTGCTCCACGCCAAGTGAAGCACAATTAATTAGATTTCAGTTTACTGATTTGTAGTCATATTCCAGCCTTGTATTCCCTGATATTCACCTGGATCACCCTCGCAGGGGTTTTGGGGAGTCCATGCCCTCTTCAGTTACACAGTTACAAGGCTCTTAGTTTATTTCTGGTCAATATACATAGTTGGGCTTCCCATGTTGGGAAAGATGGGGTCTCAAAAATCCAGAATTTGGAGGTTGAATGGCATTTGATTACACTGGCATGCTATTACTTCTGTGACATGATTTATTTCATCACACATGTGTATCTTTTCTTTTGACACTGGGTCTAATTTCCAAAACTCAGTATTGCCCCTAGTGCTTTACTTAGCTGATTGGGAAAATAAGAAAAAATGATGGCATGTCACTTCTGCTAAATACACAAAGTATTGCTAACAAAACCACTATTCCTCAGAGACAGACGTCACACTTTTAAAATAAAATAGGAGCCTGAACCTAGGAGAGGTGAAATGATTTAGGCTCTGGGGTTACTAAGTGGCAATTATAGGATCTGAGCATACTGTTACATAACAGAATGTTATGTACAGATTCATTAGCTTTTACACATAGAAAAAGATATGCTACCAGCAGAAATAGCTGCAACTGTGTGTTTTCACAAAATCCTTTTAAGGCAGATGTGCCTGTGAGGTGAGAAGATAAAAGACTCGACCATTTCAGCAAAATATAGATTAGGAGAATCTTTGGATTTAGTCTCCTGTATTACTAAGGACAGTGACAGCAGTCCATGTGGGACAGCAGACATTGGAGCAAGGGGGTTATCCTGAGAAGGACCCTGGCATTCTATCATCTCCCCCATAGTCACAATGAGCTAAGGATGCTGCCAAGCTATGAGTGAGAAGAGCTGGCTGTGGATGTCTGCCTCCGTAACTTGTGTTTTAATTGAGTGAGCTTTGGGTTTAGGATAGTTTCAACCACAGTTTCATGATAGCCCATCCCAACATGAGCCCCTTGTGCTCTCTAGGAAGATTCTTCAGCAAGTTATTGTATCAATCAGAAGTGAAAGGTGCAACACCTTGCAATCCTAGGTTGATTCTATTCAATAGGAAGCATTGAAAAAGTGGAAGCTTGTTTTACCTACTGGCTATAATGCTAATTTGGACACTTCAGGCATCATATCTGAGTGCCAGAGTTCAAGTCTCAGATTGTTTCTCTGCTGCAACTCTGCTAATGCACACACTGGCAGGTATTAGGAGAAAGGCTCATGTACTTGGGTCCTTGCCACTCACGGTAGAGGCCTAGGTTGGATTTTCCAAGCTGTTGGGATCGTTTGAGGAATGAAAGAGTGGATGGTCTCTCTCTCTCTCTCCCTCTCTCTCTCTCTGCATTCTTTTCAAACAAATTAATTTTAAAATTAAAAACTATTTTCTGTAAAAAATAGAAAAATGGAAGCTTACAAATTAGATTCAAACATTTTCATCTATGTACTATTTCCACTGGGGAGAGTCACAAATCAAATGTTCCATATGAAGGGATGATACATAAAGCAGTGACACAAACATTATGGAATTCTGTAGAGATTAAAATTGACAAGGTGCATCCATTTCCTTAGGATTGAGGGGGCGAGGGAGGGCAGGAGGGAATCCTTGATCAGCCTGATCTTAGCAAAAAAAACAGCATGTATTTTGTGGTGATGAGATCTGAGAGATTCTTGCAGAGGTTTCTACAATGTCATTACTGAGCAGGCATGGCTCAAAATGCCAGCAGTGGTAGAACATGGGTGTAATCATCGGTTAGAGCATGCTGTGGTTCTACTGGCCTTTCAAGTCCACACTTCAGTCAGATATCTTTAAAGCAGTTGCTAACCATCTCAGAGCCTCAGCTTCCATTTCTGGAGAAAACAAACCACCTCAAGGATGTTGGGAATCTATAATGTGAGTTAGAGTATGGAAAATGGGTACAGCACTCAAGTTTTATAGGCAGCAGTTTTATAAGTGACAATATTATCTAAGACTTGTTGTACATTGCACTATTCCTTAGGTACTATGCCAGGCCAAGCTGGCTTCTCTCTCTCTTCCTCTCTCTCTTTTTTTGTCTTCCAAATAAAATAAACATTAAAATAGCAACATTTGTAAGTCTGTATTCAGCAGATTTTGGACTTGTGAGAGCGTCAGAAAGGAGGAAAGGTAATCAGAAGGTATGATTAGCAGTGAACATTCCAGAAGGGAGGCATGAGATCACAATCCCTCACTGTCTCTAGGGGGCAGTAAAGGAAGCCCTAGCTAATGCAGTGTTTGGTAGGCAAACTTCCTATAAAGAATGGGCTCCACCCAGAGGAACAGAAGCAGTGTAAGACAAGTGTCCAGCCAAGATGGAAGCCAGATGTGAGGGTGAGTGTGAGAAACACCCCACTTGCCCACGTTTATTGCAAACTTATCTTCCCTTGTCAGCTTCTCTGATTACATACCACAAACTGGAGCTGCTTCTTACCAGCTTATGTGTCTGCAAACGATGCTTAGTATCACATGCATTGAAGATGAACTTAGGAATCAAAGACTTGAGTGAACATATGCTGAGGGGAGTAGATACTTTCTGTCAACACAACCAGTGGGCACTTTCACACCTGCCCATATCACAAGTGTGTGGTTGTCATTTATTTCATGATTCCTCCTCTTCAAAACTTCATTTGTTTTGTTTTGTTTTGTTTTGTTTTTGTATGCCTAACACCAACATGGAAGACTCAGACTGAGCCTCAGGTTCTGAAATAATAGATGAAAAACCTCTCTCATTTTCCCTCCTCCCCTCTCTCCCATCTCCCCTCCATAATTTTCTTCCCAAATGTATATATGCCTTTCAACTACATTTGATTTTAAAACAAGAGAGCAATGGCTGGTGACTAGAACATCCATGAGGGAACTGGGAACTGTCTATGTAATTACACTTGCCTGTCTCGGACACTCGCCCCTTCCATGTCTGTATTCTAATGACTGTGCAAACACTAACTTGCAGAGATCAGTATTCTGTTCTATTGCTTTGGAGCAGAAGAGTTAGAATGTATACAGAGGTGATGGTGTGAACACATGTCTTTTGTTACATCCTTCAATCATAGCAAATAAAACACTAGAATTGGTTATATATGCTAAAAACCACCATCATCACAAAACAGCTTTCATTCATTTAAATTTCTCATCTAGATAATTTCTCAATGAGAATATTTCCCTTTTTTTTCTTCAGGGAAATTTTACAGATCCGTGCATGTTCCCAAGTGCAAGCAGTCCATAGTTCTCCTTACCACTCATCTTTGTCCAGGTCACAGTTGCAAACGTGTGGAATGTCCATGCAACTCCTGTCCAGGCCACATTCACACTGCTGGAGCCCAGGAGGGGAACCGCCCCAGTATGGGAACCTCTCCTTGGACCGCCCGATCCACCAGATGTATGGTGCTCCATCTGGAAGACAAGAGACTTCCCAGGTCAGGGGAGGGTGTCACAGAGACTGAGGGCAACTATCCATGTATGTGTGTATGTATGTATGTATGTACCTATCGATGTATCTATTCAATAAAAATTAGAGATTAATCAATTGGAAACGAGTTCTCAGAGGATTTGCTACTTTTGGGGGAACACAAACACTTGAGTGGATGTGGGAAATATGGGAAGCAGCATCTCCAAATGAGCCCAGGGAACTCTCCAAGTTACTCTGCATAAATGCACACAGCTGTCATGGTGGAGAGCTACTGAAGAAGTCCCTTCAGGATCCCTGCAAGAGCCACCTTTTCCCATTGTCTCTGCTGCATGAGTCTTATCTGGGTGCACTCCAAGGCTGTCCCATCACAGTCCCACTGCTGCCAGTGCAGCCCATAGTTACACAACTACCCTATACCTCTCAAACATGGTACAGGACTCTCTGTGCCACTTAGAGAGCAGTTTATCTGATGGGGAAAGACTCGACTCATTTCTATCTCTCTAGCATGGATTCAGTTAGGAAACCTCCAAAGAATACAGGAGAAATTACTCAGGGTTTTCATTTGACTGCAATCCAGGAAACTGAATCTTGCCTTTCTTTCTCATAAGCTCGCGTTCTCTCTCTCTCTCTCTCTCTCTCTCTCGCTCTCGCTCTCGCTCTCTCGCTCTCTCTCGCTCTCTCGCTCTCTCTCTCTTTCTCTGTCTCTCTCTTTCTGTGTGTGTGTGTAAAAGGGTTTCCAAAAGTGAAGGGGGTTGATACTGTTGCACCAAGGGTCAAGCTGCTGACTGTGGATATCAATATTCCATATTTGACTGCTGCTCCACTTGTGATCCAGATCTTTGACAATGCACCAGAGAAACCAACAGGTGATGGCCCAAGTGCTTACGTTAGGTCCCTGTACCCACATGAGCGACCTGGATGTACTTTCAAGCTCCTGGATTCAACCTGTCTCATCCTGGCCATTGAAATCAATGTTAGTGAACTACCAAGTTGAATCTCTTTCTTTCTCTGCCCCTCTCTTTCACTTTACCTTTCAAATAAATGAATATTAAAAAAATAAAATGGGTCATGGAAAATAAACGTGTAGTGTTAAAATCATACATGGATTTAAGATGATTTGCACAAACATAATCATTCAATTCAGTTTTCTATGGATTGGATTTTTGAAGATCCCTCAGATTCATTTAATAATATAATGATGCAGGTTATATACACACACACATATATGTATATATATTTATGTATCTATTTATGTATGTGTATATATGTATATATGTGTGTATAAACACACACACATATATAGATATAATATCCATTGGTGCATTCTCTAAATACCCAAATAGTGAGTGCTGCACCTTGCCGAAGCCAACAAATGGAAACTTTATCCACGTTACCCACATAGGTAGAAAGGATCCACACACTGGTCTCTCATCTGTTGCCTGCAGATGCATTATCACGAGGTTAGATTGAAACCCCCAAGTACCAGGGACTCAGAACAGGCACTCTGCTTTGGGAGGCTGGCATTCTAGGCATATCATTGTGCCCAAGATGAAATCTGGTCTCCCCTTCCAATCACACATTTTGCTAATATGCAGCATGGGAGGCAACAGATGATGATGGTTCAGGTATTTTGTTTCTTCCACTCCTGTAACACTCAAAAACAGTTGCTAGTTCCTGGCTTCAGCATAACCCAGCTGTGGCTTTGGGGAGTAAATTAGCAGATGTGAGATTTCCATCAGTTACTTGGTGGCTCGCTCTCTCTCTCCATTTCAAATAATTGCATAAAACCTTACATAGTGAATGACAGCAAAGCTCAGCCCAAAACTCTGGATCCCTAAACCATGACCTGAGCATCAACGTTCACAAAAATATGCTCACCACCTTGTGTCTAATGTGCTGAGAAGATATTGAAATTGTGTGAGCTGGTGGAAACAGTAAGAAATTGCTGGGCATTGAAACTGGTTTGCAACTGGAATTAAATACAGTTGAGCTAATAGATGAGCAAATGACAAGAAAAAGAAACATTAACCTGGAAGAATGAAACAAAAAAGCACAAGTTGTTACAGAAGCAAAGGTTTCCATAATGCAGCTACAGCCTTCCTTCATCACTCTAATATCTCCACCCCAAAGGAAATTGAACTTTCGCCACAGCTAACTTAAAAATAACCAAGTGTCTTGAAAGTGCATGAGGCACCATGATTTGTTGAAAACACAGTCCCAGGTAAATTCCTACCTGCCAGCTACATCAGTGGGTGAGGATCCTGCATAAAAGTGGCAGCTGTCTCCTGCATTTCCCAATACGTGGTGAATGACTTGTCTAAAAACATCTATAAAATTCATGCTGAATTGCTACTTGGGAAGACAGGATTTTATAAAAGGGATTGACTCACTTTTGGCTTGTGCAACTCACAGTTTTGACCTACTGTTCATAAATCAGACCATTATTTCCATGTCTCCTTTGTGCATTTAAGGGAGACAAGAACCCTTGGTTATTGCACATTATAATTTAGGTTATAGGTTAAAACATCCAGTGGAATCTTGAACTCAGGATATCATCAAACCCTAAACATACTCATGTGTTGTTTTTTCTCTTTACATGCACAGAGAAAGCAAAGTTTATGATAAATTAAATAAAATATTATGATTATTTCTAGTGCAAAAAGACTGTTGTAGGTCACACAATTTTTTTATTAACACCTATTTTCTATAAACTTCTGTAAGAAATTTCATATACATTCCTAGCAAAATATCTAATGCATATCTAATTTATTTTAATGCTTAACACTTTAATTTGCTACATATTTAACTTATAAATTATGTTAAATGATAAATAAAACCAAATAATACAATGTTACAATAATACATCATGGCCAAAGAGATTTAATCATAATTATAGAGAACTGGTGCACAATTTAAGACATACTTTTATCTGAATTTTTCATTAACTATTTTTGGAGTGCTGTTGATGTTGGGTACCTAAACGATCAGCAAGTTAGACACTGGAAAAGACTATCAGGCTTATCTTTGTAATCTTAGGTTATTATTAGACACGTTAAATCTTTGAACCATTTTAGTAACAGGCCCAGGCAACAGTGTTAAGAAAGAAAAAGAAAAGTTCCCTCCAACTCCAAAGGTTACTTGAAAAAAATGAACAAATATTTCTTAAGAGAAAAGCCATGCATATATATTTACATGCCAAGGAGAGATGCTCCCAGCATCAGGGAGATGAATATTCACACTGTTCAACATATTCAGAAAGGAACACACCCCCCTTTTTTTATAAGGAGTTGGAGACAATAGGGGACATTTTGAAGAGCTGTAAATGAGGGAAATGAATGGTCCCTGGAGAGGGTCTCTTTACAATGTTAAGGAGCTCAAAGGACATCATCCTGCAAAGAAGGCTGGGCTAGGTGTGGTTCCAGATGTGTCTGTTCTGAGATAGAGAAGCAAAACAACAAATAAACAAACAAACAAAACAACTGAGGTTGAAAGAGGCCAGCTATGCTCCTTTTTTTTTATTAATTATTTTGCATTATGTTACAGTTTCATAGGCTCTGGGAATCCCCCCACGCCCCTCCCCCCTGGTGGCTTCCTCCACCTTGATGCAGTATTACAGTTCAAATTCAATCAAGATTCTTTCCTTGTAAACATATACCAAGTATAAAGTCCAGCTATTTATTGTCCAGATGGGTTGAACAGTCTCTTGGGGAGACCACTTCTGGTCCGTTGCTAGAGCTGGCAGAATATCATCCCATTCAACCAAGAGTCCCGACATAACATCAACAGCAATTTGCAACATTATGGAATTGACATGGTTGTGAGTAACCAGTGTGTTACAAAAAAAAAAAAAAAAAGAAAGAAAGAAAGAAAGTTCTTAACCACAACCTATGATTAGCTCATTGACATTTCAGTTTTAGTTTTATATACAGAACCGACTGCTATATACCTTAAAATGGCTATAAGGTACCATTCAGCTGTCTCGTGTCTATTTCATTTTAGTATTTAGCCATTTGTTGTGTTGAAGTATAATTTTGCTGATCTTGGCAGATTTTAGGGTAATCTAGACTGGCTTGTAACTCTAACAAGACATTTGTCGACAATTAAGGTGCTGAACATTTTTTTGTTTGTTTTTCGGGGGGGATGTGCAGGGAAATCCCCAACACCATGGTGAGGAGTGACTAACCTTTGTGAGACTGGTTGGCACACAGCTGAGGGAATTCACCAGAAATCCTTTTTGAGATATCAGTGGGAAGAGGAATAAAAATGGAATAAAGGATTTACTTCTCTTTAGACACCATTACTCAGAATTAATGTCAAAAAGACCACTTTGGGGATATAATTTTTTTTGAGTCCTTGCTTTGTAGAGCATTTTACTAAAGGCCTATTCTAATTGTGGTATAGGAGTGCACTGCACTGCACCTTATCTAAAAATATGCCCGTAGCAATGAATCCATGCATTCAGCAGCATGGCATGAAACATCTTCAACACAAAAACATTATCTTGGTTAGAAAATGAATTGCAAAACAAGAATTAGACCTGTGATCAAAACTAATAGATGAGAAAAAAATTGACATGCTTTTCATGCAAGTCAAAATGAAATCAGCATGAAGTAGATAGAATGTTAAGCAATATGTGGTAAGTGAGGTTAGATTGGGTAAGACCTGAAGGAATAGCCTGGAGTGGGCTGGTTTTTGGCTGTTCACACTGAGCTGATTCCATGGCGAGGGCAATGCCAGCTTCATGTCCTTCAGGGTCTATGTGGTCCCTGGATCTGGAAGCTAGCAGACCCAATTCTCCAGCAGTGCCCCACTGGGCACCATCTTGTTTAGTGAGCAGAGAGTGCAGATTTCAAATGGTGGCCCAGAGTGGGCTCATTTCTAGCTAATTGCACTGAGTTGAGCCCACAAGGAAAGCACAGCCAGTGCCGCATACTGCAGGATCTGTGTGGTCCCTGGATCTGATGACCAGCAGCCCCAGATCTATGTCTGTGTCCCACAGGGCACAATCCAGCACAGAAGGGCAAGGGCTCAGACATCAGGAGCAGCAGTGATAAACTGTGTATGCACTGAATCAGCAGAGCTCATATGCCACTTTCATGGGACCAGGCACTGTTAGACTGAACAGAGGGGAGCTGAGCTATGCAAGAGCTAAGCTGGGAACAAAATCACACCCAGCTTAGTGCACTGCACAGGCTCATTGGAAGGAACAGTTGTATATTGGCACCCAGCAGACTCCACCCTAAAATAACTGCAGGTGGCACTCAGACTCAGCACTGTCAACAAATCAGTTATGTAGGACAACTGGTATCTTCCTAATACAGTGATTGAACATAAAAATCAACTTATAGACCTAAACATAATACATCCTAGAAACCTGTCCTAAGAAGAAGAATCTGCAGACCAGAACTGCAATAACAAAAGCTAAAAGAAGAGACAGGGGAACTATGTTACGGAAGAATCTCTGGCAAAGGAGCAAAAGCCTCTACCACCCTCAGAGTTAACTGAGGACAACGTTGAGGAGATGGGGAACACAGAATTCAGAAAACTCATTTTAAAGCTTCTGATCAACAATGAGAAGCACATACTATAGAAGCCCAAGAAATTTAAGGAATACATCACACAAGAAATGAATCGAATGAAAGCTGATATTTCTGATGTTAAGAATAAAATGGAGCAAATTAAAAGTACAGTGGAGAGTCTCAGAAATAGAATGAATGAAGCAGAAGAAAGAATCTCAGAATTGGAAGATATTTCCTATCACCAGTGGGAAACAAAGAGCTGGAAACAAAGGAGGCCAAGCTAAAAGCAAACGTATCCAAGAATCAAATGATACAATTAAAAGGCCCAACATAAGACTTATGGGAGTTCCATAAGGCACAGAAAAAGAAGCTGAGATTAAAGGTGTATTCAATGAAATAATAAATGAAAACTCACCTAATCTGGAGAAAAAATTGGGAAGCAATATGCAGGAGGGTCACAGAAAACCCAACAAAGTTGATCAAAAGGGAACTTCATCACAACACATGATGATCAAGGTCTCTTCAGTTGAACATAAGGAAAAGATCCTTAAATGTGCATGCAAAAAAAAAAAATCAAATGTTCTATCAAGGAAGCCCAATCAAACACACAACTAACCTCTCAGAGGAAATGCTACAAGTGAGAAGAAAAAATGGAGTGACATATTCCAGACTAGAAAAGGGAAATATTTTCAACACAGAATAACATATTCTACAAAGCTTTTGTCTTTGAAAATGAAATAAAAATTTTACACAGTAAAGAAACATTTCAGGAATCCACCCCTTGTAAATATGTCCTAAAAGTGATACTCAAAGATGTTCTCTTGAAAGATAACGGGGAAAGCAATTGCCACAATCAAAGGCAAATGTGGAGAACAACATCCCACTAAAATGCTAACAAAAGACTAAATCAAAGAACAACCCATTGCTAAAGTGGCAGGGCCAAACTGACATGTATCTGTATTAATATTGACAGTAAATGGCTTAAACTCATCATACAAGAATGTATTGGAACTAGACATTAATTTTTAGACTATTTAGACTATTTAGACTATTTAGACTGAATAGATACTACTCAACTTCTGATTGTTCTACAAACCAATCAGGGAAAAAGAGTCCAATTGGCAGGATTGCTATGTTCACAGTTACCATGATTTACAGATTTTTTTTTACATTTTATTATCATTATTATTATCATTTTATGATACAATTTCATAGGCTCCTGGCATTTCCCTTATCCCCTCCCCAATTCCCTCCCCCCACCTAGTTTCTCCATATCATTACCAAGGTATAGCTCTTCATACACAGTCATATGTCCATCATTGTGGGCATGGACAATGGCAGAGAGTCCAGAATCCTATTGTCAAGACAGAAAGAACAGTTTCATTGTAATCAGAAAGAAATTTAAAAAACCATTCAGAAAATAAATGAATCAAAAAGTTGGTTCTTTGAGAGGATAAACAAAATAGATACCCCACTGGCCCGATTGACAAAGAAAAAACAAGACAAAGCAAGAATTAGCAGCATCAAAGATGAAAAAGGCAACATAACAACACACACTACTACCATTAAGGAAATAATTAGAAATTATTACAAAGAACTACACGCCAACAAATCTGATAACCACTTGGAAATGGAAACATTCCTAGACTCTCACCACTTACCAAAACTCACCCCAGAAGCAACAGAAGACCTGAATAAACCCATAACTGAAGCAGAAATAGAATCAGTGATTACAGATCTCCCAATAAAGAAAAGCCCAGGCCCAGATGGTTTTACTGCAGAATTCTACAAAACATTCCAACCAGAGCTAACCCCAATCCTTTACAAGCTCTTCAAAACAATAGAAAAGGAAGCAACTCTTCCGAACTCATTCTATGAAGCCAATATCACCTTAATCCCCAAACCGAATAGAGAATTAACAGAGAAGGAAAACTACAGACCGATCTCCCTGATGAACATTGACGCTAAGATTCTCAACAAAATCCTAGCCAATAGAATACAAAAAAAAAAAAACATCAGACAGATCATCCATCCAGACCAAGCAGGTTTCTTTCAGGGAATGCAGGGATGGTTCAACATAAGGAAATCCATAAATGTGATACATCACATCCAAAAACTGAAAAACAAAAACCATATAATAGGGCCCGGCGGCGTGGCCTAGTGGCTAAAGTCCTCGCCTTGAACGCCCCAGGATCCCATATGGGCACCGGTTCTAATCCCGGCAGCTCCACTTCCCATCCAGCTCCCTGCTTGTGGCCTGGGAAGGCAGTCGAGGACGGCCCAATGCATTGGGACCCTGCACCCGCGTGGGAGACCCGGAAGAGGTTCCTGGTTCCCGGCTTTGGATTGGCACACACTGGCCGTTGCGGCTCACTTGGGGAGTGAAACATCGGATGGAAGATCTTCCTCTCTGTCTCTCCTCCTCTCTGTATATCCGGCTTTCCAATAATAATAAAATCTTAAAAAAAAACCCCATATAATAGTATCAATAGATGCAGAAAAAGCCTTTGACAAAATTAAAGCAGCAGTTTTTGATTGCATGCGAAGCAAAGGGCAAATCCAGGAAGAGAGAATGCAGAAATCGGCAGAACCTATCCATTAGCCATGCCCCCACCCCCTTTACCAGAATGTCAATCCCTTCGCCAGTCGTCTTAAACTCAAATGCATCTTCTCAATTGCGAATTTCATATAAAAGCAAACTTTGTTTGAGGTTTCTTTATTGAGTTTCGGGTGAACTTCTGCTTTAGAACAAATAAGGCAGGTGGCTGCAAGGATGACACAATTGGCACTATTAAATTGTGGGACATGATAAAAGAGAGGCTGGCTTTTCATGCACAAAATGTTTAAAAGTAAAGTCTTTTGCCACTGCTTCAGTGATTAATTACAGTCTCCCCCTCCTATCTTTAAATTGGGGTTGTTCTCAAAGCATAGAACCATAGATGAGAATTCACCTGCGTCAGGATAATATATTGATTTTACAGCATTTTGCTTCTTTCCATCTTTGATTGAAACGCTAACCTGGACCCTGTGCTGCTAGTTCTAAGGGTGGTTTGCACTGCATGACATAAAGCACACATTGTATAAAACCATCTTGCCTTCCTTCCCTTCCTTATTCACTGTTCTGTACTAAAGATAACAAAAAGTCTATGGAAGCTTCTATTCAAGGAACTCAACACAATTAAGCATTCATTAAACATATTTCAAATGCTCAGTGGCCACTTTTTGGGAGTGGCTGTAATACTGAACAGCACATATTAGAACATGTTCATCTTCTTCAAAACTGCTTTGAACACACTTGAAATGGACAGAGAAAGGAAAGGTGAGGGAAATGGAGAGGTACTCCATGAGGCAGGGCCAAAGTGAATCTTTCATGCAGGCCTCCTGATGAAGGGACTGCTCAGCAGAGGAGACTCCTAGAGGGCCAAGGATGTCTGTACCCACCCCTCCACAATTCCACAGAGACTAAGGCTTTGGCCTTAATTAGCAGAAAGAGCCTATCTCAGTACATCTCTGCAATAGCTATTGACCACACATGCATAGAGCAGCATGCAGTACTTAACAAAGCTGACAATATAGCAGACTTACAAAGTAATTGTGCTGGATTTACGAACAAGAGAGTATCACAATGTTTTGTACCCTCAGATTAGGGAATCAGTACTGGAGGATGCAGGACTCATGTCAAGCTCTGCAAGGTTATGGCCTCTTTCCATGATTTATTTTTAAAATCAAGGATTGCCAGAGACCAGCTCCAGCCCGGGTTCGGAACTCGCGAAGGGTGCGTGGAGTCGACGCAAAGAGAGAATAAAGGAAAAGACGGACCACCAGAATTCCTTGATGATGGTGGACAATGCAATAAAGCCGTCTGCTTTATTTATACAGAATCAGTCAAACTCTGGCTCAGACTTTTTACGTCATGATCAAGTGGGTGTTTCTAAGGATAATTCTGCCATTTGTTTCACCTAAGGCAAGCTCAATCAATAACACATTCCGCTTGAATCAGCTAAGGGAGGAAATGTAACACAGGAGGCAGGACCCAAAGATCAAAGAAAGAGGGAAAGAATGGGTTTCCCCTATACCTGGAGACTAGCACCCTTGATTAGCATGTGGTCAATGGGAGAGGAAAGGCTCTAAACACAGGTTCCCACCACCTGGGGATAGAACATCCTTGATTAGCATAGGATCAAAGGGGGCGCCATAGCGGCAATAGTGAGAAACCTTTTGGGTAAAAGCAATATCACCAACATTAGCTTCCAAGCTTGCATAGATACTATACGTTAACTCCACAGAAGCAGACAATGCCTAAATAGGTTACAGGAAACTCAGTGGGAAAGTCCGGTGTCCACGCAAAGGGAAGCAGGGCTGCATTCAGGTGGTCAAACTGATATCCTGCCGGAGCCCTGCTGCAGCGGGAAGTTCCTTGCGGCCCTGCCACAACGGAACAATGCTTTTTACACCTTCCTGTCTTCCACATCCACCACACGGACACCAGCAAAGGATAGCCTTTTAAATGTATTCACCAATTTACTCAATTATTTTACTCACAAGAGATAGGCCTTGCTAATTTTGTCATGGTGGGAAAAAAAATCTATACTGAATAAAGAAAAAAATAACATTTATACATTAGATTAAAAATCAAGGATTCATGCTAAAAACATATCAGTCAAAGTCATCAAAATCAAAGAAGGTGAGAAATTGTCAAGGTCAGCAAGAACCTGAGGAGACAGGACAAGCATGGTGTACCCTCCTGGCTAGAATCCAGGGAGGGAAAAAGATCTGAGGCAAAAGCTGCAGAAATTGGAACAACTCTGGGCTTTAGTTAATGATAGAGAACCAGCAGAGTCCTCCTGTTGCATTAATCAAAGCAGAAGTATCAGACAAATGTCAGGTGTTAGAAACAGAGGAAATGGGACACAGGGACCTTTGCATGTAACTGTCTCAATGTCATGATAGAAACATTCTAAATCATTGAAAACTATGGAGATCAGGAAGAAGTAGGGAACCTGAGTCACTGAAGGAGATTCACTGTTGAGTGGTTTCCTGGAGGTCTGACTCACATTACCCTCACTCATCTTACCGAGGAGTTATTTGTTCAGCAACAAGCAAGTGACAAGCATAAAAATGTGCTTTTCCACAGCAATCTGAGGTTCCATAAATTTTAATAACCATTCCAGTCCATAAATGACAAAATAAGCTGCACCATTTACAGCCAAATTGTAATATGAAGAAAGCTACACACGAGTATATACTTGTGCATACAGCTATGTGTGTGTGTGTGTGTGTGTGTGTTTATCAAATCTCACAATGTGAGAAGTTGGGCAGGGAATGTGTATCTTTTGCTCACAATGCTTCCAAGGCCAAGTGAACTGGCTGAATTTGACCTTAGCTACAACCATCAAAACTGATTGATGATTGCTTGGTTGATTGACGGATGGATGGATAAATAGGAATCAGTAAATCAACTGACAGCCTTGTTTGTCTTCAGTAACACACGTCCAAGGAACTAAATTAGGACCCAGAATGTTGACAGGGTGAAGGCTGTGTGCATTTCAGCTGCCACGTTGGAAACAGCTGTAAGACTACTTCTCAGAGAGAGGAAGGAATAATGATTTTGTTAAAGTGAAAAGAAAAGAAAAGAAAAGAAAAGAAAAGAAAAGAAAAGAAAAGAAAAGAAAAGAAAAGAAAAGAAAAGAAAAGGAAAGGAAAGGAAAGGAAAGGAAAGGAAAGGAAAGGAAAGGAAAGGAAAGGAAAGAAAGAAAGAAAGAAAGAAAGAAAGAAAGAAAGAGAAAGAAAGGAAAGAAAAGGTTAAAATGAGACGGATTCTAAGGGGTTATTTCTATACAGTATCAACACTTCCAAGCCTTTTTATTCAACAGCAGCTGGAATGCCTGGATAAAAGTGCAGGAAAAAAGGTGAAACTAGGGCTCTAAATCCATCATTTCATGCTTCATTGACTTAGCAGCAAAGCAGTTCTTACTATCAGATAAAGGAACCTGGAAACCTTGAAAAGCTTTCCTCCTGCAGCCAAACTTCTAAATGCTACCCAAAATTTGCAGTTTTCCAAAAATGACTTCTATTCGCTTATAGGAGCAGTTTATCCAACTACTTCTCTCTGGGTCACTTATGATATCATTTATGATGACTCCCATCTCTCTTTTTTAATTTACCTAAACCTTCGCAATAAAACAATGAATGCTTTACACTTCTCTCCATGTCTCCTTTCTAAGTTTGCCTCTCAAGCACAAATGGCTTTTGAAGCATTTTGCTCATACATTGGAAATCTAAGGCTGGTTCCGGGCAAAGCCAGGAGCCCGACCACCTAGGTCTCCCATCTGGGTGGTAGGAATAGGTGTGTTTGAGGCATCACCCATTGCCTTGCAGACACCTGAGCAGGAAGCTGAATCAGACGTGCAATTACTGAGAGTTAGCTAGGCTTTCTGATAGGAGGCATCAGGGTCACGAGCAGTGACTTACCCTACAGCATCATGATACTTACCTCGGGCAAGAGATTTAGAGCATGTTATTTCCCCTGACTCTACTTTCTTCATTGCTTTAAAAAGGGCACAGCAATGATATCTAGGCATTTGGCAAGGGCATTTAAATTCTGTCTACACAGAACTATTGTAGATTCTTTCTCCTTCAGGCTCATCAGCGTATTTTTGAGTCACGTACTTTCCCCCGATACATCAAGGTATCAATTGTGTCTGATTTTTGGGTTAGGGGATGCTTAAATCCCTGTGGTTGATTTGAGAATAATGGTTCAGATAGGCATTTTAAAGTCTAAGATTGATAACTGCATTCTTGCACAAAACTTCTTTAAGTTACATCTCATGGCATTCAGTTGCCAACTCAATGAAGCTAACTGGAGTGCATAAAGCAGTATTTTGAGTTGTTTTTCAAATAGCATCATGTTTAAAAGTTAAAGTTGCAATTAATATATCAAAAATAAGGAAAGACACAAAATTAGTCACTGTCAAGGTTTTTTGCATTGAATACCTAGCTTCTTGTGCTTCCATAACCATCTGTGCTCTGAGGTTACTGCTACGTGTGTTGATGCTATGTGTGGAAATTACACAGGATGCTGTGCTACTATACACTCTTCCCAAATCCACCTTCATAGAAGGCACATCGGGAGGCTGGACTCAGACATAATGAGAACATTCACATCCCAGAAACCAGAAAACACCACAATCCAGCCCTTGATTTGATGTTTCACACATTTTCTAATTTAACGATGCTGAAAAATGTGCCTTTACAAACTGAATCAAGAATTATGTCATGTTGCAAGTAGCACACGTAAAATATTGGGATGTATACTACTAACCTTCACACTATTATCAAATTGTCCAAAGCAGTTCCTCAAACAAGTGAACTTTCCACATACTTTCATTGTTTTACTTTGACTAATCAAAGTACATGAAAATATCAATAAGCACTCGTATTAGAGTTGGATTGCATTGTCAGTTAAAAGCATAGATCTTACTGTTGTTACAGCTAAATATATCTTCTTCTGCCACAGACACAGCCTGACTCATGCAGAGTGTGTAGATGGTGCCGACTTCATAGTGAGGGTTTATGAATTAATGGTGGAGATTTGCTGCATTGTGGCATCTGAAAGCTGGGTCTCACGGGGGAGGATCACTAGCAAGTTCCCTTGGAGCGTCATTTGACTTAAGTAGGAAAAGATGGATCAATGGAGATTTTGATCAAGAATGTCAGAATTT
The DNA here is from genome assembly GCF_030435755.1 of Ochotona princeps. Taxonomy (NCBI): domain Eukaryota; kingdom Metazoa; phylum Chordata; class Mammalia; order Lagomorpha; family Ochotonidae; genus Ochotona; species Ochotona princeps. The sequence goes on along the minus strand of NC_080836.1, from coordinate 6,999,793 downwards.
GCAAAATATTATATAACCATGTGAGACTAAAGTGACTATTTGCCATTGTTAGAACACCGCATAGGAGGGACACAGCCCATCCCAGAGACATGAGTTCAAGTTTCAGCTCTTCTGATTCCAGCTTCCTATTAATGCGTATCCTGGGGTGGCAGGGTATGGCTCAAGTACTTCAACCTCTGCCACAATGGAGCCCCAGACTGAGTTCCGGGTTCCTGACATAAGCACAGCTCAGACTTAGATGTTGTGGATATTTGAGTGAGTGAAGCTGCAAATTAAAGATCTTTCCCTCTCTGTGCCATTGCCTTTCACCTCTTTGTTGTAAGTAAAAAGTAAATTAATAAATTAATCTTTTTAACGTGATTACAAATAAATTTGCTATATAAAATCCACAAGGAATGGTCTCTACTGTACTGTTAACAATGAGTTACCTGTAAATTGTGGACAATGCATCTTTTATAAGAATAAATTGATAAAAAATTTACAAAAACCTATTTATTTGGAATAGTAAGTAGTTAAGCATTTAATAGTAATTAGCTAACCATTTGTCATATTATTGAAGAGAAAAAAGACTTAGAGACTCTGTTGTTAACATTCAGTATAGTGAGATATTCCTTTTCTTATTATCTGGGTTTTTTTATATTTATTTATTATTTTTAATTCATTAATTACATTGTATTATGTGACACAGTTTCATAGGTACTGGGATTCTCCCCACCCCTCCCCAAACCCTCCCACCATGGTGGATTCCTCCACCTTGTTGCATAACCACAGTTCAAGTTCAGTTGAGATTCCCCCATTGCAAGAATATACCAAACATGGAGTCCAGCATCTTATTGTCCAGTCAAGTTCAACGGCTTCTTAGGTATACCCTCTGTGGTCTGAAGTCAGTCAGGAGCCAGTCAATTAAAAGCTCCAACATACCATCAGCAAAAATTTACATCATTATGGAATTAATTGACATAGTAATGAGTAACCAATATGTTAAAAGTAAATGCGAGTCCTTAACCACCTTCTGTGACCACCTCATTGACATTTCAATTTTAGTTTATACACAACATATAACATACATAACATAACATGTTATACATAACATCGTGTCATCTTAAATTAAGGCAAACATGTGGTATTTAACCTTTTGGGATTGGCTCATTTCCCTTAGCATTATGGTTTCCAGTTTGCCCATTTGGCCACAAAGAACTGCATTTTATTTTTTTTTAATAGCTGAGTAGTATTCCATGGAGTAGATGAACCAAAGCTTTCTTCTCCAATCCTCTGCTGATGGGCATTTTGGCTGCTTCCATGTTTTTGCAATTACTGATTGTGCTGCTATGAACATAGGAGTGCATGTTGGTTTCTCATAAAACAATTGTTCTGGATATATTCCTAGGAGTGCTATTGCCGGATCATATGATATGCAGATTTTGAGTTGTTTGAATGTTCTCCATACTGATTTCCATAGAGGCTGTACCAGCCTGCAGCCCCACCAGCAGTGGAGTAGGGTTCCCTTTTCCCCACAACCTCGCCAACAAGTGTTGTTGGTGCTTTTATTCATGTGGGCCAGTCTTACTGGCGTCAGGTGGTACCTCATTGATGTTTTAATTTGGATTTCCCTTATTGCCAGGGAACTTGAGCACTTTTTCATATGTTTATTTGCCATTTGCGTTTGTTCCTTTGTGAAGTGTCTGCCCATTTCCCGTGCCCATTTCTTGAGTGGCTTATTTGTTTTGACATTTTGGTTGTTTTGCAGCTCTTTGTATATTCTGAAGATTAGCCCTCTATCACCTATGTCGTGTGTGAAGATCTTCTCCCATTCTGTGGGTTGTTTTTTCACTTTGTTGATTATGTCCCTTGCTGTACAGAAGCTTCTTAGTTTGATGAGGTCCCATTTGTTTATTCTGGTCTTGATTTCTATTGCTTTTGGTGTCCTTCTTAGGAAGTAGGGACCTACCACTAGATCTTGCAGAGTATTTCCAACATCTTCTTCCAAAAGTTTGAAGGTTTCTGGATGTAGGTTTAGATCTGTTATCCATTTAGATCTGATCTTAGTGTATGGTGAGAGATGTGGATCTATCTTTTTGTTTCTGCAGGCTATTAACCAGTTGTCCCAACAGCATTTATTGAACAGACCTTCCCATTTGCCTGGATTGTCGATTGTCTTTTTGTCAAAGATTATTTGGCTGTACTTGTTTGGGTTCCCTTCTGGTGCTTCTATTCTGCTCCATTGATCTTCCTCTCTATCTTTGTGCCAGTACCAGGCTGTTTTGATAACCACTACCCTATAGTATGTCCAGAGGTCCGGAACTGTGATTCCCCCTGCTAACTTCCTCCTGCTAACTTCCTGTTCTTCAGGATGGTTCTAGCTATCCGTGGTTTTTTGTGCTTCCAGATGAACCTTTGGATCATTGTTTCCAGTTCCATGAAGAATGTTTTGGGCAATTTGATTGGGATTGCGTTGAATGTATATATTGCTTTTGGCAGTATAGACATTTTAATGATATTGATTTTACCTATCCAGGAGCATGGGATGTTACTCCATCTTTCGAGGTCTTGTTCAATTTCTTTTTTAAGTAGTTTGTAGTTTTCTTCAAATAGGTGTCTTACATTTTTGGTTAGATTTATTCCCAGATATTTCATACTTTTCTCTGTTATTTTGAATGGTATCTTGCTGGTTAAATCTTTTTCCATCTTGGGGCTGTTAGCATACACTATGGCTGTTGATTTTTGTTCATTAATTTTGTACCCTGCCACTCTACCAAACTCTCGTATAAGTTCTAGCAGTCTCTGTTTTGAGTCTCCTGGCTCTTCTACATAAAGAATCATGTCATCTGGGTATAGTGAGAGCTTGACTTCTTCGTTTCCCATTTGGATTCCTCTGATTTCTTTTTCTTGTCTTATGGCCTCAGTGCGTACCTCTAGGACTATGTTGAATAGTAGTGGAGAAAGTGGATATCCCTGTCTTGTTCCAGATCTCAGTGGGAAGGGTTCCAGTTTTTCTCCATTCAGTATGATGCTGGCGTTGGGTTTTTCATATATGGCTTTAATTATGTTGTGGATTTTTCCATCTATGCCTACCTTGGTTAGGGTTTTTAGTAGGAAGTGGTGTTGGATTTTTCGAAAGCTTTTTCTGCATCTATTGATACTATCATGTGATTCTTGTTTTTCAGTTTTTGGATGTGGTGTATCACATTTACGGATTTCCGAATGTTGAACCATCCCTGCATTCCAGGGATGAATCCTACTTGATCTGGATGAATGATCTGTCTGATGTTTTTTTGAATTCTGTTGGCTAGGATTTTGTTGAGAATCTTAGCATCAATGTTCATCAAAGAGATAGGTCTGTAGTTTTCCTTCTCTGTTAGTTCTCTATCTGGTTTTGGGATTAAGGTAATGTTGGCGTCACAGAATGAGTTTGGAAGGGTTGCCTCTTTTTCTATTGTTTTGAAGAGTTTGTAGAGGATTGGGGTTAGTTCTGTTCGGAATGTTTTGTAGAATTCTGGAGTGAAGCCATCTGGGCCTGGGCTTTTCTTTGTTGGGAGGTCTTTAATCACTGATTCAATCTCTGCTTCAGTTATGGGCTTGTTCAGGTCGTTTGTTGCCTCTGGGCTAAGTTTTGGCAGGTGGTGTGTGTCTAAGAACTTTTCCATTTCTTGGTTGTCTTCTGATTTGTTGGAGTACAGTGCTTTGTAGTAATTTCTAATTATGTCCTTAATGGTTGCGGTGTCTGTTGTTATGTTGCCTTTTTCATCTTTGATGCTGTTAATTCTTGCCTTCTCTTGTTTTTCTTTGTCAGTCGGGCCAGTGGGGTGTCTATCTTGTTTATCTTCTCAAAAAACCAGCTTTTTGATTCATTGATTTTGTGTATAGTTTTTTTATTTCTATCTGATTAATTTCCTCCCTTGTTTTGATGATTTCTTGTTTCCTATTGTGTGTGGGGCTCTTCTGCTGTTGTTTTTCCAATTGCTGGAGGTGTGTGTTTAGTTCCTGTGTTTGGCGCCTTTCTTGGGCCTTGACATGAGCCCCAAGTGCGATGAGTTTACCCCGCAGCACTGCTTTGGCAGTGTCCCACAAATTTTGGAATGGTGTGTCAGAGTTTTCATTGGTTTCCATAAATTTTTTTATCTCATCTTTAATTTCTTCTCTGATCCATTGTTCATTTAATAGCATATTGTTCAGCCTCGAAGAGTTTCTGTATTTCCTGGGGCATTTTGAATTGCAGATTTCCAATTTCATTCTGTGGTGGTCTGAGAGGGTACATGGCATGATTCCTATCTTTTTGAAGTTATTTAGATATGCTTTGTGTCCTATCATGTGGTTGATCCTGGAGAAGGTGCCATGCACTGCTGAAAAAAATGTATAATCTGTGGCCTTAGGATAAAAAATTCTATAAATGTCTACCAAGTCCAGTTGTTCTATTGTTTGTATGAGCTCTGTTGTTTCTTTGTTGAGTTTTTGTTTTGTTGATCTGTCTATTGTTGTTAGCGGGGTGTTAAGATCACCCACTATTATTGTGTGCATATCTATGTCTCCCCTTAAGTCCGTGAGTAATTGCTTCACGTAGCTAGGTGGGTTTGAATTTGGTGCATATATGTTCACAATGGTAATTACTTCCTGATGGATCAGTCCCTTCACCAATATATAATGTCCTTCCCTGTCCTTTTTGATGTGTGTCAGATTGAAGTCAACATCATCTGAAATTAGAACAGCTACCCCAGCCTTTTTTTTTTCTCGTCCATTGGCATGAAATATCTGTTTCCAACCTTTCACTTTAAATTTCTTAGAGTCTTTTCTGGTTAGATGTGTCTCTTGTAGGCAACAGATAGTTGGGTCCTGTTTGATAATCCATTCTTTTAATTTGTGCCTTTTGATTGGTGAGTTCAGGCCATTTGTGTTAAGAGTTAAAATTGAGAGGTTGTGATTTTGCCCTGCCATACTTGTTTTTGTGGGTGTTGATATCTGTGTAATTGCCCTTCCTTGTGTGGACTTTAGTGGGGAGACCTTCCTGTTTGCCATCTTTGCTTATGATTCGCCTCCTTTTTTTCTGGATTTAGTGCATTTCTAAGGAGATTTTGTAGAGCTGGTTTTGTGCTGGCAGATTCTTCTAATTTCTCTTTGCTATGAAAATATCTGATTTCATTCTCAAATACGAATGAGATCTTTGCTGGGTATAATATTCTTGGTTGACAGTTGTTCTGATTCAGGATTTGGAAGATCTTTGTCCATTCTCTTCTTGCTTGTAAAGTCTCTTCAGAGAAGTCAGCAGTGATCCTGATTGGTTTTCCCCGGTATGTGATCTTTTCTCTGCTTCGTACTTGTCTCAGGATTCTTTCTTTGTCTTCACTGGAGTGGAACTTGAGCACATATGTCTGGGTGAAGATCACTTTGGGTCATATCTGCTGGGAGTCCTCTGACCGTCCTGGATTTGGGCTGGGTTCATGTTCCAAGTGTTTTGGAAGTTTTCCTGTATAATTTCGTCGAGCACCATTTGCATTCCTGACTCTTTTTCCGCTCCTTCAGGAAGGCCAATAATCCTAATATTTGATTTTCTGAGCTTGTCTTTCATTTCTTGTATGGTCTTATTGGCTTTGTTCAGACTTGTCTCCAGCTGTTTAATGAACTGGGTATGTTCGTTTTGTGTGTCTTCCGTTTCAGAGATCCTCTCTTCTGCTGTATTTGTTCTGTTGGTTAGGCTCTCAATTTTGTGCTCTAAGTCAAGGATTTTACTTTTCATTTGTTGTATTTCTGCGACTATGTGGTTCTTGAATTCCTTGAAGTCCTCCCAATTCTTCTCATTGTCTCTGACAGATTTTAACATTATTTTATTGAATTCCTTGTCTGGTAGATCTTCCATGTCTTCATCTCGCATCTCTGAAATAGGCATTGGCTTTTGATCCTTTATTGGTGGGGTGTTGGCTCTCTCATCTGGATCATTACCTTTTCTGGTATTTCTTCCCATTGTGTTAGTGTTTTTTTTTGAGAGACCTAGGCACCAGCGTGCTGAGGGGTCTCCAAGCACTATCCTGTAGAGATCGGAGTCTGCAGGCGTGGAGTAGCAGGGTGCGGGAATTTTCAAGGCACTTTTGGTGCGTCTTCAGAACACTGGACCTCAGGGCACCACTTCCAAGGCCCAGCGCACTCTCAGCTCGTCCCCTACACGTATGCGACCACAGGGCGTAGGGGAATGAAGGCACTCTCTGTGTGCGCCCCCTGTGCGTGGGATCACAGGGCACGGAGGATTCTAGGTGCTTTCTCGGTGTGTCCCCAGTTCCAGGGACTGCAGGGTGTGGAGGTTCCAGGTGCTCTCTGGTAACGCCTCCTGTACGCGGGTCCGCAGTGCCCTCCTGGTGCATCTCCCAAGCATGGGACTATAGGGTGTGGTGTGTTCCAGGTGCTCTCTGGAAGCGCCTCCTGCGCTGGCCCACCCAACCCACAGTGTGGGACCGCCCAACCCAGCGCTCGCACGGGACTGCCCAGCCCAGAGGCGTGCTTGGGTTCCTGTGGGATAGCACCGCCCAGCTGTGTGCCAGTCCGCAAGGCACGGGAGAGTATTCAGTGTGCCTTTTGCCTTTCTCCTCAGCGCACAGGACCGCTGTGCGTCACCTCCCAGACAGTTTTGGCAGTTTCAAGGCACTTGCCCTGTGTCCCCAGACGCTGGAATCTCAGGGGGGGAAGAGTGGGGAGATGAGCACCAAGGATGTTCAGGCTCTGTGCATGCCCCTGGGGGGCCAAGTCCCGGAGCCTCTGACCCACCACTGCCCCCACCCAACTCACTCAAACCTCAGGTTCTTTCAGTCTGCCTCTTCCTCTGGTGGGGACCCTTGCCACGGGTTCGTCTCCTGGTGACTGCGTTGGGTGCGGGTCCTGGCAGGTCCTGGTGACTGCGGCAGGTCCCAGCGGGTCCTGATGACTTCGGCGGGTGTGGGTCCTGATGACTGTGGGTCCTGACGACTATGGCGGGTGTGGGTCCTGACGACTGCGGGTCGACTGTGGGTCGGCTGCAGCTCCGAGCGGCTGCACTCAAAGGTGACTCAGCAGGTCAGGAGCGGAAAGCCGTCTTCCCTGCCTTTTGTTTTGTTTTGTTTTGTTTTTCCCTGGTTGCTCTTCCGAGTTGTGTGGATTTTTTTGGCTCCACACTGTCCAGAGAACTTGACGTTCTTCTCCCTGCAGTTCTATGCTGCTCCACTTACGCTTTTGTCACGTTCTAGCCCTCTCTGTCTGTGAGCTCCCTCACAGCCATCCTCCTATGTCGGCCATCTTCCCAGCATCTGAAGGTACTTTTAAAGCAGCTTTATTTCATCCCAAATGTCACAGGTAGTGTGTGCTCCTCACAGGAAGTATTTCCAAAAAGTTAAAATGAAGCAGAGATGTACAAGGGTGTGTGTGGTGACAGGACAGGAGTGTCCCTGTCAGCCTGCCTGGTACTTTCCCCATCAAGATTTCCTTTGCTTCATTCTATGCAAATGTGAAGTCATTTTTTCCATGGACACAAGCGGACAAAATTATAAGGAAAATAACCACCCTGACTTGACTTCTGTAAGAAGGTTCTGTTCAAGTCCCAACAGCGAATTTAGCTGCATAAAGCATAATAAACAATGATGAGTGTGAACCGAAAATTCTGGTCCACGTTCACCACATACTGAACCATATATTGTTTTTTGTTCTGCCCCCACCCCAACTAGAAGACACAAACAAGCATAAACAAATGCAGCAACCATGCATGTTATCATAGTCACACAAATATGCAAGTATGTGGGGCCATGCGGATCCTTATAAGGGCACATATGTGTGAACACATGTGTACATGTACACAATACATGTAAATGCATATTTGCACACATAAACACAGGAACATATATGAACACATCCATGCATATATGCATATATGGGAAGCCATACAAATACATCTATATACAAGGTACACACATACAAATATAGGTAAACATGCACATTGACACCTACTCACATGTTTGGCATGGTGTTTCACCATGCTTGCCCCAGGTTTGCCTCAGCAATGTGCTTCCATGTTCATTTCACTCATCCACGAATAACACACTTGGAGGGCCACAAATTATACAGTCTTGCATCCAAATAAAATTGCTTTATTTAAACTCCTTTGTCCGCTCATTCTGTCCTCTGGCTTGAGCTCCTAAGGATCAGTGCTGGGGTCTCACGCACCACTCTACCCCCAGGAATTAGCACAAACCCATGCAAAACTCAATGCTTGACAGATGTTTCTGGGGCTGGGTGTGATGGGGGGAAATTATAAATGGAGGTTGGCAAGGGCTGATGAGCTCATTAGGAAGGTAATTTTTCACTATCCTAAGTGAGGATTTAGCCCATGTATAATAATGTTCCTGCTGTGACCAAAATACATCACACGGAATTCAACAGCTTTGTCACCTTTTAGCTTTCACATGTTGTACAGCTGTTTACCCATGATTAATTGCAAGGTTTAAGTGAGTATAAGATCCTTGGCATGAAGCATACCTACATCCCTGTAATAACTAACTCACAGATGTGGGCTTGTATTTAAGGCCAATGACTTTTCATCATTTTGACCATAGGGTTTCACAGGCTCATCTAAGTGTTTCATAACTTTGTTCTATAATTTCCCATCAAGATGTAACACTCAGTAACTGTGTGACCCCCCAAAATCAAGAAATTTCTGACTACACAAACTTGGTCTTCATCTTGGAAATACCCACATTATCATTTATTGTTTTTTATCAAGCAGACTTGCCCTTAACCTGTCTTCTTCTTAAATTCTTTTTAAATTCTCTGAAAGTCAGAGTGACAAAAGGAGGGAAACACATAGAAACAAATACATACAAACACACATGATGGGGAGAGAGAGACAGAGGGAGAGAGAGAAATCTTACATTGTCTTGGGAGAGACACTGATACAGGGAGTCTTGATGATAGCTCCACGATTCTTTCCCATGTCAGCCACCCAACTCCACCCAGAAACAACATGGCCACTAACTCAGCAAATCTTCAGCCCAGCAACTGAATCCAAAGATTATGAAAGGAGTTCCGATCCACCACCAGAATGTCTCCACCTTTAAAATTTTTAAACTTGTGTTGTGATATCCAGTTGCATATAGTAATATGTGATTAAATTTAAGTCAATTATTATAAACAACTGAAACGCCTACTCCTCACTGTCAGTAAAGATATTTCAAGGTCTCTGCAGCCAGACTGGGCAATGTAGCCATGAACACTTACTATACTGAAGTCAAGTCTCTTGGATATGGCAATTTGCACAATTTATTTGGAGTTTTAAACACTTGCAAAGCTTGTATCCATTGTAGCTTGTCTCCATTATGGTCATAATTAATGGTTTGTTGGGACCTCTTGAAAGCAGGAGAGCTGGTGCATGGTGACACAGCAGTCAAAGCTGCTACCTGCAGTGCCATTGCCATTGCATACTGGCTCTGGTTGATGTCCCAGCTGCTCCACTTCCAATCCAACACGGAAGTGCCAATTTAAATCCTGGCTCTTTCACTTCCAATGCAACTTCCTGCTGATGCACCTGGAAGATAGTGGTAGATGTTGTTGTGTGCCTGGACCACTGCTGCCCATGTGGCAGTCTAAGATGAAGAGTTCTTGGTCCCGGACTTTAGCCTAGCCCACTCATAGCCATCATGGCCATTTAGAAGGTGAACCGGTGAATGGAAGCTTTCTCCCTCTGTCATTTTGCACTTCAACCAACTAACTAAACAAACAAGTACATGAAAGTCTTGAAATACAAAACAAAAACAAAAAAATCATCTTGATACAGTAAGCTATGCCACTAACTCAAATACACACATCCCATTTGGAGCTTCTGATTTCTGATTCAAGTCTTCACAGCTTCCAGTGTATGTCTACCTTGGAAATCAGCAGATAATGACCCAAACAGTTGAGTCCCTCACACCCAAATGGGAGATCCAGATAGCACTCCTATTTGGGGAATTTAGGGAATGAATCAGAAGGAAGATTCTAATCCCCCCACTCTTGCTTTCTGTTTGAAAATAAAATAAGAAACAAATAGTTGAACATTTAAAAAATAAAACTTGGTGCTTTACCCACTTCGGCTCAGTGGGTAAAGCTGCCACCTGTGATGCATGAAAGCATAAACTTGAGCACTAGCTCTTTCACTTTCACTGCCAGGTCACTGCTAATGGCCTTACCAGAGCAGTGGAGGATGGCCCAAGTGTTTGTACCCCCGCCACCCACATGGAGGACTTAGATGAAGCTCCTGACTCTAGTCTTCAGCCTGGCTCAGCCCTGGCCATTGTAATCATGTGGAGAGTGAAGCGGTAGATTCAAGATCTCTTCCTGTGTGTCTCTCTCTAAACGATTCTAAACAAATTAGTCTTTCAACAGTCAGTGGCGCTTGTATCCAGAAATCAGTACATGCCAAGTTATTCTCACCACTTGCAGTGTTTATGGTTCCCATTGATTTGCACAGCTTTTATCCAACTCCAAAGCCCCATCGTTTGCCCTCTATAACTGCTGGATCACAGACTTTCTCAAGGTTCTGTAATACTTTCTTTAGTACTTTCTCAAAGTTCTGTAGGCTGACAAGCTCTCAGTTGTAGATTTTTTTTCGCTATTTTTGTTTACAGTTTTTCAAATTTCCACAAACAAATGTTAGATGGGCTTGACATATCCAAGGTGACTTCCTCCCCATGTCTGGCAAATGGGAAGAGGCCATTGAGATGTGACTCACTTAGAGCACAGGGAAAGCCGAGTGTCTCTCCTTCTTTTTCTCTTTGTCATGCTGATACAACTCCCTCTCTCCCTGAAACTAGGCTTCTCTCGCATGTGCACACTTCGCGCCCCTGTTGTGTAAGTGAACGGTTCTCGGAATTTATGCTTCAATAATTTGCTAGTTTTGTCCCACTGCTTATGTAAGAAGAGTTTTGAAAACACTTCGGGAGCTGGCAATGAACACATCAGGATATGCTGTCATTTATGACACCAGTGTGCCATATGAGTGGACAACTTGTTTCCTGTCTTCTCATATTACAATCCAGGTTTGCTACCATGGATGAGGGTGGCAGCTCGGCACATTATGCCACAACCTGCTACAATCCAAGAGTCTGCTTTGGTGGAAAGCTGTAATACGGAACACCTTGGACTCAAACCCAGGCAGTTCAATACAGAAGGCATGCATTTAGGGAGTGAATAATACGTGGGGTTTCTCTGTCTGTCAATTACTGAAAATGAAATTGAAAACTTATTCAAGAATTTTTTCTTCTTTTTAAAAATATTTGTTTATTTATTTGAAATACAGGATCAAAGAGAGACAGACAGACAGAAATATCTTCTATCTAGGGGTTCACTCCCCCAGGTGTCTGCAGCAGCTAATGATAAGGCCAGACTGAAGCTCAGAGCCTGAAACTCCATCTGGACCTACTACATGGATGCCAGGGAACAATGAACCTAGCCATTTTCAGTTGTTGAATTTCTGGTTCCTGGCTTCAGTCTAGCTCAAATCCAAATATTACAGAGAATTTGGGGGTATGATCTTGCAGATGTGAGTTCGCTCTTGGCTTGCCCTGTTCACCTTACATATAACACATTTACTTGTTTGTTTGTTTCTTTGTTTTTTTCCCATGGAAGCATCAGGAACTCTTAGCAATGGATACATGAGATTCCAGAAACTTATTGTGTAAGAGGTGAATGTTTAAGCTTCTGTGCCCTTCCTTCTCCCTTACACCCCAGGATCAACCAATTCACACTCTCTCTCTCTCTCTTTCTCTCTCTCACTCACTCTCTCTCTCTCTCTCTCTCTCTCTCTCTCACACGCGCACACACACACACACACACACACACTGCATGGCCTAGGAGTCTGGATGTTTCTAGACATTTCAGTGGTATTAACTACATAAGCCATCTTGCTAATGATGAAAGCCTAGATAATAATTGCCCTCAGTTTAAAAATGCATGATTGTAAGTGGCACCATTTGCTCTGCTGGAAATGCAGATTTTAGTGATTCAGGATTGCATGCTATAAAACTGCTTTTGTTGGAAGTAAAAAATATGGGTAGCACTTCAAGTCATTGTAAATATCAAGTATAACTATTTTTCTTTCAGTGCAAAATTGCTGGGATATTGATACTCATAACCTACAAGGAGAAACTTCTATCAGCTGCCTTAGTCCATGACACAAATATTTCTGTAGTTGATTGTGATGGTCTATGTGGGCACTAAGACATAATATGTAATCAGAAAAGAGAGATTTTATTGTATTTATTCTGCACATCCTCTTAAAGCATGGAGAAGGCAGTCTCTGAAATAGGAGAAAGGAAATGTTACCTCTTTTATAAATTTATATGAGAGGCCAAAGTGAAATGAACCCTGTAAAACTTGGCAATTGGAATTAAAAGAAGTATTTGATTGGATATTCACCCAGGGAGAACCTTGACTCTCAAGCTCTTTATCTTCTGAACACCAAGAGGCTTTATTAACCAATATGATGAATGTGTACCTTGGAGGTTAGACAGACAAACACTCAAATAGAGTTTTAAACCCCAGAACAGATATGAGCCATGGAAGTGGTGGCAAGAGTTTAAGAGGTGACCTGTAATGAGGGGTCACTGTTAGTAATGGTAGTACTGCTTGGCCATGAACGTGGTAATTTGTGGTAATAGCCCTAGAGCAGACATCTGGATGTGATACATCCACCATCAAGAGCCAAGTGCTTCTGGCACTATATTTGAAGTTATAAACATCACTTTCCCAATATATAAGATTCAGATAATAATATTTCCTAGTCTACAGATTCACTTTGAGAATGAAATAATGTAATACAGATTAGTCTCCCAGTACATTGCACGTGACACTAAGGATTCATGGAAGCTTCTTGTTATTTCCTAGGCTCTCTCACATAATCAGAACCACTCAAATCAGCTTGCCAGGTGATAATCATTCCTCATTACTTATTTTTAATTTTAAAATATTATCTTTAAAAACAGAGTTGGAGAAAGAGAGTGAGCAAGAGAGAGAGAGAAAGGGAGAGAGAGATCTCCCATCATCTTTCCCCAAAGGAATACAAAGACAAGATCTGGATCCGGTCAGGTGGGAGCCAGAAGCAACATCCTGTTCTCCCACATGGATGACAGGAGCCCAAACACTTACACTGTCTTTTGCTGAATCCCCTGACACATTACCATTGACCTGGATTGGAAGAATATCTGAAACAGGAACCAGTGCTTCAGTTTGGGAGGTCTGCTTTGTGAGTTGCAGCTTACCTGTTGTCCCACAATGCCAGCACCACCCAGAATACTGTCAATGAAACTAAACCTCACAAATCCTCCATTGCCACATAGTTATAAAACAGTTTATTTGATTGCAAAACCCTTTTCTGCACTGCAGTCAACTGCAATCAAGCTAGAAATACAGCTGCTTCCAATTCACATGGAGCACTAGCTTTGCAAGTGAAATTAATGGCCATCCAGATCCTCGGCATAAAGTTAAGGGAATCAGAGCTGTAATACAGTGATAGCACATAGAAATGCTTGGAGTAAATAAAGAAGAAGTTGGTAGCTATTGACTCCAGAATTTTGCAGGAATGCAACACATTCAGCACATTCTCTGAGGCAGAGATTACTAGCTCTCCTCTCAGAGTCCTTGTGTCGCCTGTTGAGTGTGTTTTCCACACTGATGGACCACATGTAAAAGGCACTGTGCATGCTTTCTCTGAGTGGCTACAACTCTCCACCACAGACATATTGTTCTTGCCATTTCAGGGAAATGCTGTGGGCATAGGCAGCTTTTGCTTCCTTCCCCAGCCTAGATTTAGAGTTATGAAGGTGGGTCTAATGGACTGTTACACTCCACTAACTTACCTATTAATATTCAAATGATCTGTTTCATAGAAGATAAACCTTAGCCTTTGGAAGCATGACACACTTCAGTACAAGCTAGCTTGGAGGATTCCCAGATCATTATACAGATCTTACACAGATAAAGAAAACACATAACTTACGGCAGAATTTCCCAACAATTTCCTCCCCAGTGGTTTTATGTAGATCCATTTTGCAAGACTGAGTAGAATCTTTTTTTTTTCTTTTCTGTTATGAAAGTGATTAAAAGATTAAGTACAGTGTCTATGCTAGTAGACACTTGCAAACCAGATGCCAGCAACTGGCAGAATTTGACATGAGGAAGCCACAATACCCCCTTGCTCCTGATGATGAATGGAACTAAACCAAAAAGTGTTATTGAAATTAATGGGAAATTCTAGCATGGCAGCCCAGGGACTAAGCTATCACTTGTGGTACAAGAAGCCCACACTGGATCTCCATTGTCAATACCAAGCTGCTGCATTTCCAATCCATCTCCCTGGTGATGAGACTTGGAAAGCACGAGAATATGGCCCCCTGGCTTGGGTAGTTCTTGGCCCTTTGGAGAGTGAACTAGTGAGTTGAGTTTCTCTCCCTGCCACTTTGTCTATCACATAAACAAATCATAATTAAAACTCCAATGGATCAATCAAGTAGTAGAAGGTGCAGACTTACACAGTGCAGAAAGAAAGAATGGCACCTCAATAGCTGATTTTGTAACCTGATCTATAATAATCAACATTAAATAGAGGAAATACCCAAAGCAATATGCTTCAGTTTTGAAAGAGTTGGATTCTTCTCCAAAAAAGTGTTCTCAAGTTCAAGTAAATACTACATATACACCCTCTCACAAACACACACATGCACACGCGGCCACTGCCCAACTGCAGCAACAAAACATAAAAAATAAGCTTAGATGGATGGAAATGCTCATGAGAGTCATTATGGTTGTCAGTGTCTTTTTCTATAGAGTGCACCTGTCACTCATAACTGGATGTCCTTTAGGACTACACAAGTGAGAAGAGAAAACTTGGGTTGAATTCTCAGATGCTGGGAATTCAACACAATCTTTTCTCAGGGTGGGAAAGCAAGGTATGTGAAACAATCTTCTGTCCAACTACTGCTTAAAATTGTGCAGATACATGTAGGATTCCAGGCTCAAGCAAAAACACAAACATGATTTATGGGGTCAATGTTGAGGCATATCACATGAAGCTGCTGCCTGGCAGGCCAGAGTCCCACATCGGAGTGCTGGTTCAGGCTCTAGCTGCTGAATTTCCAATCCGGTTTCCTTTTAATGCTCAGAAAAAAATGATGGCTTAAGTTCTTTAGTTTCTGCCGCCTATGTGGGAGGCCTGGGTGGAGTTTCTGGCTCCCAGCTTCAACTACTTTCAAAGCGAACAAGCTGATGGAATATCTCTCTTCCTCTCTTTCCCATTCTATCTCTGTCTCTATCCCTCTCTAATTCTGACTTTCAAGTAAATAGGATTTTTTTAAAAATAAAACATTATTAAAAAAAAAAACACACACCAAAATCTAGCTGAGAGATGTTCCGAACCTCTGAAGTCGTGGAATTTCAGAATTGGTCTAGGAAAGTAAGTATACAAGTAACAAAGACAACGAGTAAGTGTGGTAGGGGTTAAATTTATTGTGCAGTACAATAAGCCACCACCTGCAATGCTAGTATACCGTATCAAACACGAGTCCAAGTCCTAACAGCTCTGCTTCCAGTCTAACTCCCTGCTAACGTGACTGAGAGACAAACCGATCACGACTCAAGTATTTGGGACTCTGTCTGCCATTTGGGAGAATCAAATGGATAATCAGCCTCCTGGCTTTAGTCTACCCATATCTCAGATATTATAGCCATTTGGGGAGTTAACTAGTGGAATTAAAAAAAATCTCTCTTGGACCCAGCACAGTAGCCTAGTTGCTAAAGTCCTCTCCTTGCACTGGCCAGGATCCCATATCAGCAGCAGTTCATATCCCGGCAGCCCTGTTTCCCATCCAGCTCCCTGCTTGCAGCTTGGGAAAGCAGTCAAAGATGGCCCAAAGCCTTGGGACCTTGCACTCATACAGGAGACCAGAAGAGGCTCCGGGATCCTGGTTTCAGATCAGCACAGCTCTGGCCATTGTGGCCACTTGGGGAGTGAATCAGGGAAAGAAGATCTTCCTCTCTCTCTCTCCTCTCTGTATATCTGACCTGCCAATAAAAATAAATAAATCTTCAAAAAAAAAAAAAGAAATTTAGGAAAGTGACAGCTGTCCCCAGTTAACAACCCTCCTGCAACCCAAACCCTGGTCACCCAGGCGTGCACCAAAAGACAGGTTCTTAGCTCAGCTCAGTTCCTTGAGATCTGCTGCTCGGCAGGTTAGTCTAGGTTGTCTGCTACAGGGATTCCTCCTGAACCAGAAGATGATGCATACCTCTGTGCCCTGCCTGCCTTCCATGCCTTTATCCCTGCCCATTGATCCTTCTTAAGAAGGTGACAGTGCAGCTGACACTCTTTCTTTACTTTTCTGCATAAAACAGTTGTGCAGCTGGATTTTTACACCCTGCCTATCATATTTTTGGAATTCTGCAAGGAAAGGCACTTTCACTATTTCCTAAATATTTCCCGAGTGTCTATAATGCACCACATATCTGTCCAAGACATAGGAATACTAAGAAGTGATCAGACTTCTATGCTGCATTGGAGTGAATTAATTTTTCTTGGAAGAAATCGGAGAAGCAGCAGTGAAGGTCCTGGCTGTGCGGACAGAGGAAGGACAGGCATGAGCATGGAGGGTATCCAGAGAAGTTGGTTGCTCCACCTGACCGCCATCAGAGCAGGATGTCATGGAAAGATCTGGAACACCCACTCCCTAGCTTCTTGAAAGAGTGGAGCGTTTGCTATGCTCCACTTTACCACCTCACATCAGAGCTCCGAGGGCTCAGTTAGCACAATTGTCAGGACACACTATCTCCCAAGGCTGGGCATCAACGTACATCTCCCCGAGACCTCAAGCTCTCCCATTCTGGAAGAAATCTTAGAATTCTGAGGGGGAAAAAAATCTTCAAATTCCTGCATCTCCACATTGCCACATAAGGGTTGCTTGGGATGTTGGCATCTGATGTTGGGACAGTCCTGGTTTCAGTGGGAAGGCTCACAGTCAACTCAGGAATTGGTGATGATGATAAAGTTATGTAAGGTTGTTACAAATGGTCTAAAGTTAGTGGTGATGTTTGCGACTCCTTGAACTAACTTTCACTGAATTATACATTTCAGAGAACAAATATGTCTTAATAAAACTGCTAAAAATTAGCACTTCATTGTGAAAATACATGAGCACCTTTTAAGAAGTAAGTTGAGATCTCCACTTTTTCCCTTATAGCAGATGACTACAAAATTGATCAGCACTTACGTGTTTCTGATGTTTCCATATAAAACTCAAAACAATCAATGCATGTGAAGTTAGTATTGGCCTGTTTTTCTGCCACAAAGGAAATATTCAGTTAATGGGTGCTGCTTTTAATTGACTTGTAGATAGGTTACGTTCTATACAAGTGAGTCCCAACAAACTAAGTTTAATGCGTACTCTCATGTCTGAAGAGCTCAAGAAATATGAAATATCTAAGCCATGTATAAAATCAGTCTGAGATCCAGGAAAAGTTATTAAGCAACACCCAGACATTGTTTATGATGCTACGGTGTGTCTATAGTGTCTATAGAAACTATTGATTTTTACATTGGTGTTGCTCATCTTTTTTTTAAAGATTTATTTATTTATTTTTTATTACAAACTCAGATATACAGAGAGGAGGAAAGACAGAGAGGAAGATCTTCCATCCGATGATTCACTCTCCAAGTGAGCCGCAATGGCCGGTGCTTCGCCGATCCAAAGCTGGGAACTAGGAACCTCTTCCAGGTCTCCCACATGAGTGCAGGGTCCCAAAGCTTTGGGCCGTCCTCGACTGCTTTCCCAGGCCACAAGCAGGAAGTTGGATGGGAAGTGGAGTTGCCGGGATTAGAACCAGCGCCCATATGGGATCCTGGGGCGTTCAAGGCGAGGACTTTAGCCTCTAGGCCATGCCACCGGGCCCAGTGTTGCTCATCTTAACCATCATCATACATGCCTTCAACACAACCATAATTACCAAGTTAAATCCGTTAAAAAAAACACACACATTCTGAGAACATATTAATATCTTCAACAGGAGTTAATTTCTGAAGTTGATCTTCTGGTTTAAAATAGAGCACCACAACTCTGCGGCTAAGTCAACACTTGCCCCTTATCAGTTCACTACTGCTTAAAAATACAGCAGTATTTACAAAAAGACTTCTTTATTTACTAATTTAAGGGCAAAGAAAGTGAGAGATTGAAAGAGGGAGGGAAGTAAGGAGGGAGACAGAGAAAAAAGAGAGAGAGCATGTTTCCATCCATTAACTAACTCCACAAACGATAGTAGCAGCCAGGGCTGCGTGATGCCGTGGCCAGAAGCCAGTACTCCCGATGTGGTCTCCCACCTGAGTGGAGTGGTCCACGTATTCGGACCATCTTTCACTGCCTTTCCAGGAGCCTTAGCAAGAAACTACATCTTCTGGGAAACATCCAGAACTCAAACTGGCACTCTGATACGGGATGCTGATATTGAATATGGCAACTTAACCTTTTAAACTATAATACAAGCCCTTCTCTTTTAACCTTAACAGTAGTGTATGTCGCTTTCCTGTGTAGCGAGTCTTTTGGATATATTCCTAGAAGTGGTATTGCTGGGGGACACTCCAGCGGCAGCATGACAGACTTCGGAAAAGTCATGAAAGACACATATTGTGAAACTGGAGGGGAGAACAGAAGGGGAGGGAGGGCACTTGGAGGACGAGGAAGGGAGAGCCAACTAAATTGTATAAAATTTTTTTTAAAAAAAAAGTGAAATTAAGCACACAGCTCAAATTGTGAGGGTCTTCCCGGAAAATGATTTTCCTTAATTCTGACAAGCTCAACTCACATCCACAACTACGGTTGAGAAGGATCAAGACACGGACTAGGATCACTCAGTCTATAAGCTATAATGATAAGTCATTGTTTATTATGCCTATGTTTAGCTGAGACCAAAGTTAGGTTACAGTGTCTCCAAAGATGGCCCTAAAAAATCCCCACGTATATACTTGGACAGCTACACTTAACTCATCACCACCAAAAAGTAGGATCTTTCTAAATATTTCTTGTTAGTGGTGATATTCTGCTAAGTACATCCATGATTCAGTGACAGGTAAAATCAAGAAAGGTGGGGGGACACATACAATTGCTTGTCCTTCAGAAGGACGTCAGTGTCTGCTGTGGGTGTCAGGATTCCTGCTGCCCAAGAAATCACCACCTACTTTCTTCTATGGCGTGTGTAAGTAGGAAGCTAGAAATGAAAGATGAATTAGTACTCTGATATGGGACATGAGACACCCAAGGCTCATTTTAATCACAATGCCAAATACGGATCTGTAGTTTTGCATTCAGAAACTGCCTGGCACTCCCTGAGTGCATCGCTCATTTCCTATAGCATGTGTATTCACTTTGAAATGCACTACTATTTCATATCCATATTATTATCCCTTGCAAAATGCACCTTTTCATTTTATTTCTTGGACTGAAACACATCTTAGATGTTCATCCATGCACCATGTAAATGGTTCCTGTGTTTTTACACCTTGGAAATCTCTGAACTCACATATAGGCCATTAGAGAGAACCAGCAGAGGACGTAGCATGGAAGAGCAGCTGGAATTTGCCAAGTCTTGGTAAATAAAGCGCTTCTGAAGGCCTCACTGCACAAGATTCAATGTCCTGAGTAATTTCTTTTGTTCTGTAATGACTCAACATATGCTCAGTTTTGCTCTTTGGACCTCAATGCCTGCTCAATGTGTGTCATGCTAAACAGCCTTTTGGTGAGCTATTTCAGATGTCAGTGCTTAAGCGTTTAAGCATTAGGGCCCTAAGTAAAAAGCCCCAAAGGAAAGCCCTGACACATGAAGAAGTCTATTCGTGGCTCACGGTGCAAGCCCTTGGAGGAAAGTGTGCTCTCAGAGACAGGCAGGAGGCCCTAACTGTTATGTATAAATGGAAGCAGAACATGACAGTTTCATAGCGGGGAGAGGTACCACCCCAGGGAGCTCACTGAGCCTCACCATCAATCACTTGCATTTAACCTTTACAATATTCACTTTCTACTGTGATGGCCTTTCAATTTCAGGAAGAAAGCAAGGTTCCGAATTTATCATTTGATGAATGAGTTTCATCGACCCTGTCTGTGAGCAAGCCTTCAGGACAATTTTCCGTCCTTCGTCCTTCGGGCCTCCTCTCCAAGCAATGACATTGACCAGCAAAGGAAATTTCCTCAAGGATGCTGCTGGCTTCAGCTACACTTAATGGGGAAAAGAGAAAGAAATCAGCAAGAATGGTGATCTCCTTTCCTATTTCATCACCATAGCAGCCATTGCTACCATTCAGTTTTCATTAAGTGTTGCAGAAAGAAAAAAACAAGGAAGAGAGAAGGGACATGGAAGTGACTGAGGCTCTGAAAATGAAGATATGGGGTGTGTTTTCCATGCACTATTAAAGTTCATGTAGTGGAGTGCTCCATCCTCTTAATCAGACTCATAATTCTTAACCTTTAGGTAAACTGTATAAGCAGGTATGTTTGGAGGATGAGAAATGAAATTCATATTGTCCTAAGGCAAGACAGAACACTCCCTCCAAAGACCCAAGGGTCCTGAGGAAGACCTGTGGGAGACCTTGCACTTATCGTCACCAAAATAGCTTCACAGAGCAGGTGGGACACAACAGGGCTCCCCACATGAACGCTGCAGCTTGTGACAAATACACTATTGCATTCCAACTACGACCTGAGTGGTTTCCCTAAGACACCAGGCATCTGGGTTGTCAAGGACAGACTTTGAAGCACATACAAGTGCAGTAAAGCATTGCGACAGCATGAACCAGGAACCCTGCACTCAGAAGGAGGAAGAAATTCTTTACTGGGGCTTCTCCATCGGACTGGAGTGCTATTACCAGGTCCCACACAGATGCCTTCAGATTCCTCACAGCCAGGAACTGCCCTGGCTGTCCTGTCTCCTTTCCTTTTACTCAATCTTCTCCAGCTATCAAGAGGCTTAAAACGCTTCATTATATCAAAGAACTTCTCCAAACCTCATCTGTAAGGTACCCTGCACCTTTTATCAGATAACACCCTGCATTTCTCTACAACACAAGCAAGGTTGCTCTCTGATTCCTGGTCCCAGTTTTTCATACCCACAAGGAACTGTCATCTGAAAACACAGAAGGAGGATTCCACAAATAAACAACTTCCAGTATGGCTATACTGCTTATAATACATGCCTAGTAGTCACTTCTATACATCCAAGTGACAATGGTGGTGAAAGAACAGATGGGTTGAACAGAGCTTGAGCTGTTAAACACACTACAAGGAAGGAGCAGGCAATCAGGACGGGTGGGGGGGGGCGCTGATTCCTGTTGTGACACAGACTGCAGTCTGAAGGACCCACCCTCGGAGGCAGTTCCTCCACCGTGAGGGTCACTGATGGCATGTGCTTGAAAGGTGATGGACAGGGAAGTCAGATACTGCCCACTGTAATATGGATTTCAGTCCAAGTGCACACTTGAAATAGCTGATTTCCTCAATGAGACTGTTTCTTATGGTTCTGCAAGGTTTTCTTAAGTAGGAGATTGACATCTCTAGGAGGGGTCGGGGACTTTATACACATAAGCCTAGAGGGCTCCTCCAAATGCCCAGGGTCATCGTTCAAAACTTAGTAGCCATCTAGTTTTTAGGACCCACTGCTATGGTTAGCATATCCTGGTATAATTATTCTAATTTTAAAAATTATTCTATTTTGAGCCTTAATAATCCAATAATTTGTCTAATTTAAAAACTAATCATCATTATGTATATATGGTTTGGTTTGGTCTTATAAGCAATTTCAGACTCCCATTTGGGTCTTGACTCTTGCAATGACTTGTATCCAACTTACACAGGAACAGATTCTGCCACCTTGAATTTATCCCAGACTCTTGAGGAACCAAAAGACTTTCTCTAAATCTAAAATATGAAGCAGTATATGACTCTATAGTGGGTTACCAATGTTGTGGTCCCATGACTAAAAGACCATCTGCAATGCCTTTAATTCAGTGTCAGAGTGGCTGGTTCAAGTCTTGCCTACACTGTTTCCAAGCTAGCTCCCTGCAAATACACATGAAAAAATAGCAGATGCTGTCCCCTGCCAGCTATGTTTGAGAGACCAGGATGAAATACCTGGCTCCTGGCATCACTCTGGCCCAGACCTGGCTAATAAAGCCATTTGGGGAGTAAATCAACAAATAGAAGAGTTCTCTCTCTCTCTCTCTCTCTCTCTCTCTCTCTCTCTCTCTCTCTCTCTCTCGTGTGTGTGCGCTGTGTGTTGTCTCCAAGCCTCTCTCCCCCACTATCCCTGTTCATTATGGCAAATTCCCCAACTGCAGAAATGTACCTGAATACAGTGCATTTATTGCAGGGTGGCTGATGGAGCTCAGTGCCCTGGCCATCCTGTTAGCTCTCACACTGTGCTGATAGCATTCAGAGCACAAGGGAAACTATGTGCGCACTGCATTGTGGCAGACCACTTTATGCATACAGACAAACATGCATGCAAACGGACATTACTCAGAGACAAGTTTCTAAAAGAGGTCATTGAATATTTGGGTTTAAACTATATACTCTTCAGTAGCCAATCAACACACGCACATGCAGACAATATATTCACATGTATGGTGTGCTTTTGTGATGAGTTACAAATTTAATTTTGAGAATGTGTTTTGTTTTTCCAACCCCAAAATCAAGTAAAATAGCACTTCACAAACGTGATCTCTCCAGGTGATGCTGACATTTACATGAAATAACCCTGAAATTCTAACATTACCTAATAGTAAAACTAACTTTGACATTAGCCAAACATTTGATCTTAGCTAAAGCTAAAATTCTGGCTATACATATTCATGCTTGAGTGAGGATCTATGAATAGACAGACAGGCTTAAACATCACTGTTAGCTTTGAGAGGCCTGATGCATTTGTCATTGGCGTGCCTCACATTCAGAAGGGAGGGACGACAGTCACAAGCATTCTTTCACATCCTTTCTCTTTGTGGTACATTCTTTTCTACTCATTTTCATTTTTTAAAGTTTCCATTGTTTACAAGACACACATAGACCGTTCACCTGTTATTGCTGTCTTTCTACTTTCCAGGCTCAGGATCAGATACTCTCCAGCTTTGGGGTTCATCCCGGATGAGAGTTGTAAGCAGAAGGAATGTATGCCCTGTGCCACAGGTCCCGGGCCCCCATTCCTCTTACATAGCACCACTGACTAATAACGGAAGAGCTAGCTCAACTTTCCGTGTCTTAGGGGGCACAGCTATAGTACAGGGCTCTTAGAAAGTCCCTGAAAACTATCAGACCTACTTGAGCAGTGCAACATTCAAAATATTGCTTCCTCTTTTGCCATTTGTTTTTAATTGTAACATTTGTTTATTTTTGTTATTTGATTAATTTAGTTTACCTAGACACAACAGGAATACAGTTGCGATTTTTAAGCTCTTTTTGATCATATCTTATGTGATTTTTGTTCATTTTTTCAATAGACAGTTACTCTAAAGCCAGATCCTGATTCCTATCTACCGCATCAGGGTAGGTTTGGGACCCATAGCGGCCAGGGTTGGGACAGCCCAAAGTCAGAAGCCAAGAACTCCACCTGGGTCTCCCACGCTGGTGGACCATCATTTGCTGCCTCTCAGGGTGAGAAGCAGGGAGCTGGGTTGGAGAGGCAGAGCAGCTGGGACTCAGACCAGCCCCTGATACTGCATTCCAGTGTTCTAAGCTGCAGGTTAGCTCACCAGGGATTCACGCAGGCTGTTCTGATACAAGAAAAACTTTGGTGGGCGTCCACTTTGTGTCAGTGCTAAAAGAGCTCTAAAGATGTTCAGGAATGAATACAGCCACATTTAAGATGCTTCTAGTTTTTTAGAAAACATAAAATAGGACATTCTGGGGGTGCTAAAAATGCTAAAAAATGTGCATATTTTTCCAACCTATAAATTTTCTATAAAGTTTTCAAAGCCCTTCTATGCCCTGGTTGCTCTTACGGAAGAATGTGCAGTGTTGAACATAGGAACTGTTATTTCAGTTTTACTACACAGAAAATCTGTGTCTTTCGAGCCTCTTCACTGCCCACAAATGGTCCACCCTGAGCCTCTGTGGCCACCACAGGCCTGTGCTTCCACCCTGAGTCTCTATGGTCCCCGCAAGAATGTCCTTCTCACCCTGAGCCCCTGTGGTCCCTGCAGGCCTGTCCTTCTCACTCTGACCCCCTGTGGCCCCGTAGGCCTGTCCTTCTCTAAGCAGCTCATATGGGGCAGTACCTTCTGGAATAGCTTGTGTTCACTGATGTATAACTCTTGCTTTCCAACATCTGAACTTCAGATCCTCGTGAGACTGTCACAGGGACACTGATGACCATGATTATCTCCACAATGAGGATCTGGTCAGCTGTACTCAAGATAGAAATATGATAGAACTCAGGATTCTAATTCAGAGTTCACCAGTGGGTTTTCTGTTCCTTGCCTGCCTTTTCTCCCTTCCCTCTCCATACACACCTTTTCTCTCCACATTCCTCCGCCCCTCCCTTTCTTCTTCCCTTCTTCCCCAAAGTAATTTCTCAGTTACCACAGGATTTTCACATTTTATCCTTTCTCAGTTCTAATCCCAAAATTCTGCTGAACATACAAATATATCATTACTATGTCAGCAACCTCATTTCTAATTTTTACTTTTCCCCCAATGTGATATAGTGATAGAAACAATTTCTATTATTGGGGATATTTTATACAATGATTACCCATATAGATTTTGAGTGAATCCTGACTGCAATCTAAACTGATATACTAGATAAAAAAACAGCCAAATCTTAACTCAGGTTAATAAAATGTGTGTAACTGTTTACTGGATAGCTCGTTTCCTGCCTAATCAAGTGAGGAGAGTTGTGACTGGCAAAAGAACTAAATTTAACTAAAAGACAATTAACTAGATTTGTTAAGTCTACAGATTTAACTAAATTCTGTAGAACAGGCAGGCACATGGTGTGTACAACTTGGATACACTGGCAAGTGATGTTCACTATGGCCAGGACAGAATAGGACCATGGGAATTTGCATCATGGTATTCAGAATCACAAGCAATTTACAACTTCAGAGTTGTTCATCCATAGAAATTTCTATTGAATAAATGTAGGCATTGGAAATCACAGGGTCCATGGTCATAATACATCTTGGCTTTCTTGCTGGCTGATCCTCCACATCCTGCAGCTGGGGCTCTTGCTCTGTCTTACTTTTGCTCATCAGCAGCTATCCTGTGAATTCCAGTGATTTCCCAGCCACATTTCCATGGCAGCTGCTGCAATCTCTGTGACCATTGGCTATTTAGGCACTTCTTGTGCCTGTCGCTCCCCAGCCCTGCATTGTTCATTCTACTTCCTCCCTCTGAAGGGCAGTTGCTGTCTTCACAGCACTCCCTACTCTGGTTCCTCATGGACTTATCACTCCAAAACAGCCTGGCAACCTGTTTTCTTTCATACGCATCTCAAAATCAGCAGACTTAGTATTACATGCACTAACAACATCCCTTCTGGAAATCGTCTTCCTCTAGTTTCTTAACTCTAAATAGCAGCCAAGAGCCAAGCATGTAAGTGGAGTGAAGATTCTGAGCAAAAACAGCACATAAAGCCTCTGTCATTAGAGGAAGAACAGGCTTGGCAAAAACTAGAGCAGGGGACATGATCTGGCTGAATTGCTGTTGGCAAAGTTCTGCGAACCGCAGAGAAGAATGTGGTGGGCCGGCCTAGAGGCACAGTGGGTCAAGCCACTGTTTGAGACAGGATTCCACATCAGCGTGCTGGTGAGCTCTGACTGCTTGGATTCTGCTGCAGCTCTCTGCTAATGCACCTTGGAAAGCCACAGACAACGCCCCACATGTTTATGCTCCTGTTACCCACAGGGGAGACCACGATGGAATTTCAGGTACCTAGTTTTGACCTGGCCTTAGTCCCAGCTGTTGTAGCAATTTGGAAAATGAATAAATGGATGGAGAATCTTTGTCTCCACCTTTGGATCTGCTGCTTTGCTTCTCAAATAAATCTTCAAGAAAAGGAAAGAAGTGAACGTTTACCAAAGTACCTTAAAAAGCTCATAGAAATGGAGTTAAATGGTAAGCTGATCTTGGTGCAAAGATCAATGAAAAAATTCTTAGAATTTGTTTAATTGGAAGGTAGAATGACTGAGGCATAAACACACACAAACAGAGAAAAAGAGCAGAGTGTGGCGCCATTTTCTAGTTCAGCTCCCAAACCAGGAGCCAACAGCTTCAATCTGGGTCTCCTTTGTGTGTAGAATGAACTCAAGCATCTGTGCCATCATGCATTGCCGCTCAAGCACATTAGCAGGAAGCTGGAACAGAGCAGAACTGCCTGGCATTCTAATACAAGATGCTAGTATTCCAGCAACAGGTCAACCCAGTGTAACACAGCATGTTCTTCCAGTACAAAACAGTGTGAGATTCATGAGTATAAGGGGTCTTCAAAAATTTCACAGATGCAAATTATTTTTTTAAATGGCATGAATTTCAAGAGATTTTGCTTAAAGTGAACACATGAATTAAAAAAATACCTTTAATGACTCAAGAGCAATAGTTAAGGACTCATGGTAGTAAAGACTCCTTTGATCACATTTGGAAAATATCTTTTTCATTTGGCTGCTGGGTGAGATCAACTGCATGAATGTTGGACGGCTAAAGAGAAAGCAGGAATCCACTGAATTTGTCCAGCATGGGGCATGAGGAGTCTGAAGGAAGGTTAGGGCAGTGAAGTGACAGGTAGGGGCTGGAGAGTTGGAGTATTCGTTCATGTGGAATGAGGGATGAGGTGGTGAGGAGGGGAAAAGGACTTGAGCTTCTACTTCAAAAACTGAGTAGATGAGTGCTCCTCACTGAAATGATGACGTTACAACGAGCACATGTGGGTGGTCTGCTAAGGTGGGAGGGAATGCTAATTTGACATTCACACTCTGCACCGTACTAGGTGTTAGGTAAACATCTTGTCTGTAAATAAGCACATTGTGAGAAGTCACTACACCCACAAGCCATCTGGAGGCCAACTCTGAAACTGAACAAGGGATTGGCATTTGATACTGTGGGATCTTGTTTAGCTACCTACTTTTTGTATTAGCTTACCTGCATTTGAGTCAAAGTTCTGCCTCTGATTCCAACTTTATGGTCATGCACACCCTGGGGGTCAGTGACAATGACCCTGGCCCTTCAAACCCTGATGCCTGTATGGGCAACCTGAGCTGAATGCATCACTCCTGTGTTTGACCTGGCTTGTCATTGGCTGTTGAAGGACATTGGGAGTGTACCGGTAGATGGGAATTCTCTTTCTGAATGTCTCTATCTCTCATAGCTATATTTCAAAGACATGTTAAACTAACTTATTAATTTTAAAAAAAGAGTGGCATTGCAGCACAGTATGTAAGGCTATCTCATGAGATAATGTCATCGGACATCAGAATGCTTGGTTCAAGTCCTCGCTGTTATGCTTCCTCCCAATGTGCCTAGACGGAAGAGGATGTTGTCCATGGACTTGGACTCTGGACATCCAGAATGGAGTTTGTAGCTGGCTTCTTACTCTAGCCTCAACTGTCCTTAGCTTTTGAAGGAATTTGGGAGTGAAACAGTGGATGAAAGATCTCTGTAGCCTCCAACCCCCTCTGTGACTCTTCTACCCATATACATAAATTCCAACCACAAGCCGACTGAAGCTTCTGCCAACACTTTGCTAACAGCAACTCTAGAACTGTGAGTGATGGGAACTTCTGATAATCTGTATTACCACCTTCAGTGTGTCCTGGCTGATCTGAAGTAGAGTGGCCAAACCCTTTCCAAACTGCAGATCCATGTGTAGAATATATATTATTGTTATGCTAAGCCACAATGCCTGACAGCAGTTTGTTACACAACAACTGATTATGGATACAGTTCTTGGCTTTGCCCCAGCCAAATATTACACATTGCAAACATTTATTGAATGAACTAGCAAACAGGAGCTCTTTTTTCCTCTTTCTCCTTCTGCTTCTCCTTTTCTCCTCCTTCTCTTTCTTTTGATCTTTGCCTTTCATATAAATAAGCAGAAGAAAAATTCCCCTTTAAATGCTTTTATATTATTATTATTACATAGATTTTAGACCGTCATTACTAGGATGAGGGTTGTGAGCAAGGACTTTTCACTGGACAAATAACATTTCCTAGACTTGGTACAAAAATAAAAAGCTATGGTTGCGTTTTCCTTCAAACCCCCCCCCCCCCCCCCAGTAACCTTAGTTCAGAATTTTCCTGTGAGAATTTTTCTCAACAATGACGTTGAAATGGGCCGGCCCTTAGAGAGGCCCATAAGAGTCAGTGACAAATCAGAGTCCTCACTCACGGCATGGCTTGGTCCCACATCCATGTTCTTTCCAGTTCAAATAGTCATGCCATAATGTACAAAGCAGCTGCTGACAATGCTGACATTCTATATGGGCTCCAGTGATCAGACTTCTCCAAATATGAAGCTTAGTCCACAGAAAAATGCAAGAATAGGGTCAG
Organism: Ochotona princeps; assembly: GCF_030435755.1. Taxonomy (NCBI): domain Eukaryota; kingdom Metazoa; phylum Chordata; class Mammalia; order Lagomorpha; family Ochotonidae; genus Ochotona; species Ochotona princeps. The sequence goes on along the minus strand of NC_080836.1, from coordinate 6,971,252 downwards.
AGTTGTGACTCACTTTTCTAAGCTCCCATTTGTAATGTCAGCTTCTAATATCAGAGTGCCAGTTCTTACCCTGGCTGACCCACTTTGAACCCAGCTTCCAGCTAAAGGGCCTGGGAAAGCAGTGGCCCAAATTCTTGGGTCCCTGCCACTAATGCAAGAGAATCAAATGATGTGTCTGGCTCCTGCCTTTGACCTGGTGTAGCACCGACTACATGGCCAATAGGAGAATAAACGACTGGATTGAAGATCTCTCTCTTTCTCTTTCTGCCTCACCCCATTTTTCCTAATAAATAAATCTTATTGCAACAAAACTAGGGCAGAGCCTGATACAATAGCCTAGTGACTAAATCCTTGCCTTGCACACCTGGGATCCCATATGCGCTCCAGTCATACTCAGCGGCTCCACTTCCCATCCAGCTCCCTGATTGTGACCTGGGAAAGCAGCAGAGGACAGCCCAAAGCTCTGGGACTCTGTACCCACATGAGAGACCCAGGAGAAGCTCCTGGATCGTATGAATATCTAACTTTGTAACAAAAAATAAATAAATGAATTTTAAAACATGCTTAGAAATCAGTGCTTAGGTGTCAAGAACTTAGCAAATCTGGAGGAAAATAATTGAAAATGAATAGTTAACAAAGGGAAGTGATAGAAACGTGACTAAACACTTGGCAATGCCTGGCTGAGCTGCAGTCTTCAGGGAAGAGCTGTTCCATACAGGTGGATTTTCCAGATAGCTGCCATTTATCCCTTAAACCACCAAAGATTTTTGCAGAATTTCTTAACGATTTGAAATGAAGGGTTTTCTCACATGGATTACATGCTTCCTTGCCTTTTTAAACAGGTAACTCTGAACAGAAAAGGCCACATTTTCTTGATGACTCAGAGTCATTATTGTGGAAAATAGTAATCATCCTCTGCTTGGATTCAGTCATGCTCAAAAACTGAATAGATCAGGGGCAGTTATCAATGCCCTGCTTCCCAGAATGCTATATAATACTCAATGTTTGTGTTTGCTCAGATTTCCGTATCTCCCTCTCCCTAGACAGTCTACTCTACTGCATTTACTCTCTGTGCTATTCTTACAGTGTGCATCTCCACAAGCTATCCTTGCATTTATGATTGTGTTGCTTCTGGTCCTATTTAATTTTCTCCATTTTTAAAGATTATTTAATTTTATTACAAAGGCAGAATGAATACAAAGAAAATATCTTCCATCTACTGGTTAACTCCCCAAGTAGCTTCATTGGCCAGAGATGAGCCAATCCAAAGCCAGGATCCAGGAGCTTCTTCTGGGTCTCTCACAGGTTTGCAGGGTCGCGTGGCCTTGATAGGGCCTATACTATTTTCCTAGGACACAAACAGGAAGCTGGATGGGAAATGGAATGATCAGGACATGAACTGATGTCCATGTGGGATCCCAGTGAATGTAAGGTAAGGATTTAGCCACTAGAATATCATGCCAGGCTCAAATTCTAAGCTTTTTAAAATAAGGGTTTGTGATTCCATTTCTTGCATATGTTAGAGCCGTGAGATCTTAATCGTTTTCTACCATGAAATGACTGTAGAACGGATAGTCATAAATACAAATGACAGAGTGGGCATAAATTTTGATATTCTCCTTCCTGACCCCTCTCATAATCCTTTTGGGTTTTGATAAACAACCCTAGCCTTTTTTTGTTAATTTTTATTTGTTTCCAAGCATAAAGATAATTAAATCAGTCATTCACTCAAAAGGGTACCATAAGAAAAAACAAATAGGGTTAGGTCTTCCTCTTTCTAAAAGCAAACATTATCTTTAAGGTTTTAATTTACTGCCATCTACTTAAAAATCAGAGACAGACAGACAGGGGCAGAGAGAGAGAGAGAGAGAGAGAGAGAGAGAGAGAGAGTTTTCCATTGTCTGGGTCTTCTCTCAAATGTGTACAAACTCCAGGGCTAGTACAGAGCAGCCATGAGGCTGTAGCTCAATCTAGTCTCCCATGTGGATGGCAGTTACCCCAGAGCTACCTGCCACCTCTCAAGATACATCATCAGGAATCCACATCAGAAGCAGCACAGCTAGGTCTTAAACCAGCACTCTGATGTAAGCTGTGGACATTACAAGCAACATCAAGATCTTATTCACTGTCTCACCTCTGCTTCATCTTTCCTAACAGGCATTTATCTGAGGCCTCCACGTTCCAGGTAACATAAATGCTGTGTACCTGCATAATGTTCTGCTCTCATTTCCAGAAAGAGAACCTTCCCCAGTGCTACACTTCCTCTCACTCCCTAAATACACTTTTCCAATAAGAGTGCCCTCAAGAAACTCCTCGCCATCACATAAGGGCAGCATGGCTATCATTGCTCTGTCTTTCGGAGATGGAGAAGAAACCTTGAGAGTCTTCAGAAGTCACCAGGTTATGTGCCGGACATCAGAGCAAGCACTAAACAAACCCCGGTCTCCTTATTCATGTAGCTTCACTGCAGACAGAGCACCCAAAAAATACTCCTTTCCTGTCAAGGACCAGGGTGGAGGGCCACTACAGAACATCAGGGACGGGCCATGCCTTACCTGCTGTGTTGACCAGGTGAGATCTCCTGCAGTGGTAAGCCACCTCCTGCTCGCAGTGGTCTGAGCTGTCAATCAGAGCCTCCAATTGCGCCATGCTGCCGCCGTAGTCCAAGGTCATGGTGTAGGACTTTTCAGGCACGTATCCATTTACAGGTGTCAGCTCTGCATTGCTGTGCTGTACTGTTGTCCAGATCTTGTCCTCTGCACAAACAACACAAGAGCAAGCAAGAGAGGTCAGAGGCAGTGGTCTCAGCAGTGTGCTGGGTCAATCAGCAGAAACTGTAAGTCACCTCCTGAGTGCTCAACTTAGGCAAAGAGGAAGGTCACGGAATTCCATACCTCCTGGAGTTAGGATGGGAGTTATTAATAATCTTAGAATTCTTATGCCATGGCTTTATGCTAAACATCAATGTTCATTAGTTCATTTACATTTAAGCCATTACCTAATCATATTCAAAATTAAGTCAATATCTCATCATTTCATTCAATCATCCCCAGGTGTCCCCAACAGCAAATCCTTAGTTCCAGGATCCCCATGCATACTGCAATGTGCAGAAGTTCGCATTTCGAACATATGGTATTTGGGTGCAATCTACATTAATTGTTCCTATACACTTGAACTCATATTTAGATTGTTTATGTTTATACAGTGTAAGTGCTAGGGAAGCTGTTGTATTATTTTGTTGAGGGGATAACTATAAATAGTCCTAATGTGTCCAACACAGCCATGGGTTTTTGTTTTCCTATTTGTTTATTTTTTCTGAAATATTTTCATTTCAAGGTTGGCTGATTCATTGCTGCAGAGGTACGGGAAGTGAAGGAGTCAATATTGCCACATCTAAAATGAGGAAAATATGCACAAGAAGAATCAGTCAGCTCTTCCAAGGTCAGACAGTCAGTGGGTGCCCCAAGAAAGGACTGTAACAAAGGATACTCAGTTCCTTCTTGCTACTGGCACATTTATTCATAGAAGACATTAGTGATTTTCCATATGAAACATAGGTGTTGTATTGAATACAACACACATCACATGGAAAACTCCTGCAAAAGATCCATCACTGACAAGATTTCAACTGTGCAATTCACACTGTATTTGCAATGCACTTAACAGAAGCTGTTAAAATTATTTATTCTCTAAATGAATCCTTTTTGGTAGAAAAACAAATGTGTAAATATGTACAATAAGAGAATTGTGCTAATATGAGGACATTTACATCAGGCAGAAGGACATGATTTAGCCCTAAAAGTCAAGAGAGGATGGGAACATAAATTTTAAGACTTGTAAGTTCATCCTTGAAACCTATTTCAGCCAATAATCATCTCAGACAAGCCACTTCATGTTTCCAAAGCTTGATTAAAAATACAACAGGAGTGATAACAAAAGCAGGTTAGCAACACCAGCAATACCATGGCTAATGTGGAGTGGCAATCCAGAATATGAAGCCCCAATCCATTATCTGGGATGTAGTAATCGCTCTCTAACAATAGCCTGCACTAAAGCATGTACTGCAATTGGACATGCAATTTTATTCTGAACATCCACAGAAATAAACTGAAACAGAGAAGAGGAAGACTGGAACAGCCTTTGTCGTCTGAGTATCTAGCACACATAATTGCAACATTATTCTTCATAAACTCTCAGACTTGAAAGGAACCTAAAGCAGACACCATGTGGTTTCCTCCCTCTTCCACACTGTTAGTTAAGGGAAGACAAAGGCCCAGGAGAAAGAGGAATGACTCAAGGTATGTCTATCGAACAGGAATGTTGAATATATGTCCTGAAGGTAAACACTGGTAATTAGCAGAAAGTTACAAGTGCAGCATATACTCAGAACAGTGAGTAGTATTCAGCGTTGCCATCACTTCGCTGGAAAAGTATAGAAGTGACCACAGAGACATACTGTAAGTGAATCTATATCACTAATGCATGCAACCTGGGAGAAGCCACTTCATCTCCCCCAACCCCAGACTCAACAAATTAGGAGGAACAGGAAAAGATGAAGGTATGGTTTTTCATTAGCTCTGAAGGATTTCCCAGCTCTAAAATGGGAGATGCCCCGAGGCAGCACGCACTCACATTACGCTTAAACATTCTGACTGTCCAGCAACCTGTCCTCCACACCTGCCCTGGGTGACCTGCAGGTGCACAAATTTCTTCTAAGTCAGGATTACATTTTTTTCATAAAGTCTGTTTTAAATAAAATGTGCCTAGGTTTTGCCTTTAAAAGAATAAGAAAGAAAATATGATCTATGCATTTGTAGTGGCAAAAATGGTACTGCATCAGCAATTAACTCAGAACTCCAAAAATGTTACCAGCTCAGACATAGGCTGAGACAATTATCAAAGGAAAGTTAAGGATCAATAGTGAAATATTATTTAAAAAGGAAATAAAAGTAGACAGCTTTTAAATGTCCACAATAACTAATGAGAAAAGGAAAAATAGTCAAATCCATAATAGCACATGATAAACTAACACTCCATGCTAGGAAAATCAACACAAATTTTTTTCTGATATGTGGAACTCCTCACCACATACATCATTATAAATGAGATCACTGCCAGACATAATACAGGAAGATGAACAAGGGCGAAATGACTGGAACCTAGAGCTGTTGAGTTTGTTTTCACTTCCAGTCAGCCTTTGCGACTGATTCTCCTGAGCCCTGACATCGAATGGAGAGGGTGGTTTTAGCTGGAGAAAGCCAACCTGAAGCTCTGCACTGAGGATTTTCAGACCAGCAATGCCCATTTTGATGAATCCTCTCCAATGGATGTGGGAGAGATAGAGATACACTCCAAAGTAAAAAAAAAAAAATAATAAAAATCTAAAAATGACAAAACACAACTGGACCCAGAAAGCTAAATGATCACAATAGCCATTTTGTCTATATGCAGCGGAAATTAGTGGTCAGCAAACACAGGATTTGGGGATGAGTATTCAGCATGGAGGTTAAGAAGTCATTTGAGACATCTGCATCACATATCACAGTGTCTGGTATGGGCCCTGGCCCCTCTTCCAATCCAGCTTTGTGCTGATGTGATGTGAACATGGGGAGGCAGAAGTTGGTGGCTCATGCCCTTAGATCCCTGCCACCCTCAGGAGAGATGAGGATCATATTTCAGGCTTGGCCTGCTTTGGACTTGGATACTGTGCATGTAGAGGAATGAATCAGCAGGCAAAAGATTTCTCTGTTTCTCTGTGACTTTCAGCTAAGTTGAAATATATAAAGCAAACATGGAAATGAAAGGATAAGCAGGGCAACACCTGGTCCATACAGCTGCCCCTAGCCCCTCAATTGAATATATTCATTGAGTACCTGAAGAGCCCATTTCATAAACAGAACAGTTCTAGGAACCTGTGCTGGGGAGAACAGGCATCCATCCCACTTCTTCCTCCCCACACCTTTAATAGGAAGAGAGACAACTAGCATAAAGTGATTTCCAACACCCACAAAAGACTCACAATTCCTCTGGGGGCAGATTCCTGGCACACACATCCTGGCCAGGAGCCTGTGTGAGGCTCTTAGGGAGTGGTCGGCATGCAGCTGTGCTTCCCCAACCTGTTCATGGAGCATCCATTACAGCCCACAGCCTGCTGCCTTCCAGGAAACTCACTCAGCTGTGATTTATTCCCACTCCTCTCTAACCCTTACTGGCTCATGTGCTGTTTCTGGCTGTTCTTTCTTTCTCGCCCCTCATTTTTCTCCTTACTTCCAACTGATTAGCAAAGAGACCTGGAAATTTTCTCAATGGTTTGGGAGAACAGGGTAGTATGAGGACAAGATTCCAAGTATTTTGGATCCTGTTCATTGAGAGAGAAAGAGAGAGAGAGGAGGAAGAAGAAGAAGAAGGAGGAGGAGGAAGAGGAGGAGGAGGAGGAGGAGGAGGAGGAGGAGGAGGAGGAGGAGGAAGGGGTAGGGGTAGGGGAAGAAGGAGAAAAGAGGAGAGAAGAGGAGAGGAGAGGCGAGGCGAGGCGAGGCGAGGCGAGGTGAGGAGAGGAGAGATTGAATCTCCCATCCTGGTTCACTTCCCAAATGGTTGTAATTGCTGGGTGTGAGCCAGTCAGAAGCTAGAAGCCTGAAACTCCATCTTGGTCTCCCACATGCATGGCAGAGGCCCATTTCTGGTTCCATTTCTGGTGACAGCTTAACCTCCCACATCTAAAGGTCCACCCCAGTTTTGGTTCATTCTGAAAATAAGACTGGGAATTAACACATATCCAACCTCAACTGTTGGAAATGCCTTTTACTGGCTGTGGTGCCAAACAGGCTGCTTCCCAGCCTCTGTGTTCTCCTACTGTAAATGCAACCTGCTTTATGGTGTGGACTAAAGGAGAGGACTACACTAGAGGAATGTGTAACCCCATACCTGGGTTACAGGTACACTGGTAGCACTCCCCAGGACTAGGTTGATGGAATTACAGGAGCCTTGTAGAATCTGGAGGGCTGCGACCACCAAGGGCATGCCTCATTCCCAGAAGAGGGATAAAAATGGGAACCACTTGTATCTCCTCTTGCTTCTTCCAGCATGACCATTTCTTCTACATCCTTACTTGAAGATTAACAGAAAATACCAAAAGGCGAGAAGAATCATTCATCTTCATTTCAGCTGACCACTCTCCTCTGGAGCTCCTCCCATTATAGATGGTATTGGCAAAGCACCAGTGTCCTTCCAGGGGCAGCCTTCCCTAACTTCACCAGTGTCCTGCACTTGTCTCACTTAAGCACTCTTCCAGCAACCCATTACACAGATACCTTCTACACTCCAAGAGGCTATCTAATACATCCCTTGGATGCCTAACTCCCGTCACAGTGGGTATCCACTGAGTACCAAGCTAAACACTCAACAGACAAGCAGGTCTTTTATTCATTCGCAGAGCAAGTTGCTGAAGTCAGCAGGAAAATGAGAAATAATAGAAAATGATGTTGAAACGTGGGCTTGCAAGTCCTGTGGGGGCTGCCATAGTCACTGATTACTCACAGCAGAATATTGTAAACACCCATCAGTAGGTGTCTGTATAGTTAATTGTAAGTATAGCTAGATGACATATTGAATTACATGGCTCCCGTAACACGTGACAATTAAAGTGTCCATAAACTGATCAACAGTGATTTTCACTATGTTGCAAGACTACAGAATAAAGGCATTAATGCACCAAAGTGCATATTACATGCCAAGCAACAAAAAGAGAAAAGAGTACACAAAGGGTACACTCATGAATATGCATGGTCATCCACAGAGTGAAAGCAATAGAAGCCAAGAGAAGGGATTTCGGGTCAAACATCCTTAACATAACAGTATCCTGAGTTAAGTTTTATAATGAGAACATATTTTACACAGTAAACATCTAATTAAAATAATTATAGTGTTTATTATAAAACTCTTAAAGTATTAAATTAAATGTTAAACAGAAACTATAAGGCTGCCTATGCATACAATTGGTAAGATAATCATAAAAAAGGGGGAAATAAAATCTTCAGCAACTTTAAAATGTATTATTCAGTCTGACTGTATACCCCTGGCAAAACATTTTCTATGAACAAAAATTAAAATTTGAAGGAATCTTCAAGCTTGTTTTTTGTTTGCACTAACATTAATGATATGATAGGAATGATTGATAAATACTTTTGTATTGTTGAGGCAAGTTCTTACAATGAAGGAAAAGAGATAAAGAACAGAGCATGATGAAGAATATTGGGTAATACTAAAATTATACAGGGAACACCCTATGAGTTCATAATTTAGGTGCCCCTACACAAGCACCAGCTTTGCTCATTGAGAGGGTCTAGAGAGAATCAGCAAAATTTGACACCTTGAACTACATTTGCAAATAGGAAATAGTAAAACTCCAGAAAGAAAAATGCCTCCATAGGAGACGCAGAACAGCTGAGTCTAGTGTAGGAAAAGTTCCAGCAGACAAAGAAAAGCATGTGTTGATAGAAAGTAACAGCATGTTGAAACACTGATGAGATCTCATAAGAGCCATACAGAAATAGAACTAAAGGGACCATGGCAAGCTCCTAGAGGGATAATCTGAATGCATCAAAACACCAAAACAATGGAAATGTGTGTGTCATTCGGAGATTAGGAGACAATGTGTGAGAATGGGCACTCACCACATCACCACACAGCGCTTCAAGCCACCTGCACAGTGCACAGATGTGGCAGAGCCTTCTCAGCCACATGAGCCAACTGAGCAAACCCGATCATGGCATAGATTGATGTTATGAGGCTATTGGTGGATGTGAGGAAGGGCAGACGTAACCCAGGAGGTTTTCTTGCTGACGTGCCCTAAAGTAAATAATCAGGGGGAAAAAGTCCACTTGGAACTTCTTACATAACTAGTTTGCACTTTTCAAAAAAGAGCAACAGTGTGAAACCCAACCAATAAAACAAAAACCAGAGGCCAAGGTGGAAGCCTTGAGATGAAAAGAGGTGTAAAGAGGGATGGGTGCTTGTCCTGTGCTGAGCTCACCTGTTACGATGCCCGCACACTGCATCAGAGTACCCAGGCCCCTACTCCTGATTTATGTTCCTGCTAATGCACAGCCTGTGCCTCAGGGGTGGCAGTTTGAATAGTGGAATTCTTGCTATCCAAGACGGAGGCAGAGATTGCAATCCTAAGAACATGATGATTATATAGGTGACTGGGCACAATAGAGAGCTCCTTTCCTTGGGATCACTTCATGGAAGAACTTTCCTCCTAGACACTGAGTGTAAGTTGACCAATGGACAAGGCTTAGCCCATCAGGGGATTGTGTCTTACATCTGGACATGGGGACCTTTATTCAACTCAGGAACACTCTATTCAGAAATCCAGGTTTGAATATCACAACTTTGCAAGAGAGGATGGGGATCCCAAGTTGGAACTAAGTAAGGACCAGAGAAAGCTCCTCTCCCTAGTCCCGAAGGAAGCTTACTGTTTTTCTCTGTGTATGGACTGCTCAGGGCTCCTGGCTATTGTTCCGATGACCTTGGACCCTGCAAGGAAGGATTTGGGCTTCTTCCACCCCATGTGGTAGATACCAACGTGGGTGGGTGACCTCAGAGTTCTCGGTTTCCGAAGGCACTCCAATTCCCGGTGGTCTCCTTGGCAGTTGGGATTTAGTCCTTGGTGCCCGTACTAATAATTCTTGGTGTGGATCCAGGGGCCTCCAGGGTTGGGACACAAGCCTCCTCCTGTCCACCTGCTCCACTCTGGGGGGTCCTCCCCTGCTCTGTGCATATGACCTCCTGTTAAAAGATTGTCAGATCGCTCTTGATTCCCCCTATATATCTTTGCAGTTTTACTATTGTCTAATGCTGATTTGAGTTTGTTGTCTATGAGTTACCTGTTATGTTTCTGATAGGTTATACTTCACGTCATCCTCACATATTCTAAGGAGATGGAAGAGCCCCCCAAAATAAACAAACAAACAAACAAAATTAGAATAGATAGAGAACAACAAGGAAAGCTTAGAACCAGAGAGAAAATGGTCAGCAGGACTTAAATATACCTTATTGGGTAGGATCCAGAGATTAGATACTCCTCACTGGGGAAGGGAAGATTTCTCTGCACACCTCTCCTAAAAGAGGACCTCAACTGTTGACATACGCCTTGCTAGAGTTATAAGCCAGCTTAGACTATCTTAAAATCTTCCAACTTCAGTAAAATTAGGATTTAATGCTATAGACTGCTAAATACTAAAATGAGGATAGACATGAGACAGCTGAATAGTACCCTATAGCCATTTTAAGGTGTATAGAAGCTGGTTGTATACAAACTGAAATTGAAATGTCAATGAAGTAGTCACAGGATGTGGTTAAGAACTTGCATTTTGTAACATATTGGTTACTCAATACCATGACAATTAATTCCATAATGTTGTAAATTGTTGTTGATGTTCTATTGGGGCTTTTAATTGGTCAGGATGATATTCTGCCAGCTCTGCCTTCAGACCAGAGATGATCTCCCCAAGAAACCGTTGAATGTATCTGGACAATTAGATGCTGGACTCTGCTTGGTATATACTTGCAATGAAAGAATCTCAACTGAATTTAATCTGTAATACTGCAACAAGGTGGAGGAATCCACCATGGGGGAGGGTATGGGGAGGGGTTGGGGGAATCCCAGAGCCTATGAAATTGTGTCACATAATCTAATGTATTTAATAAAAAAAAAAGAAGAAGAAAGAAAATCACAACCTAACTCCTGGACCCATTGTTTGCTCCTTGGGATTCTTGGTAGTTGAGATTTCAGTGCTTTGCCCTGCAAAATGGAAAGAATGAAACTTCTGCCCAGGGTCTCTTCGAAAACTACACAGTGGTGTGAATTCACGATACCCTTCCCATTGCCTCATGCTAGTACATGCTCAGAAAATATTAGTAATGACAAAATCTGGTTCGTAGAGTGGCTTCTCCAACCACCACCCAGTCCCCTTTTACAGTTGAGTCAACCCCACCCCTTTGCACTATTCCAATGCCAAGTAGTCATCTCCTTTTCCTACACCATGGGTACAATCATCTGTGTTCTCCTGTGATTCCTGTTTCTGGAGGACAAGGGTGAATTCATTCTGTTGATAGCCTTGACGTCTAGTTCAGCCAAGTACTTGGAACTTTATTTCAAAAGCTTATTTTCTGAATAACTGCTTAAATTAATGAGTGAGCTAATGAGAAATGTGTAAGTAACTGAACATAGGAAAAATAAATTAAGGAGCTTACAAATGGAGATGAATAAGAACATCAGGAAGTCAGTGAGTGAATTAATAAAGGGAAGCTGTGGGAATGGAAATTTCATTTCCATCATCTAAACCCCCTGTTCTCATCCATGTTGGCTGGAGTCCACTGGCTCTGCAGAGCGCATAAAAGGAATCTCTCTAAGTGCCTGTTAAATTCTTGGCAATTTAAGGGTGACAATGCTTTAATTTCATGGTAATGCAACAGCTTTATGACTCAGTAGTTTTATGTAATGGGCCAATTTCGCAGGAGATTATGCTGTCTGCGCTTGCCCAGAGAGACTTCTTAAAGCTCAGGCCCTCAATACAAGCCCATTTGTACCCCATATTTTCCCTAGGAGATTGGTTTTCTAGAAACCCCCTGAGATTTTTTAATGTATGATCCGTTAAACCAGAACACAGGCACGTAGACAAGATCATCTTCCTCTGAACTGTCTAATCATCATTGTAGTCCCCAGAATCAGATTTTATGATTATTTTTGTTAAAATTTTATTTTTATTGATACCGTTCCTTAGGTTCAGGAATTTCCCCCTTTTACCCTCCCACCAATCTCCCTTCCCCACCGTTTCCCCATATATTATAACAATAGCTTAGTCCAGTACTAACAGTCACAAGGAACAGTAAACAGTTGCTCTGATCATTAAGCAGCAAAGCAAGTACTGCTGCAATGGTTGCAAGTGCTCATGAGTCACAGTGTATGTGACCCAGGATTGATTCTCCTCCAAGAAGTAGACACACTTGCTAAGCCCCTCTCCCTGGTGCCAGGAGACAGGTTTCCAAGGGAAGGAGACTTCACATCCCTTGCAGTCAGCTGTGTGGCAGCCAATCTCCAATATTCTTCATGTGCTCACTCATTGCATTGAGTACATGCAGCCACATAAAGCTGCCATGGCCACCCTCCACTGGCAGATACAGACACCAAGGTATGAAGACTGAGAGTCCAGTGCATGGCCCCATTAAATCATCATAATAATCAGTAATATCATATTTCAGAGACTGCAATACACCCAAATGTTGTTCTGAGAATTTTAATTAATGCATATCAATTCATCAGGCTTCACCATCACTCTCTTTGAAAATTGGAAACCCAGGAGGAAGATCTTGGATGCAGGTGGAGGTAGATGGGATGAGGAAGCGTGACCCGATCTACATTTCTATGAGATCACTCTACCTGTGTCTGAATTACGAGTCAGGGTAGGTGAAGATGTTGCAAGTTTTGATTATAAAGTATGTGAAGTACAGGAACAGGATCAGCATCATCTCTGTCCTCTCATTGGTTCGTTAGCACCTGAGAGCGGAGACTACAATGCAAACTGATGCAAAGGACTAAAGGGTAGTCGGTCCTGGCCCCTAAGTCTTTACCTTACCACTCTGTAACAAGATGTATTGCATACAGAGCAAAGCCTTAGACATAGACAGCTATAATCTGCATCCTGTTTCTACAGTTTACTAGCCTCCCTAATACAATTATAAAATGAAAATTATTCTAGATACTTCACAACAAAGCATGCTGCACTGGCTTGGTGTCCTGTGGACAACCAATGTGATTTTATTGCAACCTATAAGCAAGTGACACGTTTTCAACATGTTACTTCTACAGTTGAGGCTTACTCAACCGATCATATGCAACACATATGAGAACATGAGCACAGCTTGCTCTGTGAGTCTGTGGCAGAAAAGTGATGTGTGGAGGGAAGGAGGCTCTGGGCCAGTAGTGCTTTTGAGTAGGAAGACAGTAACCTGGAACTTTATCACAAAAGCTCAGGACACAAGCATTGCAATTTTCTTGTTTTGCCATACAGTGCAACTGCCAAAAACTAGCTGCCTGGGGACAAACAAATGGCCAGGCGAGCAGCCCCATCCCATGTCCTGGATGGTGTTCAGTCCCCTGCACTGGTAGACATGTCTGCAGTCCAGAAGTAAGCCACCACCATTGCTCAAACTGTGCCAAGTGTGTGGGCACATTTTCTTCTTACTTTCCATCAAAGTTGGGATGATCATTGATTACCTTCAACCACACTGCACAGCTTGCTCAAGAATATTGGGCAGAATTCAATTACAGCTTCTCAACCCATTCCATTATGCATAATTTGATGGGTCTTAATGAAAACAGAGGCTGTTGCCCAGAGAGAGGGAAAAAACACTATAATAGCTAGATTGGTAAGATATGGAGACCAGAAAGTTGGTATGTCAAAATATTATGAACTGTTTGAGAATAGAAACAAGTTTTGCTTTTGGTATTTGGCCAAATATTCCTTGCAAGTTCTTTATAGTACCAGATGATTTCTACAAAAATCCAAGAGTGAAATGGGCACTGCATCCCTCCAGATAGGAAATAAGTGATAAACAATTTGGCATGTCAAAATGCAGTTATATCTTATAAAAGAAAAGTATTTTGCTGCTGAAAATATATTTTGATACATTGACCAGGTGTACTCTATACACCAAAAATGTAAACTGGGGAGACTGAGATTAAATGTCAAATTCTAAGGAATATCTTCCCAGGGTGCTTCTTCCATTTAATTCTGCTCTGTGTGTATTGGAAGATTCCTGAGACAAGTATCTTGCATACTCTCAGAGCCTCTAAAATCACACAGCACCTATACAAAGAGCGGAATTTTATTGCTAACAATGGGGGGAAATTGTCTTTTATGGTTAGGGTGACTGTGAAGCTGACTTTTTGGAAGTATGTGGAAAATGGAATTAAAGATGTGTGTGTTTGGGTGGCATTTTTTTTAAGAATTGTCTTTATATGAAAGACAAAATGAAAGGAGAGGGAAAGAGAGTAGTGGGTTGTAGAGAATATCTATTCACTGATTCACTCCCCAAATGCCCACCAAAAGCCAGGGTTGGCCATGCTAAAGCCAGATGCCAGGGATTTCACCTGGATTCCTCCATGAGTGGCAGGGTCCAAGTACTTCTGGGTGCATTAACAAACTCAGGATTGGAAGCAAAGTATCTGGGATTCAGTGCAGGTGTCACAACCAGTAGCAATACCTGCTGTACCTTGCCCTGGTGAAAAAAAAAATGTACTATCTGAGAATAGATTTTCACACATAGATTTTTTTAGGTACACACTTAAGAAATTATTTTTACTGGAAAGGCAGAGTTACAGATAGAGAAGGAGAAAGAGAGAGAGAGAGAGAGAGAGAGAGAGAGAGAGAGAGAGGTGTCTTCTATCTGCTGATGCACCTCACATGACCATATTGGCTGGAGCTGGGCCAGCTGAAATCGGGAGTAAGAAGCTTCTTCTTGGTCTCCCACATGGGTGTACAGGCTTAAGGAGTTGGGCCAATATATGCTGCTTTTCCAGGGAGCTGGATTAGAATTGGAGCATTCAAGACTGATCTGGTATCCAAAAGGCATTGGGGACCCATCTTTGATTCAGGAGTAAAATGCGTACAGCAATGCATCTTCCTAAATTGTCATTGATTTCACAGCACAGAATCTCAACCTAAGATGAATCATGGAAAATTAAAAGATAAAGACAGAGAAGTAGAAATCAATAGTGATTTCTTAGAGTTAAATTTACATTGGATTCACTCAGTGTGTGTGTGTAAAAATAAACCTAAAGATTTGTCACACTCTGTCCTTTATTCAACAAAAAGGAGCTCAGTGTTAGTGGGGAAACACAAGTGAACACTGATATCAGAAATTAGTGAGTTCGTTGTTGTGTTAAAATCTACAGAACAGCAGAGTGGGGTGAGGGCATGCTAGCACAAGGGTATCCAACAAAATGCACAGACTCTGTGTGTGTGTGTGTGTGTGTGTGTGTGTGTGTGTGTGTGTGTGTGTATGACAGAGAAAGAGAGAGAGAGAGAGAGAGAGAGAGAGAGAGAGAGAAAGAGAGAGAGCTTTAACTAATTTAATTAGGGAAGCTTAAATCTGTAAATTAATCCAAGAGGCTAAAGATCCAGGGAGCAACTCAGTTAAGTCCAAAGACATCAAATGGCAAAATCCTTTCTTATTTAGGGATAGAGGGTGCTTACTCCATTGAACATTTCACTAACTGAATCAAGTTAACCCACATTACAGAGGAAAATCTACTTTTATTTTGAAGATTATTAAATTAAAATCAATTTCACATTAAAACACTTTTAACAGAAAATATCGATAACAATATTTGTGTACCTATCTGGATGGCATGTCCCAGCCAAGTTGACAATTAGAATTCATGGTCTCATCAAAGAAGAGCAGCACTGAAAGATCCAAGTTTCCTATACGTGCACCTGAGGTGTTAACTGATCTCAACAACTTACTAATGCTCTGATTTGCTCCACTCCCGTATTTTTCAGTGTTGGCCTTAGTGCCAAGAAACCTTGTGTTTCCTGATGGCCTCTTAGCTACCACCCAAGCTGCCTAAGTGTATTTTCATCCACCAGCCCAATTCCTAGCCCATAATGGATTCCTAGTTAACAAAAGCATCCCTTCCTTCTTTCCCAACATACTGGAGCCAAGGATGACTGCAGATTTCATCATCACTGCTGAAAAGGTCATCACTTTACAACCAGACAGTGAAGTGGAACCCTGATGCCAATGTTAACAAAAGCTTACATTTTAGTATGTCTTGTTTCTCTTGGGTGACTCCTCAACTTCCAAATATTAATAAACTGTCAACCTTTCAGGCCCCTTAGTTGTCTATGCTTTTTATTCACTGTGTGTTTCCTGCAGCCATCCCAAATTTACCTCCACTTAATCTTCCCAGTTAAATGAAGAACCTTTATGGTCATAGATAACATTGATCGTATATGGTCACAATTCCCATATTTGCACTGTTTATGATTTTTCCTTAAAGCCTCCATCTTCGCTGCCATCCTGGATCACTAGTGAATCACATTATTTTTTCAGACTTTTTTGAAAGGACCTTTAAGAAAGTTAAAGTAGATCGTTTGCTTTTGCCACAAGATCCATCTTTCACTTTGTTCCAGCTTTCTCTATACCCAGGAGAAGTTTATTACAAGCATCCTACCAATAAGTGCTCTGCATTTTGGTATTTCACAGAGATTTGTCCAGTGTAGAATCTAGGATAGAGGGGCTTTCACAGTAGCCTAGTAGCTAAAGTCCTCACCTTACACGCACCGGGATCCCCTATGACTGCCAGTTCTAATCCCACCACCCCTGTTTCCCATCCATCTTCCTGCTTGTGGCCTGGGAAAGCAGTCAAAGATGGCCTACAGCCTTGGGATACACTCTCCTCATGACAGGAAGTCAATGACAAACCCACACATGGTGTGATGAGGATGTGTTGTTGTCAATTCTTAGAATAATTTTGTCCTTTCACTCAAGGAATGAAATCAGCTGATTTTGCTCAAGAACCATCTGATTAAAAAAAAAAAAAAACTCCTTGTGTGTTCCCCTGGAAAACAAACAGCAGATCTCCTTCCTTTGTAGCTCTGAATCAGATTTGGAGCCTTAAATACTTTTTCATTGCCCCCTTTCAACTCAGTTGAGTCTCCCCCACTCTGCTCTCACCTACCAGCCATCATTCAGTTTCTTGTTACCTAGTTATTGAGCTTGGCATGCTAAGTGGCCCCCAAAGACATTAGCACTTTTTCTTTGCCACTCATTCTCATTTCCTGTAAATGTTCCCCTTCACTGTGTCTCTTCACTATCTTCACCCCTTCCCATGCACAAGCTCACCTGCCCACCAAAAGTCCCTTCCACTCAACACCAATGTGACTTAAGGGTCACATCTCTGGACTCTATATACACTACCCATAACCTATCATTTCATTATTATATTATATTATCATATTAATTATGTTTCTGTGATTTTTCAATCATTGAGACTGATATTATATTATCATGGCTTGAATTTTGTGCCACAAATTTATACTGAAACCCTGTTACGTAGTATTTGTGAATTTGAGCCATTTGCAAATAAGTTCAATACATTTGGACTCAAGTCAAAACCAGGGTAAACCAATTGCAAGAAGAGTGATCTTAGAAAAAGAGAAGAAACAAATACTCAAGGGAAGAGGGCCACATAAAAACCTATCACAACTGGGCCCACCACAATGGCCTAGTGGTTGAGGTCCTCGGCTTGCACGCACTGGGATCCCATATGGGCGCTGGTTCTAATCCTGGTGGCCCTGCTTCCCATTCAGCTCCCTGATTTTGGCCTGGGAAAGTCGTCGAGGACGGCCCAAAGACTTGGGACCCTGCACCCACTTGGGAGACCCAGAGGAGGCTCCTGGCTTTGGATTGGCTCAGCTCCAGCCATTGTGGCCACTTAGGGAGTGAATCATCGGACGGAAGATCTTCCTCTCTGTCTCTCCTCTCTGTATATCCACCTTTCCAATAAAAATAAAATAAATCTTTAAAAAAAAAAACCTATCACAAGACAGAATGGGTGGCCTACTTTGGAAAGCAGAGCAAGCCAAGGAACCTCCAGAATGGAAAACTCACAAGAAGCTGGAAAAAGATAAGGAAGCTTAACTCAGATCTCACAGGGAGCTTAACTAGGCCAGAAATTGTGGATCGTGAAATGTGAGACAAAGCATTTCTATTTTGGGGACATTCAATGTGTGCTACTTTAATGTAGCAGGCCTAAAACCAAGGCAGAAACATTTATAATCCACAGCATGTTGCCCATTGTTGACAAGATAAAAATACAGAGTGAAGAAGACGTTCAGCTGAACTAAAAAGTAATTTTTTAAAAAGATTTATTTGTTTTTATTAGAAAGGCATGTCTACAAAAAGAATGAGAGACAAAAATAAAGTCCTTCCAACTGCTCACTCACTCCCTAAATGACCACCATGGATGGAGGTGAGCTAATCTGTAGCCAGGAGCTCCCTCCAGACCAGACCTCCCATGTGGGTGCAGGATCCCAAAGAGTTGGAACACTGTCTACTACTTTTTCAGATCATAAACATGGAGCTGGATGGGAAATGGAGCAGCTGGGACATGAACCAGTGCTCATATGGGGTGCTGGTACTGCAAAGTGAGTATTCAGCCATTGAGTCATTGTGCCCAGCTCAACATCAAATTTTAATCACTTATTAAAGCAGGCTGCATGTGTACTTCTGTAAAAGTGTACTCCTTATCTTGCTCATTGATTGTCTCACTCATGTCTCCATACAAATACTGGGCAACCCCCATTTTCCATCCACCAGTCCTGTAGTAAAGTGACATAGAACATGCGGTTTACTGCAAAAGTTTGCGGGAAATGCAATTGAAGGAAAAATTATTTTGGCTCAAATTGTTGAACTGTCTGCAGATAAAAGGTTTTCAGATGTTCATGGCAAGAGAATGAGGGGGTTATCTAATCTAGCTTTTAAGACACCCACATCCTGGCTCCATGCTGGTTATGTGCATGGAGATTCCACCTAACTCCAGTTAGGCTGGCCTACATGCAGAATTCTACTAACAACACCTTCTGGTGTAGCTGTGGGGAGAAAGGTACCCTCCTTCACTGCTGGTGAGAACTCAGCACTTAGGCCACTACAAATAAATCTGCCATACAACTCGGCTACCCCACTCATAGACACATTCCTAAAGGAAATTAAACCTGCATATTAGAAGGACCTGTAATCCTGTATTTGCAGCAGCACAAACAACAACAGCAAAGAACATGGAAACAACCCAGATGCCTGTCCAAAGTGGAGTGATCAAAGAAACTGTGGTATATGTACTCCATGGATTACTACTCAGACATTCAAAGGAATGAAATGCTACCAGGTGCAACTAGATCATTCCAACTAAAGACTACTATGCTCAATGAAGTCAGTCCCAAAAGGAAAAATACCCTATGTTCTTTCTTGTATAAGACAATCTTCATGAAAATTATAAGCTCAATAACCCTTCCAATACTCTGTTTGGTGCAATCCATGTGTTTGCTATTTTTGTTTTTATTTTCATTTCTTTAAAATAGTTTATTTTCTCTTATTAAATTTTTCAATTCCTTATAGATCATATAGTAGTATCATTTTCTCCAAGAAGGTTTTTTTTTTTTCATTTCTTCATTGACACATTGGTTATTCAGTAACACATTATTTAACTCCAAGGTGTTGTAAATATTTTTAGTTTTATTTCTGTTGTTGATTTTGTTTATAGATTTTCATTTAAGGGAATGTATAGTAACTGCATAATAGAGACTATCATATCCTGATGTGAAGATACATTACAGTATGCAATGTTACTTTCAGATCAAAGATGGACTCTCAATAAAACTGTTGAATATATCTAGACAATAGGATGCTGGAATGTCTGCCATTGTCTGTACTGGTAATGTCAGGGCACACTTAAATAGCAGAATGATAGACATATGACTGCATATGAAAGACTATACTGTTGTAATAATATGGGGGAAATCATTTGAGAAGCGGGAATTTGCAGAAAGGGTGATGGAAATTCTACAGCCTATGAGATTATATCATAAAATTAAAAAATAAGACAAAAAAAGCAACACTCCACATCCCATATGGGAGCAACTAAGCTCAATATCATGCTTTGTTCCAGATTTCATTTCTGATCATCTAAAACCTAGAAGGCAACAGATCTTCGCTTGTATGTACTTGAGTCTTTGCTACTAGTGTTGGAGACAGCTTCACCTGTGTTCATTGTCAGGTATTGTTTGAAATTGGGAGTGAGAGACACAACGGAGTGGTGCTGCAGCAACTAATACACCAGCAGCATCCAGCGAGTGGTAATCTGAATCACACCAGCAACCAGAACTCCAGCAGCAACCAGGTGAGAAGAGACATTTACTGGGAGCTCAGGAAGTGAACCAAGGCAAAGACTTGCCCGTCCTGTTGGTCTGGCTGATTTGACCAGGAGCAGAGACAGAGTGGCAGATCCCAGATGGGCAGTGCAGAAACAGGGTGGATTTCACAACCCAGTTCACCATCTACAGCCGAATTTGGCGTCATTTTGTTTAAGGAGGTAAGGGCTATGGAAGGTACTGCACATGCACTGAGCTGGGAGTGAACTCATTTCTGGCTCAGTGAACTGCAACATCCTACAGGTTCCATCCAATATAGGACCAAGTACCCCTCAGACCTGATGGTCAGCAGATCAAGAACTCTAGTAGTGGTGCATCAGAAACCATTTTTTACAGTGTGGAAAGAACTTTGAGACTGCAAGGACAACAGTGAGCTGTGCATGTGCTAAGCTGGGTGAGAACAGCCTAAACTCAGTGCATTGCATTGTACTGGTTGCACAGGAAAATAAGACTGACGATGGCGTCGCACAGGTCAAAATAGGTTCATGTGGCCCTAACACCTAACAGCCAACAGGTTCCTGCAAGATCACCACCAACAACAACCTAGCTATGTAAGACACCTGGTGTCTCCCTAATCCTAGGACCAGCTCCAACCGAAAGTGGAGGAAAGGTTGTACAGACAACGGTGCAGCCTCAGCACGGTATCGCAGGAGGTGGAGACAAGTGAGTCAGGAGTTGGGGCTATGGAGACCATGGTGGAAATCAAACCTAAGAACCCAGACCTGGAACTCGCTGGAGGGAGTGAAACAATTGGCTGCAAACAAAGAGCCATGTACCAACTGCAATAAGTAAAATTGAATTGTAGACCTATGGGTGACACAGCTTATAAACCTGCCCCAAGGAGAAGAATCTGATAACCACAAGTACAATGACCAAGAGCAAAAGAAGAAAAAAAGGCACAGTGAATATCACTGAAGATTCCCCTGCAAAGAACCAAAACCCTTTGAAAAACTCAGAGTTAATGGAGGAATACATCGAGAAAATGGGGGATTCAGAATTCAAAACACTTGTTATGAAACTTCTTATCACCAATGAGAAGCACATAAAGCAGGAATTCAAGAAATTCAAGAAATATGTCACACTGGAAATGAATCAAATGAAAGATGATACATTAGAAATAAAGAATATAGTGAAGCAAATTAAAAGTACAGTGGGGCGTCTCTAAAATAGAATGAAGCAAGCGGGGAAAGAAACAAAAAATCTGGAAGCAGAGCTGGGTCAGGCCAAAAAAAGTATTCAAAAATTGAAAGACACTATTAAAAGGCCAAATATAAGAGTTGCTGGAACACCAGAAGGTGCGGAAAGAGAAGCTGGGTTTACAAATGTATTTAATAAAATAAGGCATGATTTTCCTAATCTAGAGAAAGAATTGGGAAGCAACATCCAGGAGGGGCACAGAACTCCCAACAGAGTTGACCAAAAAGCGATCTTCACTAGAACACATGAGAATCCAGCTCTCTTCAATCAAATATCAGGAAAAAGAATCCTTAAATATGTACGTAAAAAAAAAAAAAAAAAAAACAACTGACATATAAAGGAATGTCAATTCAACTCACAGGAGACTTCTCAAAGGAAATGCTATAGGCAAGAAGAGAATGGAGCAACATATTACAGATTCAAAAGGCAAAAATTGTCAACCCAGGATAAGATACCTAGCAAAGCTTTCCTTTGTCTTTGAAAATGAAATAAAATCCTTCCACACTCAAGAAAAGTTAAAAGAATACTCCTCTTCAAAACTGCCCTACAAAAGATACTTGAAGATGCTCTAGCGCCCACCAAAACCAAAAGCAAATGCAAAGAACATCCCAGTAAAATAACAACAGAAGACTAAATCAATGAACAACCCATTGCTGAAATGACAGGACCAAAGTACCACACATACATATTAACTCTGAATGGAAATGGGTTAAGTTCATCAATCCAACCAATAGATTTGTAGACTGGATTAAAACCAAAACCCATCTATTTTTCACTTACATCAGACACATTTCATCAACAAATATCAGATGAAATTGTTTCTCATAGATTTTGATTTTTTTGTTAGTTTCATGTCTTCAATACACTTTCTCCTGATTACATTCTTCAATGTCCGATAGATCATACAGTAGCATCTTTTTCTTCAAGAAGATTCTTGATTTTCTTTTTCATTTCTTTAGCAACACATCAGTAATTCAGTAGCATGTTATGTAACTTCATGGTTTTGTTAATTTCTTTTCTTTTTCCTTCCCGTTAGTGCTTTTGTTTTGTGGCTTTTCATTTAAGGGGATGTATAGTAACTGTGTAATAGAGACTACCATATCCAGAGGTGAGGGTACAATGCAGTATACTTCTCTACTTTCAGACAAAGATAGATTCTTCAATGAAATTTTTTATTATATTTCAGCCACATGATGCTGGACTCTCTGCCATTGTCCATGCCTGCAATCATGGACATATGACTGTGTATGAAGAACTATGCTATAGTAAGGATATAGGGGAACTCAGTGAGGTTGGGAGGGGATAAGGAAAGTCTCAGGGCCTATGGAATGCATCATAAAATGATAATAATAAAAAGAAAAAAACAACTTGGGAGTGAACCATGGATTAAAATTCTCTATCTGGTTATGGCACATAATCAAACAGGTATGATCGTGTGGCTTCAGTCTTCTCAATAAGCTTAATCGCTCTAACAATATGGCCATCATTCCCTTCTCAGGGAAGCTCCTCTTTATAACAAATGGGCATATGAGCAGTTGAGGTTCTTACCTGTACAAGATCACCTGCTTTTTGCGGACATCCACACATGTGACTTCCCAGTGTGGGTGAGGTTCACAGCCGCTTTGCTCCGCCTCTCTGATGGAGAATTGAGCTGGCGTTCCCCAGCACACATTGTACTGAGGGGTTCTGTGGGATATTGAGTCAGCATTTTCCACAGCTGAAACCTTCCCTGTTCAGCCTCATGACATGCACCTGCGAGTGTCCTGGACGCTACTTAAGACACATGTCCACATGGAACACTCAATGAATCCTAAATGAGCACAATGTGAAGAACCTTCCTTTCTTAGAAGCTGATTTTAGAGATGTGGAACTGGGTCACGGGCACAGCTGACCTTAGGAAGGAGCGTAAAGGAAATCCACGCTCCTCACCTCCTGCACTACTGTCACTCTCTGACATTCCCCCAGGGATGTTTCTGAAAAGTGCTTCAAGACAGGAGCTTTGAGTTCTCAGAAACTAAAGCTGTGTACACAGCAACCTTCCTTCTCCACCTCTACCTCTGCTCTTCAAAATATTAATCATTTATTTGAAAGGCAGAGTGTCAGAAAAAGAGAAAAAGAGAGTGTATATCATCCACTCCACAAATCGCCACAGCAGCCAGGCACTCACACAGGGAGAGCAAGCTCTAGTACCTGCACATTCTTCAGTTTTGTTTTTGTCATAGTAGCAGGGAGCCAAATGGAAAGTGGAGCAGCCGGCACGTTGTAGTACGCTCAGATAGAGGACACCGAGTTCCCACAGCTTAATCTACTGCACCATAACACAGGACACACTCCCACTTCTTCTCTTTTCCCTCTGTCTACATTGCTGTCTGCTCCCTCCCCGGATAACTTTAGCTCTCTTTTCATCATGTGACTAGTCACTTATGTTTAAGAATACCCAGTATTTAATTGGAAGACATTGTGATGGTTAAATACGCCAAACACAGAAAAAGAGAGGCCATGTTCTCCCTTATATAAGGGAGCTAAAATGAAGGCGAGAGAGAGACCTTGTATACCAGATTTCACTGAAAATACGACGTTTGGTCAAAAAGCTATTTTGAATATGTCAAACATACTGATACAAATAATATACTACAATGTCATTATATTTATATATAGTACATTTCATGTATAAATAACACAAATATATATTATAATGTATACTATTGAAATAATATATAATGTATAACATAAATATATAATACATGGAAATGCATTTATACATATACATACTAACATAGTATTAACAGTATAAAATGGCATATTATGTGATTATATATTATATTTGAATAATATATGAATTATAAGTATAATGTATCAATATATGATATATATATACGTATTGATACAGTATTAATGATTTTGTGTCCATTTTAAAAGTTAAATATCTGTCATTTGAATATTGTTCAAGGGTCTTGCTTGGCTATGACTGCTTCCTATTTTATTTATTGAGCTTTTTTAGTAAAGCCATGAAGTCTTTGACTATAACACAAATGAATAACAAGTTATTTAAAAAAAAATAAGAAGTAGAATATGGGTTGAAAAATTCCAAACAGATTATATGCATATCTTGCTACTACATTTCTATATTAGAAAACTTCCAATTCAACACCAGAGAAGTTTAATTAAGACTACAAAGAAGATTTAGTGGAAACAAATACAAAAACATGCTTATCTTGCAACTGCATGACCAAAGATGTCACATTCCAAAGAAATGCCCAGCCACATTCATCAAGACTAGTAAGGCAAGACACAAATGAGAGGTTGCTTGCTACTGGAACACATGGAAGGGGGAGCAGCCTTCACCCACCCTTATTCATCCCCAACTGTTTCAGACACTAGGGGGAATGAGCACACACTCTGAAAGATGCCTCAGGCAAGGACAGGCAGATGGTCCCATGGAAATGAACTGAGAGTGTTTGCCTGTGAATCAACTCTACCTCTGTGGCTTTTTACTTGCATTCCATTTGACAGCTTAAAAATGTAAGCTGATTTAAGGCATATGTTTAATTTCAGAATGCATCTCAATGAAATAGAAGAAGGGGTGCACTTGTACTCTAGAACCAAAGCTCTTGATTAACTTGTGTACGTCAATGTGCACAAAAACATATGTTTATAACAAGTGTGTCTAGAAAATTCTAACATACTAACAACAGTATCCTCAAGACTATCAGTGAGGCCTTGTACAAGAGTCTAGTGCCTAAGGTCCTTGCCTTGCATAAGCCAGGATCCCATAGGGGCACTTGCTCTTATTTCAACTGCTCCACATTCCGTGCAGCTCACTGCTTGTGGCCTAGGAGAGTAGCACAGGATGGCTCAAAACCTAAGGTCCCTGGACCTGTGTTGGAGGCCTGGAGGGAGATCCTGGCCCCTGACTTCAGGTCGGCTCAGCTCCAGCTGTTGAGTCTACTTGGGGAGTAAACTAGCGGATTGAAGATCTTTCTGTCTTTCCTTCTTTCTATTAATCTGACTTTCCAATAAAAATAAATAAATCTTTCATTAAAAGTTTAAAAATATATTATGAGTAAATGGGAATATTGTCCTTTGCTCACTATTTTATATTTTTTACATCAAATTTGCTACAATTAGCACTGATTACTTTTGTAGCAAAAATAACAATTAGAAAACACTGTAAGGGAAAATACGTGCATATTGTCTGGGTCTATAGGCTATTATTGGAGAAAAAGGTGGGGGTCAACATGCTGTCTCAGTTTCCATGCATCGCCACAGGATGTATTACTCTCATCAATAAAGAAATGCAACATATTTTCTTCCTTCTAAATAAAATACATGAAAAATCTGCCACATATATTTGTTGGGATGATTAAAAGAAACAGAAATTGCAAACTCCAACCTAAGTCTTCCAAGACTCTGGGTGCTCAGTAATTGATGGTTTTCATACATATTCTTCTAATTTTTAGAGATAGGAAATCAGGGAAATTTGCATCAAAACAAGTCAGAAAGTCCAGTAAATGTGTTTTTTTTTTTTTTACTGATTTCGTAGGTCTGGAAAGTCTATATTCTGGAATAACTAATGTGTTAGTTATATTTTGAGGATAACTAAGATCCAGTTTCACTGTTGAGCAGTTAAAGCTCATCACACACAGTCCTCAGTACCAAACATGAGTCAAAATTTCCGGTTCCCAAAGAGAGGGTTTCTAATTTTTAGTCTTCTATATTATCATCATCATCATCATCATCATCATCATCATTATTATTAATTTTGTTTTTGTCAATTTTAAGAGGAAAATATCTGTAACAAGTCTTACAGAAAAAGTTTGAAAACTGAATTTAAGTTCAATAAGTTATTATTCAGCTTAAGGATATGCTTTCTGGGTCCAGCGCCGTGGTCTAGCTGCTAAAGTCCTGGCCATGAATGCACTGGGATCCCATGTGGGCGCCGGTTCTAATCCTGGCAGCTCCACTTCCCATCCAGCTCCCTGATTGTGGTCTGGGAAAGCAGTCGAGGACGGCCCAAAGCCTTGGGACCCTGCACCCGCATGGGAGACCTGGAAGAGGTTCCTGGCTCCCGGCTTCGGATCGGTGCAGCACCGACCCGTTGCGGCTCACTTGGGGAGTGAATCATCGGATGGACGATCTTCCTCTCTGTCTCTCCTCCTCACTGTATATCTGACTTTGTAATAAAAATCAATAAATGTAAAAAAAAGGATATGCTTTCTTCCCTGTCTTGTTCATCAGCAACCCTAGCTGATAATTCCTAATGAATTTTGTCAATTTGTTTTAGCCAAATAGATGTCCTCTTTCAGGAGAGTCCCCTTTGCTTCATACCATAAGGTGAGGCTAAGTGTGAGAGGGAATATGGACCTTACCAGTGATATCGCAGTACACTTGGAGAGGTGCCAGGGGCCCGCTGCCATCTGAGTCGATGTAGAAGAGACCGGCTGTGTTCCCTTGATGCCTGTACACTTCGCAAGACTGCTCGTACATGGCTGAAAAGACACAAAGGCAGGGGAGAGGAGACTTTGCTTGGCTCTGTTTACCTTCTGCAGGAGTCAGTAGCTCCTGCTTCTCCTTACTTCCTGTATGTATTTCTTTCCATTCTGTAGGCTTGACTTTCTCCCCAGGGCTACACAGACCAGCATCCCAAAGTCTAACAGAGGCACATTTACCACTGCCCTTCCTTCATTCATTCTTCTACATCAGCTCACAGGTTATATCACTTTCAATCCACTGAAGTTCTTCATAGCATCTCACTTTTCATAAGTAAAAGTTATGTCAAGATTATGCTTGTACTATGGGATTCTCTCTTGAATCCTCACCTACTTTCACAAGCAGGAGGTATCTGGGATTGTCACATCCTGAACTCTACCTGCTGAGTGTAGTATCAAACATATTTAGTTTTGCACAAGCCTGATGACATACCTGGGTCTGTGTTATACGTGCAAATTGAATTCTTGTAGGTAGTCCCTCACCAGCTAAGCTGCACTAAGTTGCTCCCGTGTAAAGAAACCATGTAATTGTTCTCAGCTGAAAAACTGTGTAGGGACTGGTTACAATAAACAGCTACAAACTCTCACACCATCGATTTTCTCATCTGGCAATTGGTATAGGAAGGGTCTACCTCACTGTATTGTGGTAAGGATTCAGAGATATCCCATGGGAGGCATATAGGAATGTAAATGATGAATGAAAAATATTGTCGTGACATATTTTATGCCACATTGCCTCTTTTATTTTTATGACAGCTCTGTTGCTTGATTTTTCTGATTTTTTCTCATGAATTTTATGATTTGTTATGAAATATCTACAGAAAGTGCCTATCTTTGTATGAAAATAATGATTCTTACTCCACTCAGTATTGATTATTATAAATAGCTGGTCTACATGACTTCCTACTTTTCAGCTTATATTTCATATTTTAACCTCAGTCATGAATAAATTTGTTTATTTATTTTTTAAAACACCTTTATTTGCTTTAAAAACATAAGACTTCTTGTACAATAAAGCATAAGCATGTTTCATCTACAAAGTCAGAATATCTTCCTCATGGAACACGCAGGAAGAAAGGAAAAACACACACATGGCAAAGTAGTCACAGATTACCTCTAAAATAATTAAGACTTTCTGCCAGAAAAAATTAATCTTTTGAAAGGAAAAGTATAACAATAACAAAAAGCCATATTTCACACCTGGTACTAACAGTAAACATTCGTAGTACAAAATTATCTGTTAAAATCAAATTCCTATATATTGAAAGTATTAATATCATCAAAATACCCATCGCACTTAAAGCAATTTACAAGCTTATTGCAATCTCAAAATACCAAAGACTTTTTTTTCTCATATCTAGAACATTTTTTTAAACTATTTTTCGGATTGACATCATTTCATAACAGCCACATCAATCACAGCATGAATAACAACAGCAACAACATCAACAACAAATTTAAAAATAAGTATAAAAAGAAAAACAACTTATACTCATGAAAAGAAATAAAAGCAGTGTTTTCTTATTAAATTTATGTCACAAAAACTTTCAAATTCACACCACAAACATGGAAAGTAAGAAACTATACCTGTTAGCACAATGTCAGTAATGACAAGTATTTGGCTAATCAGGGGTCATTTATCTTCTGTGCTCCACATATTCATTATTAAACATTCATACACACACATACAGTCCCTGAAAATTAAGCTCAAAATATTAACTATTTCATACTTCTGGGGCTTAGCATGTCAGGCTGTTTGCAGTTGGGCGGTTCCTGGCCAGACTGATAAGACATTTTAGCGTTGTCCATGGATCTGATGTCAGCTCCTGGTTCAGCAGGGCTGGCAGGTGCAAGCTGAGTGCTTCAGCCCTTCCACTCATGGTCCTGAACACAGTCTAGGAGGCCAGGTTACACAGTAAAAAATCCCAGAGCAGCCGGAGGGAAAGCACATTTGAAGTGCCATTGACCAGTGCAAATCACCAAGGCAACCTAAACCAATTGAGTGATGATGAGAATCCAAACAAAGCTGGATTTCTAGAATGTGGATGAGCTGTGTCATGATTGTACTTCATGGAGTAGAGTCTAACTGTAATGTGACTTGAAAATAAAAGATATTTCACTTAGCCATTGAGACACTGAAGTCATTCTATTATAATTAACCATGGTTCATATTACACATGTTCTGTGAACTTTTGCTCAGTGGCTGGGCGGTATCTCAAGGAGAAACCTGACAAGACGCATTTGTATTCATGGATACTGTAAATGAGCTAATAAAACCGAAGTACTCTGCTCAAAAACAAATCACCTTCTAAGAGGTGAATATGATTCTAGCATTTACTCCTGCTCGATGACTGGAAACACTTGATAAAAATGAAACACTTCTCATCAATTATTGGATTATGTAGAAAAGAGAATACATGTTTAATGATTTCCCCTTAATTAATCAAATACATATAATGTTAATATTTTTAGTATTATTATGAACTCAGATTTAAAAAGCTTTTATGTGAAAGCACTTTTGACGAGAGCGTGATTATCCTATGTCATGGTGACGATCACTTTTGGTCAACACTGTTGGGAGTTGTGTGCCCCTCCTGGATGTTGTTTCCTAATTCTTTCTCCAGATTAGAAAGAGTTTCTTTTATTATTTCGCTAAATACATTTGTTTGCTGGTGGAGTTCTGGACACTGGTAGAGTTCAGATCACCACTTGCCAAATGTGACTGGGGTATCTCATCACTGCAACACCGCACTGTTGTCTATTTCACTTTCCTATGTCAATCACTTTCATCAATCTCTGGGTGCTATCATCAGTCTGTCCTCTCCCATTTCCTGGAATATGCCCTCTCTGCTTCATCCTGGCTAATGTTCTCCATGTGTTTTTGGCCAACAGGTTTGACCAAAAGCTATCTTTACCACGACACATGATCATCAAGCCCTCTTCAATCAAACATAATGAAAAGATCCTTAAATGTGTTCGTGAAAAAAAATCTATTGACATACGGAAGAATGACAATTAAATTCATAGCCAATCTCTCACAGCAAACTCTACAGGCCAGAAGGGAATGAATCAACATATTCCAGATTCTAAAAGCAAAAAATTGTTGACCCAGAATAATGTATCCAACACAGTTTTCCTTTGTCTTTGAAAGTAAAATAGAATTCTTCCACAGTAAAAAGAATGGTTAAAGAATACACCTCCTCCAAGCCTACCCTATAAATGTTACTTAAAGATGTTCTCTTGATAGAGAAAAAGAATACCACCCATCAAAACCAAAAGCAAATATGAAGAAATCCCAGTAAAATAACAACAGAAGACTAATTCAATGAACACCACATTGCCAAATGACAGGATCAAATTATCACCTGTTTATATTATCCCTGAATGTAAATGGATTAAATTTATCCATCAAATGCCATAGATCAGTATACTGAAAAAAAATCTATTTGTTGCCTACAGGAGACATATCTCACCAACAAAGATCAGCAGAAACCATATCTCAAAGATTTTTTTTGTGTGTGTGTTTCATTTGTTCAAACCATGTTTTGTTCTCATTAAATTTTTCATGACTCATTGATCATATAATAGCATAATTCTCTTAAAGAAAGTTTTTTGATTTTAATTTTTTGAACGACACATTTTGTTTTGTGGCTTTTCATTTAAGGCTACATGCAGCAACTGTGTAATAGAGACTGTCATATTCAGTGGCATGTTATTTAACTTCATGGCATTGTAACTTTCTGTTTTTCTTCCTGTTGTTGGTTTTGTTTTGAGGCTTTTCATTTGGGGGGATTTATAGTGACTGAGTAGTGGAGACATGTCCAGGTGTGAGGATACGGTGCAGTGTGCATCTCTACTTCTGGATCAAGATGGACTCCCGGTGAAACTGTTGGATGTGTCTTGACAATGGGATGCTAGGCTCTCTGCTATTGTCCATACCTGTAATGACTGACTTATGACTGTTTATGGGGAACTAAGCTGTTGTAATGATATGGGAGAATTTAGATGGTATGGGTGGGGGGAGTTAAGGGAACGGTTGGAGAAATCCCAGGTTCTATGGAACTGTATCATAACATGATAATTATGTGATAATAATAATAAATGGAAAAAAGAAAAAAGTTTCAGCAAATAAAACTGTACATCTGTTAAGACAAAAACAAAAAAGCAACACTTTGACTAGAAGGGTGTGGTATGATATGTTTTACCAAAAACACAAAAACAAGAATGACAAAAATATTTTAAAATATTGAATAAGTTTACTCTAAAATAAAACTGCTATTTAACCAGAAAACTACCACACAAAACAAGGAAAACTAAAAAAAAATTATGTTACTGTGAACACAACCTGATTTTTAAAAATATGGAATAAGACATAAATCCAAAACATATAAAAATCTGTAATTTGAGTTAATAAATCTAGTATAAATTCATTATTCAGTTTTCTATTTTTTAATGTGATTTTCACATTTGGCCATTTAAAATGCAAGAAGTAGCCAATAGCACATGTAATGGTTTCTGAGTATAATTATCCACATAAAAAGAATACGGATTTTATTGAAACCATGTTCAGAGCAAGAAGCATACAGGGTGAGGTGCAACATTATGCTTTTTCTAAAAAGTAAGAAAGTTGTCAACAATTGTTAGCATGTCAAAAATGGCAAAGAAGTTGATCTGATGGACCAACTTGGGACATTAGAAAAACCTGAAATTATTAAATGTCTAATACACCTTTCATCTGACACCCCATTTTGGTATCATCTGTGTATCTACCTAAATCGAGTATTCATATTTGGAAGTGGATGGAGAGTAAACTCAACTTCTGAAAGGTGCCAAGAGGACAAATACAATCTTGTCTTTCTTGTATGAACTGTACTTAAACCTAGCACCATACTCAATGAAAAAAGTTAAATAATTGAAGCTAGAAATTGAAAAAGCAAATTCGGCAGTTTCCCCTTATCCAAAAAGTGTACATGTAGACACATAGGGGAGGCCTGAAACAGAGCATGGTGCTGAATCCTACACAATATATTATCATGGTTCTTGCACAAATTCATAAACTCAAGCTGTACTTTGTCAAACACTGAGATCTCAAACGAAACGTAAAGGCAAGGAGCAAGCAATACGCTTAATTACACAAGCACGCCATTAGTTCTATGCAGAATGAGGGACTCGGTTTTGTCCACATCCAAAAGGTAAGAGGATGAGAATGCTGGAGAAATGCTGATGAGGCACTGTGAGTGGACCATAAACATATCCGGAGTCACACACACACACACACACACACACACCAGTATCTCATGATAGAAAACTGTAATGTTATAATGAGTGATCTTTAATTTTGAAGATTTAGCTTATCATTATAATGATGGGGTGACTCTATTTAAAAACTCCATTTTAAAAATCATTTCCCACGATAGTTTTAGAGGTAGAAGGATTCATGTCTCCAGTGCTCAGTTCTTCCTCCCTATTTTCCCCTCTCACTGTTTGTCCCCATGCTATCATAAAAGCATAGTCCCTTAGTACAAGTTACAAAATAAGCTGATATTTAAATTATCAAAATAGTAAGCATAGGAAAATATAGAAAACTCAAAATCTTGTTACAGAAATATTCATCACTGACATTGTATTTTTGTGAGATTATATGTGGGTAATTTGTTTATGGAAGACTTCTGTCTCCTGGCTTCCGATTCTCTCAGCTCTGGCTGAGACATCCACTTAGGGAGCGAACCAGCAGATAAAAAGATCTCTCTCCCTCTCTCTGTCTCTCTTTCTCTCTATAAAGTTGACTTTCAAATAAAAAGAAATCTTTTTATTAAAAAATAAATTTTTTTGGGAAAAAAGAAAATCCCCTATCAAAAATGATGAAACAGTAGATTGCGAAAATAGCAGAATATTGAGAACTACTGAATGGAAGTAAATGAGGTATGAGGAATGATTATACTGTTCTAGATTCCTGTATGTGTTTTCAAAATTGTGTAACTTAATTTAGTTTAAAAGCAGAATGAGGAGAATCCAGAGAGAGTGACAGTTGCAGAGACAGTCTGCAACAGTCAGAACTGTTATCCGAAAGGTACAGCTATCTATCTAATCTTTTCAGGGCATGCTCATGGCATTATGGTAGAGTTGAGTTGTACAACCTTAGGACAAACCCAAACAATTTCAGAAAATATTCCCTATGGAAATTCAGGTTAGCAAGCTTTAGAGAGAATATTTTTCTGTGAGATTTTGGAACTAAAGGTACAGAGCATATAAATTAACTTGAGGCTTGGGAGATCAACCAGGGTCTGAGGTGCACCTGTCATCCACACACGTGGCTCCCTGTCTTTTGCACATGATGCAGGTTGGACAGGCACACCTGCTGCTGCCTGCAATGAGTTACCCTCAGTTTCCCGCATTCTGGGCCAGGTGTGGTTTGGAACCTCTTAGGATCATCTCAGCATTATCACAGAACTTCATCATGATCATTATGGAGATGAAGTGGTAGGAGGTAAGGTGCTTCTCAGGTTGGCCATTCACAGAGCCATAAAGAAAAAAAAAATGTTTGGTGTTGTAATGAATCGTAAAAGTAAAGAAAAACACACACCTTGACTTTTGTCTGGGACTGTCCCAGGAGAACAGGAAAAACATACATGCTTTTATTTATGGAACTATCCTTCCCACAATGTTTACCTGACACATTACACATAACAAACACTTTATATGTAATTGTGAAGATTCTATTTATTTTTCTTTTTTGATAGCTGAGTAGTATTCCATGGAGTAGATGAACCATAGCTTTCTTATCCAATCCTCTGCTGATGGGCATTTTGGCTGCTTCCGTGTTTTTGCAATTACTGATTGTGCTGCTATGAGCATAGGAGTGCATGTTGGTTTCTCATAAAACAAGTGTTCTGGATATATTGTTAGGAGTGCTATTGCTGGATCATATGGTATGTTGAATTTGAGTTGTTTGAATGTTCTCCATACTGATTTCCATAGAGGCTGTACCAGCCTGCAGCCCCACCAGCAGTGGAGTAGGGTTCCCTTTTCCCCACAACCTCGCCAACAAGTGTTGTTGGTGCTTTTATTCATGTGGGCCAGTCTTACTGGCGTTAGGTGGTACCTCATTGATGTTTTAATTTGGATTTCCCTTATTGCCAGGGAACTTGAGCATTTTTTTCATATGTTTATTTGCCATTTGCGTTTGTTCCTTTATGAAGTGTCTGCCCATTTCCTGTGCCCATTTCTTGAGTGGCTTGGGTCAAACTGGAAACCATAATGCTAAGGGAAATGAGCCAATCCCAAAAGGTTAAATACCACATGTTTGCCTTAATTTAAGATGACACGATGTTATGTATAACATGTTATGTTATGTATGTTATATGTTGTGTATAAACTAAAATTGGAATGTCAATGAGGTGGCCACAGAAGGTGGTTAAGAACTCGCATTTACTTTTAACATATTGGTTACTCATTACTATGTAAATTAATTCCATCATGATGTAAATTTTTGCTGATGGTATGTTGGAGCTTTTAATTGATCGGGATGATACTCTGCTGGCTCTGTCTTCAGACCAGAGAGGGTATACCTAAGAAGCAGTTGAACTTGACTGGACAATAAGATGCTGGACTCTATGTTTGGTATATTCTTGCAATGGGGGAATCTCAACTGAACTTGAGCTGTGGTTATGCAACAAGGTGGAGGAATCCACCATGGTGGGAGGGTCTGGAGAGGGGTGGGGAGAATCCAAGTACCTATGAAACTGTGTTACATAATACAATGTAATTAATGAATTAAAAATAATAAATAAATTAAAAAAAGATTATATTTATTTTTCAACAACTCTGTTAGACTCTGAGAAAACGATACAAACAAACAAATACCAGGTCCTTTATCCACATGGAAAGATAAGGGAGAGAAGGGAAGGACAGAGGAGAGGAGGGGAAGGGAGGAGAGGAGAAAGGAGGGAACCTGAAGGAGTAAAGAAGCAGGAAGAGAGTAAGAAAGAAGATACGAGGTATACATTTTATAGGTAAAAATAAACCATATCCAGAAAGACAAATGGCATGTATTTTGCCTTATTTGTGACATTCAAGATATATAAAGAGTACAAAAAAAAACTTAAAAAGAAAATGCTTCCTAGCAATAAAAATAAAAAGAAATGTCCAAAAATCTACACGAGAGAACGGCAACATAGATCTAACAGCACAAATAACCCTGGCCACCCTCATGGAAATGTTCCCTTCAGTATGCATTTAGTACAATCTTTACAAAAAGCTCCTCACACTTTCAAGCAAATATCTGCTACGTTTCTACACAAGCTGACTGTAAAGCTCATTTGTGAAAGAGAGCAAATAGCCCAGAGATGAAAAGAAACATTGGAAACAGTGCTGCTTGCTCTGATAAAGTCAACAATAACTAGAACAGAAACCCCAAAAGGGAAACAGCTGCAGCTCAAAGCTGCACGCAGGACATAGGGAACCACTCGTGTCAGTGAGGAAAAAATGCATAAAACTTGGCTGAGTGCTACTGGGAAGACGGGGAAGCCACGAATCCTTGTCTCTCTCCATACTGTACACCTGAAAACAATTGCACATGAATAAATGCCTAAATACTAAAAAATGATGCACGTAGACTAAAGGGAAGTAATATTTGATTTCTTTGTCAGCTAGGAGTGGCCAGACATTGTTAGCAATGCTTCAGTATTCAGAAACAATAAAGAGATTATAAATAAATGTGCTTACATCACAGATTAATGAAAAATAGAAAATATGAATTC
This sequence comes from Ochotona princeps, assembly GCF_030435755.1. NCBI lineage: Eukaryota > Metazoa > Chordata > Mammalia > Lagomorpha > Ochotonidae > Ochotona > Ochotona princeps. The sequence goes on along the minus strand of NC_080836.1, from coordinate 6,935,813 downwards.
ACAGACACAATTGGGATTTCAAAAGAACAATGCAAACTAAAGTGACAGCTGCACAAACTACAGAAAATACAATATCTTACAAAAATACTTCTTATATGTTTTTAAAAAATAGAAATAAGACCAGTGGCACAACAAACTAAGCTGCTACATGCAACACTGATATCCCATATAAGCTGCAGTTTGTGACCTGCTGCTCCGTATCTGATAGAGCTGCTTGCTAACGTGCCTGGTAAAGCAAAAGGCGATGGCACAGGTACTGGGGCTGTGTGAATCAGGTGGGAGACCCAAAGGAAACTCTAGGTTCCTGGTTTTATTCGGGTCAGTCCTAGACATTACAGACATTGAGAAGCAAGCCAGTAGAAGGAACATCCCACTCTCTCACATCCTCTGTCTCTCTCCCTTTCAAATGAACAAAGTAAACATATACAAAAAATAAAAACAAAGGGATAAAGTCTATAGAAACATGTGAAAAATAGAAATGGACAGTTGTATAAAATAGAAATAAATCCAGTACAAATGAAAAGGTGTCCAATCTTGCTCATGATAAACACACCAGTATGCCATTTTTACAAACTAAATTAGACAAACCCAATTGATTGACAGTCCTTGAATTATTAAGTGTATTCTAGGGACAATATACACAGAATTATGCATATGGGCAAAAGGGTAGTAGCTTTGAAAGTAGTTCTAGATGATAAACTCAGCAATTCCTGGCATAATTACATATGTATCTACACTTTCGTCCAGATACATCTAGAGATGTAATTCAGGAGAAGGGGGGGGAATATTGCATTCATGATTCATTATGAACATATTTGTACATACATGTCAAAATAAAAGTCATCCCCAACATCAGCAGATATGACTAGTTGAATAAATTATCATACACACACATACACATGCAATATAGTATAGTCCTATTGGAAAACAAGAAACAAGTGTGCTGATAAAGGTAAGATTCAGAATACAGGGTTATGAGAACAAAGCAAAGATAAGTAGATACGATTTGCTAGTGTGAATCTAAGACAAGAGTTCTGTGTTTATTTTCAAAATCAGTATTTTAGAAAAAAAGAGGTTATCCATGAAAATTGTTTTATTTTTAAAAAGAGAATTAGGATAGATAAGATTTGCTTGAATGTGCCTGGCTTGTTTATACTCTGACATTATGCAAACATTTCGTCTTATTGTAAATTTATAAATTTCTCTGAGGAGTTAAAGCGATACCACAAAGGTTGCCTCACTTAAGCCCGGAGTGGAAGCAGCCTAGAAGCTCACTGTGTGACATCACAAAGGTTACCACATGTGAGCCTGTGTGGAGGCGGATTAGATGCTCCCATCACAAAGGTTACCACATGTAAGCCTGGTGTGGAGGTGGATTAGATGCTCCCATCACAAAGGTTACCACATGTGAGCCTGTGTGGAGGCGAATTAGATGCTCCCATCATAAAGGTTTCCTCACCTAAGCCCGGTGTAGAAGCAGCCTAGATGTTCATTGTTTGTTACAGGACAGGTTCCTCTCGCACAGACTAAGATGAAGCATGGTGACCTGCCTGTGTGATATTAGGTTCTAGGTTAAGTTGTCTTCTGTCCATTTATGATTGACAACCAGTGGGTCCACTTTCTGGTCTCCCCTGGTACTGCACACATTCCTACAGCGTAGGAATTTCTCCTTATATTGAAAAGGCAATATTTAATAAATATTTTGGATCATCCCCAGTTGTCCATCAACATTGAATGAACTAAACAGGAATAATCTATGGTAATTTCTTTGTTTTCTGAATGATTTGTAGCGGCCAAGCCAATTCATGTACATGCCAGGAATCACTCTTATACAAATTCTTCATTGTCCTCCAAAGACATCTGCAAGGAAGCCATCACACTTCTGTTTGGAAAGAATATGGGAGCATCCAGAAAAACCAGAAAAAAAACCTTAGTATGTCATATTTTTTATTGTAGCAGGAAGTAGTCACCCACCCTGATGTTAAATGTGACAAGCTCACATTAGGGGTCTGAGATGCATGCTCCTCTGTGAGCAGGACAGTGATAGACACATGAAGCCTCCTTAGAATCTATTTGACATCAACTTGAACAGGTGCATAATATAGCTGCACAAAGCAGATGAATCTGTTTTCATATCTGAGAAAAAACAGTCTGAATATAGTTCAGACAGCTAATTTATGGCCTAGGGAGCAACTTGAGGTGTCCCGGTGATACACATTCTCAATAAAGATAACAATGGCATTTACATGACAAAACAGTTCTCTTCAGGCTCATCTTTTTAAGTGTCAAGGTCAAAGCTGTAGTCCTTCTGCCTCATTATTTAATTCCTATTGTAAAACTATAGACACAGGGCCGGTGTGGTAGCACAGTGGCTAAACTCCTTGCCTATGTGCAGTGGGATCTCATATGGGCAATGCTTCATATCCCAGATGCTGCACCCTGCTTCCCTTCTAGTTCCCTCCGTGTGAGAGACCTGGAGGAGACTCCCGGCCCCTGGCTTCGGATTGGCTCATCTCTGGCCATTTGGCCACTTCAGGAGTGAATCAGCAGATGGAAGATCCTCCCCTCTGTCTCACCTTCTCTCTATAAATCTGACTCTCCATTGATGAATAAACAAATCTAAAAAAAAAAAGAAAAGCTATAGCCACAGACAGAAAAATTACCAGCACTACAGATAAGGGCTTAGAGATGATTCACTTAGAAACTTTCCTTATTCCGCATATTCCCAGCAACATAAGGTTTGCAACATCGATGCATTTATCTGTCTGCATGCAGTATTTATATATATAAATAAGATCAAATTAACTCTATAAATAAAGTCAATGCTTGTGAAGCATTTTGCATTTGGCAGCCATTATCAAATGCTTCATGTAGTCCTTTGGGGGGACTTTGCCTTGACCTCTGTTAAGTGAAGTAAAGGGAGAAAAAGCATGTCAGAACTAATTGGATTGCTGAAATTAGCTAAAAAAAAATTTATGCCATGAGATTAAATTAGAAACAAGTGTTGATGTCGCTATTTACAGATATCTGCTGTGGACTAGAAAATATACACAGTCTGTTATATTATCACTTAGAGGATGGTGGTGATGAGCACAAATTAGGATGTGTGTTATGGAGGGGACAGTGGGTGGGTGCAGCTATGTGGGGATAGTGTGAGTGACAGTTGTCATGAAGCCATTCTGTGTTTTCATTAAGGTATTGATCACACAGTGTTATATGTGTGATTTGATTGCAAAGAAGTAAAAACACACACAATGCTCAGTGTACCCAATTATGGTACAATTTGAAAAAGCTCTAGATAACGTTTTTATTTGACCTTTATTTAGTACTGTATGCACATTAGGCAAGTGGTGTCCATTGGGGAAGTTAGATGGGAGGTAGGCAGGGTTTCCTTCTGCTTTTCTTAGCAACTTACTAGCAAGGACTGAAAAGCCACTTCAACAGGATGTTGGGGTAGGTAGGGTAAGTGTTTGAGTAGTTAGAATGCCTGTATCCCACAACAGAGGGCGTGACAGCAAGTCCTGCTCCTGGCTCCAGATTGAAGATTCGTGCTCAAGCAGAACCAAGGAGTATCTGCGATGGCCATACATTCACTTCCCAGCATACTGATGAGGTTTTCACCTATGTGTTTCACCTTGCTGAGCCCTGGCTGCTACAAGCATTAGAGAAGTGAACAACTAAACACTATTCTATTCGTCTATGTTCATCGACAAATGCGCATCAACAGAGACTTCTCTGCCCAATATTTCCATTATACCACATGCCAGCTTAAGCCTATGGAATCAGTAATTTACAGAAACTTACAGTAATCATACTTAATGTAAAGTAAATACAGACATTTAGACATGCTTATATAACTCTTTCCTGTCATCCAGTCCACGGGATTAAATCCATGGGGGTGTTGAGGCAAGGGCTGATATGAGCCTCAATGACATACATGTCCTGTAAAGCTGTGGTTCTCCGACTGAAGCACACAGCCATCAGCTGCAGTTGAGCTTAGCAGGTGCACATGCCCAGTCACAGACCTTTCCTTATCTGTTGGCCCAGAATCTCTGGAGAGAAGACTCTAGAAACTTTCATCTTCTCATCATGTCACCTTTTTTTTGGAAGTTAAACTTTGAGAAGCATTGAACTATGCAAAAAAAAACCTTTGCAAAGTCACACTTATCAAATAATAAATGGATACATTCACATTTGCATCTCATTTGCTGAAAGTCCAGGTCCTATTATGCATTGATAGATTCCCAATGAATATGACTTTGGCTCCTTCAAAATGTGCTGTCTCTTCTGTGTCTATTGATCTTTAACTTCTTTTTAAAAGAATCCTCTTGCAGCCGTGACACCTAAGGATATTTCACAATCGACTGATTGAATAACCCTACTTCTGGCTAATAATTTCAACACTTTCCCACTCAGTGCCTTTCAAGATTAGATATTTTGCAAGCTGAATTCTGAACTCCAGATGTCTCCTCCTATCTCTGACAACAGAAGGATATCCACACAGACACATCTTCCCAACTCAGAAATGCCACTAGAGGGATCACAAGCAAATCTGACTCCAGGCTCCCCACATATTTACCTTTCCACAGGTTCAGAACTCTGGAGACAAAAACGCTTTCCTCTGTCTGTCATTTCTTAAAATATAGTGTTCTCCATTGAGGGGGCTAGAGAAGCCAAACTTCTCAGCACCTGCTTTGAGTGGACTTTCACTGGAGTATGTACTGCTGTGCAAACACTTCACATGCTGGTAAATTTGCTGGTTTTTCTATTTCAAAGGTGGAGGAGAGGGAGTGTAAGAAGGAAAGGGGTAAGGAGAGGAAGAGAGGAAATGGAGGGCAAGGATGGGAAGAGTGAGGCAGAATTCTTGCGTGCTCATTCACTCTCCAAACACTCACAACAGCCTGGATGAGGCTGGCAGCTGGAACGCAACCTTGGGCTCCCAGGAGAGTAGCAGGGATCTGAGTACTAGGACCGTCACGTCATCCCCCTGTTGCACATGAGAAGGAAGTTGAAATGAAGAGCAGTGCTGTGTATCAGATCCAGGCACTGCGGTGTCGATTGTAGATGTCTTCAACAGAGTTTTCTGGTTAGGACAATTCTGTTTAAATATCATCCAAAACAGCCCTTTGCATGACATGATTTTAATGCACACTAGGATTGGAAGACAACAGTTTATACCTCATCTAGGACTCTTATTCAGAGTGCACTCTATGCAGAAAGAATACTCCAGTGGAAGAAATCACTTAGCGGAGAATTGAACAATGCAGTAATACTCAAACCTTCAATATGTCTCTGATTGTAATACAAATATGTATTTCAAATTGCCAAGAAATTTAGTCTATAGGGAAGTACAAAAAGGGGGAGAGGCTACACATGTGGCCTGCCCAAATGGAAAGGCACAGACAATATCACCAAAGTTGATAACATGGCTTATCTGTAGGAGCAACAGTTACCAATTTCTGTAAACTTACAGATACCTGAACTTGTAAAAGTGTACACCTATGTCACTCCAGTTAGAATGACCATTGCCAGATAGACAAACAGCAAATGCCTTAGAAACCCTTGGTGGGAGTATAAAGTAGCCTGGCCATGCTGGACAACAGTAAGAAAGTTCTTCCAGAAACTAAAAGCAGATCTATCATGACTCAGCTATCTCAGTTTTAGCACATATCTGAAGGAAATGAAATTAGCTTAGGGGAAAACCATAACTACAACACTGTATTCAGTGCAGCTCTATTTACAACAGCAAAAATGGAAAATCAGCCTAGGTTTCCACCAGTAAATGAGTGTATTAAAAAACAAAGCACCAAAAAGATGTGATGTGTATACAAAATAGAATAGTCTTCCTCCATTACAAATAATGAAACTGTGAGATTTGCAATGAAATTAATGGCACCAGAAGTAATTAAATAAAATAAAGTATACAAAGAAGAAAAATACTTGGCATCTTGTCTCCTGTCTGGGAGTTTAAAATAAGTTGATCTGAAATCAGATCATGATTACCAGGAAAAGTTGGAAGAGCAGGAGCAAAGGCAGGTTGGACAAATGGTAACAAAGCACGGCCAGACACATGTGGTAGGTTCCAGCAGTCCACGGCACTGTGGGGCGAGTATAGCTCACTACCATGAAGGAGAACAGGCTTTAATTCTTTAAAATATAAATAAATGTAAGATCTAATGACCTGTTTTGATCATTCTACCCTGTTTGCCTGGGTTGAAGCGCAACAAGGGATTGAAAATTGATTTCAAATTGTTGTAGCTCCTCCTAGCAGATAATACTTCCTCTTTCTTTTTCTTCTCAGAGTCCAGCAGGACGGACTAAGCTCAGCCAAAGCATATTCCTGTGCTACAAGGTGAGTAAATATGGCAAAGGCAAATCATCTTAATTTCAGTTTAGCTTGTGAGTAGCACCGTCCCGCTCCCCAGCTCTTCCTACCGCCAAACCTCTCATGTTTGATCGACTGGCAGTAAGGGGGATTTCACTCTGCATGGGGATTGGCCCAGTGAGACCCACGCAGGTCAAGTGCAGCCTTTGTGGTTTAGGAGTGTCTTCAGTGAATGTGCCTTCTGTTTCCAGTGCAAATGCATCCAACTTCCTAACAGAGCAGTCCAGGCCACAGGTCCTCACCAGCAATGCCCCTGGTTAGGCAGGTCTATAGGAGCATAGACCAAGGGAGAGAAGCAAGATTGGAAATGCGTGGAGCCAGAAAATAATCTGTGGAAACTGTCATGACCCTTACATGTAGTTAATGTCATTTAAAGGGACAGTCCCAATTTCAACCGCAGTCATAAAACTGTATGTAGCCTTACAAATAGTGTGTGGTTTTAGAAAGCTAAATGTTTGGAAACTATTAATGTACTTTAAAATTAATTCTGTCATTAAAACTAGAGAAAATTTTGAATTGTTTCTGCAGCTCCTTAGTTTTGTTTTCACAGACTCATTGTGTAAAGAGGCATTCAGAAACAAGACTGGCAGAGAAGGGCATTTGTCCCAGCAGTAGGATGCCCGCATCCTAAATCAAGGTATCTGAGTGTGGTCCCTTCCTCCCGCGGCCGCCTCCAGCTTCCTCCCAGAGCAGACCTTAGTAGGCAGCCAGGGTGGCTCAGGTGACTGGATACCTGCCACCTGCTGGAAACCTGAACTGAGTTCCTGGTTTCCTGTTTCAACTTACCCAGTCATGGTTCTTGTGGACATCTGGGGAGCCAGTGAGTGGGAGCACTCTCTCCGTCTGTCTTTCTCTTTAGTGAGTGAAGGCACTAGCCATCTCCCTCTCCGTCTCTCTCCATCTCTCTCTCTCTGTTCCTCTCTCCCTTTGTCTCCTCAAATAATCAAACTAAAGGAAAATTATTTTTAAAAATTATAAAGTAGACAAAATATGTAAACAAATAAGAATTATATGAACTTGTGCCCAAAAATTCATAACATTATTATATACATAAGAAACCCTGGAGAAATTCATGGGAAAAGTAACATTCAAAGGCAAGTTCATCTTGGCGTAAAGCAAATTGAAATCCATGTTGATGAGGATATCCTCAAAAAATTCATGAAATGTGTATATTATACAAATACTGTGTTCCCAGATCAAGTACAGTTTGTACCATTTTCAATCAACTTTTTGCAGTATCTGTGTCTGTTTTTTCTTTTAAGTTTAAGAATATCTATGTATTTTAGAGAGAGAAATATATTTCTGCTGCTGGTTCATTCCTCCAATAGCTGCAATAGACAGTCAGGTACAGGCCAGACAGCGCCAGGAGTCACAGGCTCCACTGAGGTCTTCCACAAAGGCGAGGAGAACAGAGTACATGAGCCATCACCGCTGCTCCCCAGAACACGCATCGGCAGGATGCTGGACAGGCAGCAGAAGTGGATCTTGATCCCAGCCACTCTGGTCCAGGGTGTGAGTGTCCCATGAGGCAACATAATCTGTTCCAATGCCAGTCACCACTCATATATTTTTAATGATCTTTCATTCTCTGGTTCACTCCCCAGATTGCCACAACAGCCATGTTTGAGCCAGAACAAAATCAGGAGCCAGGAGCTTCTTCTGGTTCTTCAACGTGAGTGTGGGTTCCAAAGTACTTGGACCATTGTCTGCTGCTTTCCCTGGGTCATTAATGCTCCAGGACTCTGGGCTGTCAATGCTGCAGGGGGCGGCTTAACCCACGGTGCCACAGCAACAGCCCCAATCTTTGTAAATATTTAAAGTTATCTTTAAAAGATAGTATTTTCAAGTGATGCTTTTCCTCATTCTAAAATGAACTCAGAAAAATATTGACAAAGGGGCCTTCAGATTAAGTGAGTTTTCAGCCACTTGAACCTTCCTGCCCAGTTCAGGATGCATTGCCCAAGCCCAGCATTAGGCAGTACTATTTCCAAGGTCATCACTACAGGCTGGGGGAAGGGGGGTGAGTTTTGTAGTTTTGTGGGTTAAGCTGCTGTGTGTGCGCCGGTTAGAGTCCCAGTTCTTTCATTTCCATCCAAGCTCCCTGGTAACATGCCTCAGGAAGCAGTGGGAGATGGCCCCAGGACTTAGGTGGGAGACTCAGACCAGATGTGTTGCTCATGTTACTGGTACCAGGCTTCAGCTGAGCCCAGCCACATCACGGTGAACATCTGGGGAATATCATGTATGTATGTGTGTGTGTGTGTGTGTGTGTGTGTGTGTGTGTGAATTGGATTGTAGATAGGTAATTTAAATAATGCAGATTGGCAGCCCACAATTTTCTGGACATTTGACTTAGCTACTGTTTAGGTCCAGGGATTCTTCTCCTGACGTGTAAAGGCATTTGTATTGTGGATACATTTTTCGTCAGAAATTCCAAATTAAAACTCCCTCGGGGAATGCTTCTACAGGGAGGGATGGGCTGGCAAACTTAGCCTGCCTGCTAACATTAAGTGTTGGTTCCCAGAGCAGGCAACACTGGGTTAGCAGCACTAACTGCCATTGGGCACTGTCATAAAAGCTGGCTTCCTATTCCCTAAGTGCAAATGTACCACCTAGCAAGAAAGAAGCAAAACCCACAATGCCATCAGACCCCGAAAACAGTCTCAGGCTAAGCGGTTACGTGTTTCTGTAACACTGACAATGTCACCGGATTTACATAGTACCTTCAAGTTACAGGTTTTTCCAGATCATTTGCGTCTGAATCCTGCCAAGACAAAGTTCACTATCGAAGTCCACGCCTCCTGTGTATGATGGAGCCCCAGCAGAGGAATGGTACTTTTCTCCCACTCAGGGATGCATTTCCTGGAGTGCTGTTTATACTACAATCATTACTGATGCCTTTGGTAAGGCAGCCACAGGCTCCATGGAAATCTTCCTCTTTGGCAAGGTCAGCTATGTGGAGGGATTTTCCCTTTCGCAGCAGGCTGGGGCGTCAACAGGCAGCACCCCACTTTTCTTCTCACTAGACTTGTGTTGTATGGTTTTGTTTGGACTCTGTGTACCTGTCAGATTCTGAGTTTGAGTAACTCTTGCCTGATAGATGCTCATGTGATTTCTTTTCTTCTTCACTTTCAAACCTTTTAAAGCTTAAATTCAAAGCAAATTCAACTGCAGTTTTAAAAGATTGATTGATTGGTTGGTTGATTCCATTATTGGAGAGTCAGATTTACAGAGAGAAGGAGAGACAGAAAGATCTTCCATCTATTAGTTCACTTCCCAAATGGCCAAAACAGCCAGAGCTAAGATAATCCAAAACTAAGAGCCAGGAGCTTCTTCTGGGTCTCCCACACAGTGCAAGATCCCAAGGCTTAGAAAATTTAGAGCAATCCTTTTTTTTTTTTTTTCCTCAAATCCATTAACCTTTTTGTTTCTTTCAATCTCACTGCCTAATTTTTTTTATTAATTATTTTGCATTATGTGACAGTTTCATAGGCTCTGGGAGTCCCCACGCCCCTCCCCCCTGGTGGATTCCTCCACCTTGATGCAGTATTACAGTTCAAATTCAATCAAGATTCTTTCCTTGCAAACATATACCAAGCATAAAGTCCAGCTACTTATTGTCCAGATGGGTTGAACAGTTTCTTGGGGAGACCATTTCTGGTCCGAAGTTAGAGCTGGTAGAATATCATCCCAGTCGATTAAGAGTCCCAATATAACATCAACAGCAATTTGCAATATTATGGAATTGACATGGTTTTGAGTAACCAGTATGTTAAAAAAAAAAAAAAGCAAGTCCTAACCACAACCTATGATTAGCTCATTGACATTTCAATTTTAGTTTATATTCAGGACCGGCTGCTATATACCTTAAAATGGCTATAAGGTACCATTCAGCTGTCTCGTGTCTATTTCATTTTAGTATTTAGCCATTTGTTGTGTTGAAGTATACAATTTTGCTGATCTTGGCAGATTTTAGGATAATCTAGACTGGCTTGTATCTCTAACAAGACATTTGTCGACAATTAAGGTGCAGAACATTTTTGGGGGCGGGTGTGCAGGAAAATCCTCAACACCATGGTGAGGAGTAACTAATCTTTGTGTCCCACCCAGCAAGGCATGAGCCAATCCATGCCAGCTCTTTCCTGTCAGATTTCAAGCTCTACTTTCTGTTGTTTTTCTATTTATTTTAGGTTTTTTTAGTTTGTATGATTGTTTGTTTGCTGTGAGGGGTTTTCGAAGCGATCCTGATGGTCATTGCGAGGGAGGGTGGGGTTCCAGAGGTGGAGCCAGGCTCAGACCAGAGAAAGCTCTCCTCCCTGGTCCCGAAGGACATTTATTGTTCTTCTGTTTCTGCGGACCGCTCAGGGCTTCTGGTTGTCTTTCCGATGACGTTGGTTTCTGCGCGGTAGTGTTTGGACTTCTTCCATCCCCAGCGGAAGCTCCGGTTGGGGGTGGGTGACCTCAGAGTACTCGGCCTCCGAGGGCATCCAATTCCCTGTGGCCTCCTTGGCAGTTGGGATATAGTCCTTGTTGCTCGTATTAATAGTTTGTGGTGAAGGTCTGAGAGTCTTTATGGTTGGGATCCAGGCTTTCTCCTTACCACCTGCTCCACTCTGGAGTGCCCCCCTGCTCCACGCACATGACCTCCTGTTAAGAGGTTGTCAGGATCACACCCGATTCCCCCCTCATGCATTGGTATAGTCGTTTTGCTATTGTTTAGTGCCGCTTTGAGTCTGTTGTCTATGAATTACCAGATTTGATCTTGATAGTCACTGCCTAATTTTTGCCTACATTCAAAAATGTCTTTAATGAGATTATCTTTATGTTTTAATGCTAGAAAAATGAAAATGAAAGAACTTTGATTTCTTGGTAGGGAATCACATCAGGGAATCTGTGTACTCATTTTATTTTCCCTTTTGTTATTAGAGGATTGGAATGTTTCAAACAATTACAAAGACATTCTGCCAGTATTCACACCTTCCCTTCCTGTACTTTTATTGGTAACTGCCCACAATTCTAATTATAACCGAGGTACACGTTCTTCCCTGGAGAATTTTAAAGACCTGTAAAGTGTCAAGGGATATTCTTTCTCTATTCACTACTGTCCCCACACCTGGCTGCCCAGTGCCTCCTCAGGCTGATGCTCAGCCCAGCCCACGTGATTCCCACAGGCCAGCTCTTCACTACCCTTCCCGCCCATGTCTCACAGCCATGAAGTGAGAGCCTTAGGAACACCAGGCATTCCTTCTGCTCTGAAGGACTCCTGCTCTGCAGGTCCTCTGCACCAGACTGAGAAAAGGCATCCCGTAGGGGTGTGTTTCCCCTTTCGCTTATACACAGAGGCATGGCTTGAGGACAAGCCATTTTGCTGTGAACCTGCCAATTGTGTCTACAAGGGAGCTTCAGAAAGTCCACACAACGGGCACACATTTGGCTGAGGAGTTGAGTCTGCTAAGTGAGCCACACCCCGTATCAGGAGGCCTGGCTGGAGTGTCAACTGTGGTTTGACTTTAGTTCCCTGCTAATTCACGTCCTGAGAGAAGCAGATGGTGGCTCAAGCACTTGGTTCGTTGTTACCTAGGTTCGAAACCCTGGATTAGAATTCTGAATCTTGGCTTTGACTTGGCCCATTCCTAGCTGTTGTGTGCATTTGAACTGGGGGCTGAAACATCTGAATCTGTCATTTTACCTCCTAGGTGAAAATGGAAATCACTGGTAAGATGTTAAAAAAAAAAAAAAAAAAGAAAGAAAGAAAAAGATAGTGAGTTGGGAAGGATTTAACCTAGTTATTAAGACATGCCCAGCTCGCCCATTGGAGTGCTTGATCGGGTTCAATATCAGGCTTCAGACCCTGACTGCATCTTGTTGGCAATACAGACTCGGGGAAGAAGCAGTCCTAGTTCAGGTAACTGGTTCCTCCTGCCCACCCCGCGGGTGACCTGCATTCCAGTCCGGGCCCCTAACTTCAGCTCCAGCACTAAGCCTGCTGCTGTGGGTGCTTGGGTGGTGAGCCAGCTAACAGAGGCTTCTTCTTTCCCACTGCTTCTGCATCCTTTTGTTGTTGCTGTTGTTGTTGTTGTTTCTGAATTCAAGTTCCATAAGAAACTCCCACTTTCTAATTCCGTTTTGCATAGTGTGACCCTTATATTTCAATTATTGCACACGCCACCAGAGGGCAGCACTGCAGGTCAGTGGGTCAAGCCACAGCCTGCAATACCAGCATCCCACGTGTGCATTGGTTCTAGTTCCTGCTGTATCACTTCTCATCAAACACACCTGGGAAAGGAACAGAGCCAACTGAGGTGATTCTAAGTCTACAGCCATATGGGAAACCAGGGTGGGCTTTCTGGGCTGGCTCCTGGCTTAGTCCAGAAAAATGGCAGTGAAACAGCAGATTGAAAATCTTTCTCTAACTCTGCTTTTCCAATAAACAATTTGTTGAAAATGTGGGCCCGTGTTCTGTTTTATAGAAAGGCAAAAAATTAAATGCCAATACACACACATTCACACACACACACACACATTTAGCTCAAATGCTAATGTAAATGGAATTAAATAAGTTTTTTGTGCAAAAGTTTCTAAACCCATGAGCATAGGGACCCTCAAAACTGAGGAATTTTTATGTTCTAAAAATAACATATGTGTTCTTCAATCTGTTGCAACAAAATACAGTGCACTTTTAACTATATTTTTTTATCATTTGAATGTTTATAATGGCCTTGTACATTCTCAGAAATCCACACAAGTTTATAGACAACAATGAATATTGTTCTCGACAGATAGATCAGTAGATGGGTAAACAGAGAAGGAACATTCAGGAAATGGCATTCTATTAATCATCAGTAACACAGTGTCTCCCCACACACTGGAGGCTCTGGGGAGGAGGGCCATGCCCTCACAACACTCTATCACTATTTAACACCACCAGACCTTTAACTGTTTCTGTTTATGCTGTCACACAAAGCAATGAACACACTGGCAAAACTTCCAACCGTTGCCAACATTCTCTGAGTCTACAGGGAGACCTGCACTTCTGAATTGCTAATAGAGATGAAAATGGGCCCAGTGCTTTTGGAAGCCAGTCTGTCAGTACGCAGAAAGATCACATCTCACCTTTGGTCCAGCAATTGCTCTTCTAGGAATTTAAACTGCAGATACATGCTTGCTCGCAATTGCTTTAGAAGCACATATGCGAGTTTATTCACTGTGCTTTTATTTTTCTAAGATTTTTAAGAAGCCTAAAATTGCTCATCCATTGATGATACCCAAATGAATTATGGTATAAATCTACAATCACTGGAGTTGATGCCAACCCATATTCTTGCCTTTCCCTTGCGTTCTCTGGCTGTGCGGGTCATGACAGGGATCAGAGTGCAGAGTAAGGGCACCATAACACAGCAGCCTCTCCACGCATCTCAGATGCTCCCCCTTGCACAGTCCCTAGACTGTGGCTGTTCACTACATCCAATTTCTCTTATGATTCTGCATTATTTTGTATTATTTTCGGAGCATACAATGCCAGAATCCTCTCCTTCTTGTTAATTTTATTCCTTAAAAACAAAAATCAATTCCTCAGTGGTCCTAGGGTCACTCAGTGTGTTTGGCTCATCCCGTAAGTCAGACACAGAGTAAAAGCTGACTTACATGTGACGTATGTATGTGTGTCCCACATGGAAAAATAGCCTGAAAGTTGGAGAGATTTGCCAGAACTGGCACTGAGGATTATGATGTCTTGAAAAAAATTCCGGATTCAGACACCACAGCAGCCCAAGGACGGAGTCCCTCGTCTGTTATTTGGGCACTAATTTTCATTATAATGTACTAATGCTAAAAACACTACACACTAATTAATGGATGTCAAACCAATTTCCCAATCTATTCTTTCTTGATTATTCCTACATCCATTGACTTCCAGAACAATGGAGCCCACACACATCCTATTTCAAATAGGAGAGCAAGGTATGATAATGCTATGGACAAAACACATCACACTGAGTTACCCTCTTTGGGAAGAGGGGTACGTGGAGGGTCCACCATCCTAGAATCCTTCCAGTGATTGAGTGCATTTGAGATCAATGTGCTAATGACATTTCAGGGTTAAGAAGCTACATGAAGTTTCTTCAGGTCATGATAAGAAATCTATGGAGCACTTTTTTAGAGCCGTTGTTTAGAAATACAGTATTTACTTGCTTGAAATGAATGGTGGGGCCTAACATCCAGTATATGCAGACAGGTTCCTTTTCTGAAGTCCTGGCAATGACAATTATTGGCTGTGTGATCTTGAAATATTTATGGGACTCCTTGGACTACAAATATTTCCATATCATTATGTTGTAATGATATCTATTTGTCTATCTATCCATCCATCCAATAAACTTTTACAGCTAAAGTTCTAATTTGGAAGCATAGTAACATAGACAATTGTTGGGAGCACTGCACGAATGCCCTGCCCTAAGATGGTGGCTGGTTCAAGGCCAGAAGGCAGCAGGAGGACAGGAGGTCACAGGTGAGGCAGATCTGCCTCCTTTCCAGGGCCTGGCCAGTCAGGTAACACCCAGTGGACCTACAGGAATGGAAGTGATGGGAGTGAGAGCTGAGGCTGCTATGGCAATGAATGTGGCTGCTGTCATCTCTAAGGCTAGCCTGTTTTTGCAATGTTTTGGAGCATGGAGAGTATAGCTGTTTTAGCTGCTTCTGTGATTTTTGACTGAAGGAATTGGGAATGCTTGCATTAGAGAGGGATGCTTTTGATTGTTGTCTCATTGTTTATAGAATTATGGAGTCTGTAGTTGTGGGGGGATTCTGTATTTGGGATTTCTGTTTTGGAGGTTTTTTCCCCTTGTGGCCTGTTTTCCTGTTAGATGATGGGTGGATTGTGTAAGTGAACAATGTGATGAGAATGTGCTACCAGTTGGCGGATGATCGCATGTGCCTTGACCTTGGAGTCCTGGCTGTTGCTCCATAACTACTGTTAAAGAGTGAATAATGGCTTGCTCAGAATTATCTTTTGAGACGCCTGCTTAGCCTTGAAGTGCAGACGGAGTGATCAAATGACTGTACATGACCCCTGAGTCATGAAGTAAAAGCAAAATAATTAGTTACTTGTGCAGAGGCTTGTGAGGTGTCTGAGTAAATAAAAAGGACAGCCTTTTCTTGGGCTGTGTGCAAGATCATGTAAGAATGTGTGCAAGACCATGTAAGAACGGGTGAGACCATGTAAGAATGTGTGAGAACGGGTAAGACCAGGTGAGAACATGCAAGAATGCACCAAGTGTCAGTGTCTGTGTCTTTCTTTATCGCCAACTCCACACACCCTTCCCGAGCTCTGAACTCTCGGCTGGAGCTGGACTCCGGCAGACAATAACATCAAGACTAAGATACATTCCCTAATGGGGCCAGAGGGGTAGCCTAGTGGTTAAGTCCTCACCATGTATGCGCTGGGACCCCATATGGGTACTGGTTCATATGCTGGCTGCTCTACTTCCCATCCAGCTCCCTGCTTACAGCCTGGGAAAGCAGTCGAGGACAGCCCAAAGCCTTGGAACCCCCCACACCTGCATGGGAGACCAGGAAGAAGCTCCTGGTTTGGGATCAGTTCAGCTCTGACCGTTAAGGCTACTTGGAGAATGAATCAGCAGCTGCAAGATCTCTATCTCTCTGTCTGTCCTCTTCGTATATCTAATTTTCCCAATAAAAGTAAATCAATCTTTTTTTTTAAAAAAAAGAGATATATTCTCTGAGCTTCAAATTTAAAAACGTCTGATCTCACACATTGTATAGAGTTAACCGCCATGGCAAAAGCTTTCTGACAATTGGAAAATGTTTAATATTGACTAGGGTGGCAGGACTTCATGTGGACGCCAAACACTGCTTCACTGCTTCACAATTAATTTCTCCTTTGCAGAATTAAAAGCAATCTTGGACAGAGATCTCTAGTTGCAGCAAGGAAAAGACATGATATAACAATCTACAACTTGGGCTTGATGACATGTGATGGGTTCAAGTGCCCTCTGTGGAATGGGAACTGCCCACATACACACTCTCGTTTTTCTTTGGAGATGGTTTTCACCAAAGCGTGTTTGAAATGTGTCCTAGCTTGCATAGCTGTGTTCACCACCCATCATCAGATAAGAAGGAGCATGAAGATGAAACATACATGTCTTAACTGCTGACAGCAACCTACCGTATCTAAAGGCTTTGGCAATTCTCACTTTTAGAGAATTGTCCTTAGACAGTGTACTGTACCTCCACATCACCCGGAGATCTCCCTTACCCTGAAACACTGGGCAGAAAGAAGACAATCTTATTTGACCTGAGTTAGTCTTCTCAGAGAGCTCTAACAGTATAAAAAATAAATTGAATCCTAAAGAAGTTCAAAGCAACTACAAAAACACTCAAGAAGCTCTCTCTCTCTCTCTCTCTCTCTCTCTCTCTATCTATCTCTTTTCAAATAGAATAGTCTGAACAATCAGAAAAAACAGGCCTGGAGTATTCTGCTCATGGTGGCTGCTTCCACAACACGTGGCCCGGCACACTGTAGACTCCGCCGTTTTCTTCACAGCAGCAGTGTGGGATCGCCTTTCTACAGTCTTACCTGTGGGCATCATGCTTGCCATCTTCTGTATTTTGACAGCTTCCACTTAATGTGGAATGCATACTTGGGGAGGGTACAGATGCAGGGGTTGGTTGACTCCATTCACAGAGTTACCCAAAGCAAGTCTGCTCACCCAATGAGGAAGGGAGGGGAGCATCAGTGAGGGGAGAGGCAACTTTCTGAACTTCAGGATCACCTGAGTTGTGCTAGCCCATTGTCACAGACACACAAGCGCTTCTAATTCTCTCTGGCTGGGAGCTCAGAATGGAAGGTGACATCTCACAGTACTGTGCACTTCAGTGCAGGCACAGAGCACATTTACAGAAGGAGGAATGGGAAGATGTGGATGTAAGGAACAATATTCTCAAGGCTTTATGTGTCAAAGTCACCTTGACAGCGTTCCTTTAAAAGTCAGCAACTTTCCACTCATTTTCAATTTCACATTTGTTTTTCAAAGACTAGAAATCTATTTTTAGTCTAATGGATGGAGTAAATGAAATAAAATCAGCCTTTGTGTCTCTCAACTCTACAAAACTTGGCTAAATTACATTTTAGAGAAAGTGAGTAGAGTGAGCTTTAGAAGTCATAGGAATGCTGCATTGCTGCGATGGGATTTAGCTACGATGTTGGGTGCTTTGCTTCATTTTCTTTCAGGCCGTCCTCTGTCAGCATTGAACTGATGACCATCCCAATTCCCTCTGAGCTCCTTAGAAAGAAATGACATTAGCAATCTAAAAGGCATTGTGTGTGTGTGTGTGTGCTGCAATGTTTCTATGAAAATATGCATTATTCTTAACTATGTAGGTATAATATTTCTGGAACCAGACTTAAAATTTACAGATTGGTATCTGTTGTGAATCTTACATAGAAACATAATTTCTTAAGATTTATTTATTTTTATTGGAAAGTCAGATATGCAGAGAGGAGGAGAGACAGAAAGGAAGATCTTCCATCTGCTGATTCACTCCCCAAGTGACCGTGATGGCTAAAGCTGAGCTGATCCAAACCCAGGAGCCAGGAGCTTCCTCCAGGTCCTCCACGTGGGTACATTTTTCCAAGGTCTTGGACCATCCTCCACTGCCCCCCTAGGGAACCAAAAGGGAGCTTGATGGGAAGTGAGACCACTGGGATTAGAAATAGCACCCAAATGGGATCAGATACTTTCAAGACAAGGACTTTAGCCACCAGACTACCATGCCGAGCCCAGAAACATATAATTATAGCCTAAGTTGAACACACAAGAATTTATTAGTTTTCCTTCATAGGCTCTGCAAATATAGAAAGTTTTGAAGTGATGAAATTAAATCCTGATTGAAGTATGATTGCTCAGTAAAATTCAAATACAATTTCTTTCATTCAAAATATTTAAATAGAAAAAAATAAAAATTGAATGAGATATTTTATCATAAAGCCAGTCCTTGTTTCCCTTTCCTCAGGTAACTCTGAACAGTGACACTGCCACCCCATTGTGATCACTGCAGTCTTGTCTTCTCTGGTTTTTTGAGCACCTTCTCTGTCCCTGGTGAGTCTGTGCTCCCAGCACAGGGGAAGCTGAATGATAACTGATAGATCCTCAACAAGGAGTGCATCTCTGATCAGGGTCAGAGCCCAGCCCAGCTGGTTCCTACAGTTGAGTGCCTTTCTAGAAGTCCAAGTGCCAGCCCAAAAGCAGCAAGAACAGAAAAAAAATCCAGTCAGCCCTGTCCAAGTGAGAATCCCACTGCAGTCCTTAGGACAGCTTCAGCTCAACTAGATTTAAATCTCCCGCTGATTCGCTGATTTGATAGACTGAGATATCTTAAGAGACCCACTGAGAGAATTCTCGTGTTATCCCTGAATACCCACAGTGACTGAGTCTCAGCTGGGACAAAAGCCAGGAGACAGGAAAGCAATGTAGATTTCCCAACTGGCTGTTAGGGAGTCAACTACTCGAGTCATCAAGGACGCCACTTAGAGCTGCACTTGCCGGAAGCTGGATTCAGGGACCAGAGCAGCAGGTTGAATCTGGTCATTTGAGTGCGGGATGTAGGGGTCTGTGGCACTAAGGTAACTATCCACTTCTTGTCTTGATGGTTCCTTCCTTCCAGAAAATCCTTCTCCAACCCCTCACATTCAAATTTCACATATTCACATATTCACCTAAAGCCATAAGCAGCATCTTCAGGTCCATCTGTGTTATTTATGTTTGGAATCCATTTTGCACAGTATTCATACAAGGCTCTTCTCAGTGGAAACCTTTTTCTTCTCTATACGATGCTTTCTTCAATGTTCACTTCAACTTAGGGCCCATCTGACGCATTTCCACTTGCTCCTCACCTGGTACCCTTTGTAAAGCTGTGCTATGCCACTCTCTGCTCCTCCTACAGGTGTCCTCCAGCCATGTGGAACAACCTGCACACTCAGTTTCCCCAGGATACTGGTGTACTATAGGCTTCAGTGTATTCCTTTGCTTGTGAATACCTTTCCGACTTTCCTGCTGTAATTTACATCAAGATAGTTCAAATCTTCTACATAAAGGTTTCACAACTCCATGGTGAACAAGCCATCATCTATCCTTCTCACCAATACTCAGGTGTCATTGTCACACCTGCCATGGTTAGACTGCACGTCATCCTCCAGGAAGTTTGACTGTACCTGTGTGACTATATTTGCCCAGTGGAAGGTTGCCACAGGTGCCACATTCAGGTAGAAGTCTTGAAAAGCTAGCAGTGCTCCCTTGTACCTTCTTCTCCCTGCCATGGTAACTTACCAGATGATTGGGCCTCACTAGCTCAGAATGAGAGTGTTGTTAAAGAAGATCTCCCCTCAATGCGTGACAGGCAAGCAGCACAAGTAACCATGAAGTGATCACTGAAATGGGAGGTTGCTGATTCCAACAGAGTAACTTAGCTCATCCATACAATACCATTGTCTGAATAACTATCTCTATGTACCTGAAGCACCTTCATTTTTCTCATTCTCAATAGTTATCTAATTCTATTCCCATTCTTATATTTTCTGTTTGCTTTGCTGGTAGATCATTGCTACCTATGCATATGGATTGTATCTTGGCTACTCACCAGTGTTTGGCACAAGCATCCCCTCAGAAAACACACACATTCAGTGAGTTAACAGTAAGTGTTCATTTGGCACTGAATGCACCTTGATGCTAACGCTGGTGTCTACTCACAGTTATGGCAAGTAGCACCAATGTAGCCCGTGCCACTGCAGTTACAATGGAAGGTGGACCAGGACTGGGAGCAGCTCCCTCCATGTTCACAGTAGTTTGGCAAACACCTAAAGGGAAAGAATTTAGAGCAAACAAGTTAAAGCCTGTCCTTTGGAACAGCTGCATACCATTTTTCAAATCAGCAGTGTCCTTTTTTACTTAAGTTGATTTATTGGAAAGACAGATTTACAGTAAAGGAGAGACAGAAGGAAGGATCTCCTGTCTGCTGCCCAGGCTAAAGCCAGGAGTTTCCTCCACGTCTCCCACACGGGTGCAGGATCCCAAGGCTTTGGACCTTTCTTGACTGATTTCCCAGGGCACAAAAAGGGAGCTAGAAGGGAAGTGGAGCAGCCAGGACATGAAACAGCACCCATATGGGATTCTGACACTTACAAGGCAAGGATTTAGCCACTAGTCCATTGATCCAAGCCGACAGGCATACCCACATGGGAGGAAGCTGCAGGCTCCTGCACTCCGCGCAGTACACGATTGCTCATTTTGGCCATTTAAACTAAGATCCTTACTACATAAATCTGTATGTTACACTGAACAATGTTTTTAGTACAAATATTTAAAATTAACTATGGTATTCATAGAATATGTTAGCAAACGCCTTTAGATGGCTCCATCTGAAGGGTATCATCACAGTTATGAAAATGAAGGAATTTTTTTTTTGTATAAGAAATTTAAATTTCAGAAAGACATGCTAGGGTGCTTTTAAGAAAATCGTGTCGAATCTTCATGGATTTCAAAGCATATTGCCCTAAAATTAATTTGATTTCAGTTTCGTTTCTTTATCAGTTTTTTTTTAAATACATTTGTCTGTGTTTACACTCCAGCTCAGCCATGTGCCGTGTGGAGTCCTTTCCTCATAACCTTTAATATCACAGTCAAACATCTCACTGTTGCCACCATGAGATGCAGGTGTTCAGTAAACAGAATTAAGAACAAAAGCCGTGATAGATACTGTCATTCTTTAAGACAATCTTTCTGTGAGTCTAAGGGTAAAAGAACAGCATTATGTTATCTACAAATGAAGACAATGTGAGGAATGAAGTTACTTAAGTGTTATAGTATGCTAAATGTGACCATTGTGGAAACACCAAGAATCTGAGGCAAGCAAGATATGATGATTTATTCTAATGCTCTAATAGGTAGGAAACCCTCCAGCAAAAAAATGCTTCAGAAGCCACAATTTAGTATCCATGCATAAGTTCAGACATTTTAATAGAAATTTTCTGGTCAGCACAGCAAACCTACAATATGCTGACACCACCGATGTTTGGCCAAAGCTTGCTGATAACTTCATGATATCCAAATTTCCAAATTTCCATGCATGGAGAAGTAGAATGCAAAAATAAACTTATTTGGTTGTGAACATTTTTGAAATCCATGTATTAATTATTCTAATGTATTCAATTGTCATGTACTTTAACACCCTTATGTGCCTCAGCATATGGAAAATAGTGGGAGAAAGGAACTAGGAAATCAATTATACAGACTGTTAAAAACGAAAACACAAACCTGAGTCTCTGCCACAAATTCAACACCTCTTGGTTGGTGCCCCACCTTGGTAGAGAAGCAGGGACACAGGGCTGCCGCTCAAGTGATGTGGAATACCTCCCTGCACTCCTGTACTGAGGAGGAGGTCAGGTAAACTCAGAGCATCGATTTCCTTATCACCACAATCTTAGCATGGAATTTGACTCTGGGCCTGTCTTGAAGGAAGTTCTCAGTGAGTCTGCTCTCAACCCAGAGAAGGACATCTGGCTCAGGACACATGGCGGGGAGAGCAGAGCTGACCCATGGAGCCTGAAGGACACGGAATGTGAACTCTGATGCTAAGCCTGCAGCTTGTCCCTGCTCCTTCCCAAATGTGGCTGTGCCCGTGGATCTCCTAAGGGATGCTTTCATCTCTGTTACAGTTATTAAGACAATCTGAACTCCTTCCAGGAATATCCTCATTTCACTCAGGTTAGTTCAAGTTAGAACTAACAGGATCTCAAACAGAAACAAAACACATCTATTTCTTGTCATCTGCACTTTATAATCTGAGGCATCCAAATCTCATTAAGCCAATAGGCAGAGAGATTGTAGCTGTAAGCAATAAATATGAAGTGTGAAAGACATCTTTAATAAGCCCACATAGACATTGTATTGCAGTATTAACAAACTCCACTTACCAATAAAACTGTGGACTGGAAATTTATTTACCCACAGGCAATCAAAGGACAAAAGATGTAGTGAAATGGAGGGAAATATTACTTGGGAAAGGGAAAATGTGATTTTCCTAGAGTGAGGCAAGATAATGAATGAATACTTGGAGGGCTGCCTTGGAGCTGGGTTCAGTTTGGTTCGTTGCACACTATGATTAGACAATCTCATCTGTAAAGTCAGTACTTGAAATAAAAGATGCATAAGGCCAAGTTGCTTACTTTAACAAAGACAGTTTATAAATGTGATTTCCATTTCCTTAAATAGGTTCATTTTAACCAGTTTTATTTACTTCTTTCTCTATTTATCATGAACTTCACATTTAAAGATATGAACCTAGAAAGGGAAGAGCATTGAACATGTTGTGGGGGTCATTACATGCTCAGGTGTAAGGTCTTTAACTCCGCTAGCCAAGGTCAAGGTCTGTAACCTTGCGTACACTTAGGCAGACTGAGAAGGGCAGATGTGGCTTCCTTTCATACACAGTGTTAAACAAAGACAACTTTCAACATGCACACGACGGCTTTTTTCACCTCTCCATGAGCCCAGCTAAGCTGCTATTGACTTTGGAGCTGTTTTAGATGATGGAGATTAGTCAAAAGAAGGGCACAGAAGAGCTGGAAGTAGAAGGGAGAAGGGAGAAAGCCATAGACATGAAAGTTATTATGGTATTTGATGGTTGTCCAGGAAGAGTGGTTCCCCAGAGGAGGAAGACTGAATCATTTGGGTGAAGACAAGAGGCAGATGTTTCTCAGAACTGAAGCCAGAATCCAATCTGAAGCATCCTGGCAAGCAAACTTTCAGTAGAGTGATCTCACCCCTCTCTTTTTTTACATCAAAAGTGTAAATTCTTTCTTTCTGCCACTGAAGGTCAGTTTCATGAGTATATTGGAAACGATGATGGAAAAATAGCCTTTTGTATAGCACAAAGACATATTCAAAGTTTTAAAGAAGACAGACACTCAATAAATGGTTGATTAAATGGATGAATGACAGTTGCAAGGGAGCGACAGCCAGCAGAGAGTTTGCACTTTACTGTACTTCTGCAGTTAACCACTAACTGGACTGCACTCAGCTTACTTTTACCTGCTGACCACTGAGCACCACAATGAGCTCACTGTGAAAGAAAGGAGAGAAGAGCCTTGCTTTTGCTGCTTTTCTAAGTGGTAAGGAAATGGTGAAGCAAGAAAGGATAGTCTTTTGTGCAGAACAGGCAAGGATTGACCTGTTTGGGCACAGGGACTGGTTCCTCCAAAAAGGACCCCGTGCAGTGGCTGTTTAGGGTGTTAGTAAATGATGCACTTTCGCTTGATTACTGATGGATATTTGAGCTGCAGTGTAGGTCACTAATAATTCTGTTACAGAAATACTTGGAAAAATAATTGTCCCCAGAATGAGTTATAAACAAAGCACTCTTGCTGATGTCATTTAGGATTCTTTTTGGGTATTAACAGTTTCTGGATAAAATCTAAACATGCATTTTGTTAGTTTTAATGAGATGAAAAAAATCTTCTAGGAAACCATCCTTAAAAAAATTCCCCACAATAGAGAAATCAAGTTTTAATTGTATTTTAAAACTTGTTAGTTATTCATTTTTGAAACCTTTGAAAAACAGCAACCAAGAAAGCAGCCCTTGCACCTGCTCAGTTCTTAAATTGCTGTTTCAGATAACCAAAGCCCTTCTCTAGCTACTTAAGTAACACCATAAGATTACAGGACCTATTCCAACGTGAGCATCCCTTGACAATTAAAGACCTCCTCCTTTGGAGAAGTCTAACAATCACTATTTGGGATCTTAATTTGCCGCATATTTGCTTATTAATGTATTATACATGTTCTAAGCCTATTTAAGTTAACTTGATTGCTTCTTTGTTTTTAACACTAAGATAAGGAATATTATAGGTTATGCTTTCTTCTTGTAGCCAGACCTCTTAGATTAGTTTTTGCAAACCAAATAGAACAATTTAACCTAAGTCTGTTGCATAAGTGATAGAAATAAATCTAATCACCTTAGGGGGCAAAACAAGATGAACGAATAGGTAAGAACATGTTGAAACAGACAAAGTTTCTTTGGGGATCTCCCCAATCGAACTGCTGGACTCAGAATCCTAACCATCAAAAGACAGAGGACAGAACAAGTCAATCAACCACCTCAGCCATATGTTGGCATTGAAAAACTGGGCAAACAGAGACTCTAAGATGGACTATGTCAATCAGTGGATTATTCAATGACCTCATCGTGCTTAGAATGGTGAGATTGGCAGCAATTCATAACTGTTGAACTATCAAAACCACTTAAGCAAGACCCTCAGAGCATGCCCCACATCAGGGACCTGGGGTGGGTGGGGGACTGGGTGGAGCTTCTCCCTTAAAATCCTCCTTTACCTTAGATACATGAAGAAAACAATGTGGAAATAATAGTCTTACCCACTTTCCTGTAGCCCTTGAACCTTTCTACCCTAATTAACTATGTAAAGGTTGTCAAAAATATAATAAAAAATGGAAAAAGTAAAAAAAAAAAAGAACATGTTGAAACAGTTGGAGAATCATTGCATAGGGTGAAGCTGAGAGGTGATGATCCGGGAAATAGGAGAGAACAGGCCAACAGCAGAGGGGCACCTGGAGACCCATGGACATGGGGAAGCAGCAGAGACAGTAGAGTGCCGTTGCAGTGCCGAGATACCCCAGTGGTAGTCAGCAAATGACATTCGGAGCCTCACCACTGGTCCAGTAGGAAGGGACATTCACTGGGAGCTCAGGAGGTAAATCCAGGTACAGAACTGACTTTCCTGCTGCTCTGCTTGATGTGACCATGAGTAGAAGCAGAGTGACACAGAGTGACACCCAAGCAAGCAAGTGCATTAGCAGAGTGGATTTCACAAAACAGACCTCCACCAGTGCTCATCAGGGACCATTCTGTGTACTGAGGAAAAGACCATGGGACTGGAGGAACACCAGCAAGCTGTGCATATCCTAAGTCAGGAGTGAGCTCTTTTTGGCTCAATGCATTGCATTGGTCCCAAAGGGAAACAGTACATACTAGGCATCCTACAAGATCCATCCAAGATAAGGTCCTTATGGCTTCCAGACCTAATGACCAGCAAACCAAACGTTCCACCAATGCTATATCAGGTGCCATTTTGCATACTGAGGAAAAGCCTGTAGTGTTGAAGGAACAGCAACACGTGGTACAGGCATTAAGCCAGGAGTTAATTTACTTCGGCCTCAATATACAGCACTTGTCTCACAGGGGAACTACTAAATAGTAAATCCTACAGGTTCCACACAAAATACATCCAGATGGCCTTCAGAGCTAATGGAGAGCAGGTTTCAGCAAGACCAGCACCATTGGCAACCCAGTGATTTAGGACATCTGGTGTTTTCTAATCCCAGGCACTGACTGAACCGGCAGTGGGGCAAAGACTGTGCAGGCAATGGTGTGTTTAGAGCACAGGATCGCATGGCTGGAGAGTGGTAAGCCAGAATCTGGGGCTACAAAGACTGTGGTGGATGCCAAGATCAAAAGCCTGAGACTGAAACTTGCAGGTTGCAAATGACTGCAAGCAAAGAACTGGGTATCAAATACAATCAGTAAAAGTGACCTGTAGACCTGCAGGCAACACAACTTTGAAGGCAGCCCAAAGGAGAGAAATCTGCTAACTAGCGTAGCAGTAACCAAGAGCAAAAGAAGAGATAGAGGCGTAGCGGATATTACCGATGCCTCCTCCACAAAGGGGCAAAAGCCTTTGCCAATCTCAGATTTAACGGAAGAATTGAGGAAATGGAGGATAAAGAATTGTTAAAATGTGTTATAAAGCTGCTTCTCAACAACAAGAAGTGCATACAAGAGTTCAAGGAATTTAAGGAACTGGTCACACAGTAAATAACAACACTGAAACAAGATCAAGCAGAATTGTTAGAAATGAAGGACACAATGGAGCAAAACAAAAATTCAGTGGAGAACCACAAGAATAGAATGAACAAGGCAGAAGAAAGAATCTCAGAATTGGAAGAAGAACTGAGTCAAGCAAAAGAAATGTATTCTAGAATTAACGGACATGATGAAAAGGATAAATGTAAGAGTTATGGAGGATCCAGAGGGCACAGAAAGAGAAACTGGGTTTAAAAATGTATTCATGAGATGATAAAGGAAAACTTCCCTGATTTGCAGAAAGAATTGAGAATCAAAACATATTATGAAACAGAACTCCAAACAGGATTGACCAAAAGCAACTTTCATCACAACACATAAGTAAGTTCTCTTCAGTTGAACACAAGGAAAAGATTCTTATATATGTACATGAAAAAAATCAATTCACATACATTCTAACCTTTTCTACCAATAAATCAATGGTGCTCAGTATGTCCTGGATAGCACCTCAGTTTGTCAATGGTGGAGCTTTGAAAAATATGAAATTCCAGTTACTCTACACTCTCTTAAAAGATAAAATTTGCTTATTCTCCTTGCATTTCTGACATACTGCAACCTTTCCTACTGCCTTCTCTGCAGTACATCTCAAAGCTGCGGCCTGTAGTGGTCCAGTAAATCATGTCAAAGAGATCTTTTTAAGATGAAGTGAAGGGCCCGGCACTGTAGCCTACCGGCTAAAGTCCTTGCCTTGCATGTGCCAGAATCCCATATGGACACTGGTCCATATCCTGGCAGCTCCACTTCCCATCCAGCTCCCTGTTTGTAGCCTGGGAAAGCAGTAGAGGACAGCCCAAATCCTTGGGACCCTGAACATGCGTGGGAGACCTGAAAGAATCTCCTGGCTCCTGCCTCCTGGCTCCTGCCTCCTGGCTCCTGGCTTTGGGACAGCTCAGCTCTGGCCACTGCAGCCATCTGGGGAGTGAACCAATGGATGGAAGATCTTTTTCTGTGTGTCTCCTTCACTCTGTGAATCTGCCTTTCCAAGAATAAATAAATAAATCAAAGCAGCAGCAGCATCAGAAGCAGCAGCTGAATCTAGAAGGAAAGCTTCAATTTGGTAACTTCCAAGTGGAAACATTAATCATGCTTCACAAACACCAACTGGGATATGTATGTAGGTATATTATTCAATGCAATGTCTTCCTAACTGTGCAGGCTTTTCTAAAATCTAGCCTGCTGATTAACAGAGAGTCCTATTCATTTCTCTCTCTCTCTCTCTCACTTTTAAGAACCTTCACCTTTCTGTTCTTAATTCTTGCCAAAACTCTGGAGGGAATGTACAAATGGAATGTACAATGTGCAAATGGAATTCACCACCTGGGTGCTGGGAAACTGTTTCCATTTTGAAGCCAGTTACTCATTTTAGCTCAGTGTCAGTTTGGTTAACTATCAATGACGGAGGTGAATACTGTCAATGAAAGAGGAGAAGTTAATGGTCATCCTGCATAGCATACAGGGAATACAGCAACAGCTGGGTCCATCTCTGATTCAAAGGTCCGTGTCATAATAACACAATACAGCTGGGTTCTGAGTTCTATTTACTTCCTGAGGGATGTTCATTCAAAAGAAACATGGCATAGAACTATCTTTAAACTTGGGCTTCATTCCAAAGTGGAGTGACCCTCTCTTGTGGACCAGACCTATTTTTTCCCCCAGAATGCAAACATAATGAATTCCTTTGATGCTTCCTACTGTGGCTATAAACAGTGCTTACAATGGGGCACCAATGAATGCTTTTGGGTTACAGGAAAGCAGTTTTAAATGACTACAAGTCCTTTGCCTCAAGGACCTAATGAGTGGATGTAAAAGAAGAAAAGAATAGATGTGATACTGACTGTATAGAAGATAGAACTCTAAAGAACGTGAAAACTGGATGATGGAAAATCCTCATCTCTATACTGAGGGAAGGCTTATCGAGATGAGGGTCATGTGAAGGAACTGAGGACCATTTCTTCCAACAATTAATTTAGACATATTTCCCATCTCACAAAAATTGACTTGAAAAATCTTAACATCAACATGTGCATTCCCTTAGGCTCTATTTTCTAAAGCAGCAGAACTTCCTAGTCCCAGTACATCTCAGGGAAAATGATCTGGGCACCTTAGCATTTTGACAGATGTTGACAGATGTGTTACCTTAATACATGACACCCCAATCTCATAACCATTGCTGTTATTGTGACTTTGTCACAGTTGTGACAAATCACCTGTTTCATTGCTCTAACGGCTTTCAGAAGCAATGTTACAGATAGCCTCTTGGGCGTATGGGTGTTGGGAGAGGGAGGCGGGGACAGTGGGATTCACAGGACTGTGATGAGGCTCAATGGAGTGCTAGTCTGGCTTTGGCCGGCACTCTGTGTTTTCCATGAATCAAGGTGCTTAGGAGCCTTTTCTCCTGCACTATGGAGAAGCACCACCTCAGAAAGACACTGATCCCCTTCTTGTGGGAAAACCAATATGAGAGAGAGAGATGACGTTGGTAACAGAAGATAGGGATCTTTATTCAACGTCATTTATCTCAGGCCTAGGCATCACGTTCTTCCCAAGCTCTGCTCCACTGCTGAGATTCAAACAGGATGAGATAGCGGTGGGAATAAGTGCTCACTTAAAAGCACAAAAAATGTATTATTATTTCTTCTGGAGAGTTCCAGATGGAAGTTCATAATCAAATCAGCTCAAAATTCATTTCTTAAGATATATATGCCAGCTCCGTCAAAGTTTCCTCAATTCCCTAATTACCCCAAAGAGCTAGTGAAACACTACCTCTAAATGTGTGTTTTTGTCTTCACAGTCTCCTATATTGTGTTTCCCTACAGATAGCAAATTGAACAGAGCTGGAAAAGCAACAACCCCATGGTGCCTTAAACAGTCAATTCACCAGGATCTACAACCTTTCTCTTCCTGATCTAACACAATCTGACAAATGCCATGTGTTTAACACAAAATGAAAAGTATCATATTCTCTTTCTGAATTCTGCTGAGAAGGGAGTATGCCTACCAACTCGGGTTTAGAAGCAGGGAAGGCCTAGGGTAGGCCAAAGGTCTTCAATATAGTTCTTGTTGTACAACCATACTCAGCCCCATACTGACTGTGTGAACTTGGGAAAGGCAGATGATGCCACTAGGTCTCAACTGCATCACCTCTGTAATGGAGCCAATGTCATCTACTTAAGGGGTGGCTTGAAGTAGCTGGTAAATCTACCATCGGTGACACTGACATTGCACATGAGTGCTGGTTCCTGTCTTGGTTGCTTCACTTCTAATCCAGCTCCATATTAATGGAATAATAAAATAGCAGAAGATGGCTAAAGAAAGTCAATGGGCCCCGTACATCAATGTAGGAGACCCAGGATGAAGCTTCTGGCTCCTGGCATTTGTCTGGCTTACCTGGGTCACCACAGCCATCTGAGGAGTAAGCCAAGAGATGTTAAGATCTCCCTATCATTCTCTCTCACACACACTCTCTCTCCTGAACTCTGAATTTCAACTAAATTAAGAAATATTTCCTTTTTTAAAACATGCATCTATTATTATTATTTTTTTTTTATACAGACAGGAGAAGAGACAGAGAGGAAGATCTTCTGTCACTTGATTTACTCCCCAAGTGGCTGCAATGAATGGAGCTGAGACAATCCAAAGTCAGGTAGCAGGAGCCTCTTCCAGGTCTCCCACACATGTGCAGAGTCCCAAGGCTTTGGGCCGTCCTCTACTGCTTTCCCTGTCCACAAGTAGGGAGCTGGATTGGAAGCAAGGCTGCCAGGATTACATCCAGAACCCATATGGGATCCTTGTGCGTTCAAGACAATGACTACATCCACCATGCTATCACCCTGGGCCCTAAGTGAATAAGTATTTCTAAAAAGGTATGTATTTTATAGCCTCATTGTGAAGATCAAAAGAACACACACACACACACTACATAGCCTAGTCCTATAGGTAACATTATTTAAATATTGGCTATTATTTAGGTAGTTACCAAATTTTAAGCTGTTTTATATTCCCTCTAATACTGTCTTTAATTATCTTTAAGGTGTGATGCCAACATAGTGCTTCCAGTGCAGGCAAACCAATGCCTAGCACCTACTCTCAGTCCCAGTCTCTCTTCACCTAAGAACTCCCGGAGTGACCTCATCTGACTTCATGAATCCACTCATGCTTCAAGTACTTGCTCAAATATCACTAGTCACTGTTGCACTGCCATAGGTTAAAACACTGCTGACAACACTAACATCCCGTGTCATAATGTTGGGTCAAGCCCCATCTGCTCCACTTCCATCAGCTTCCAGCTAATACACATGGGGAAACAACGAAATACGGCTCAAGTGTCTGATTCTTTGCCACCCAGATCACCCAGATGAGAGACTGAGATGGAGTTTATTGCTCTTGGCTTTAGCCTTGCTAAGGCCTGGCTGTTGCAGCCATTCTGGGAGTGAACAAAAGAATAGAAGTATCTGTGTAGTGTGTGTGTGTGTATGTGAGAGAAATAAATAAATAACTGACTCTTTCCAAAGTGTCCTTTTTTGGCCAGTTCTGGCCACTTAAGGCATTTTCTCTTCTTTGTTGGTTCTTTAGCCAAGTTTGTATAGACGGAGGAATCCAAGAAACCTGAAATTGAATCATGGCTTCTGGAAATAGAAAACGCATGAATTCGAGTAGTCACTGAACCTCCCAAAGCACAAATGTTGTTTTCTATTCAATCTAGGAATGAAGCAAGAGTGTGTTTCTCAAATCTGAATGTTCATCAGGATCATAAGTGGGTCTCCTGTCATTTACGACCCAGTAGAGATGGGATGGAGCCTGAGCACATGCGTTAGTAACAAGTTCATGGTACTGGTCTAGCAGAGTACTTGGGGAAACACTTTGTGGAAATCATTAAACTGTGAGAAGACTGAGTGAAATAATTCAAGAATGTTGCTCATTGTTACATAAAACATAACCTCTTCTTTTCCTATCTAAAATAACGCTAAAAATACTAAATAAAGAAGCAAATATGATTTTGCTTTAATTTGGCCCCATTCCACCATGAGTAAGAGAAGAGTCCCATATTGTAGCCTTTCTCACTTTGGTATTAAAAGCTCAGATTATGTGGGCATTGCCTTTACCATGGCTTTTCAGGAACTCTACACAAAGGCTTTGAGTTTTGCAGAAGAATTAAAACGTATGCATTACACCACTCTGTTTCTGACAAAGTTCCATACGCAGTTAGGATAACTGACCCAAGAGTTTAATATCTTTAAAAAGGTGCAGAGGGTGGAGGAATGAAGGGCTCAGTGAGGCAGAAGCCACACTTCATAACTTCGGCCCTATTCCACACGTATGACCAATCTTTGGAAGATAGTCAGTTGTTTGATTCTAGAAAGAATAAGAATAAAACATCTACCCCATTGTACACACTAGCATGGTGCATGGCCACTGCTTCTGTCCTTGGCTTTTCTGCCCTCTGATCCACTTCCTCTTCTGCTTGTGCAAAACCACTGTGTCCTTGAACTCTGCTAAGGGCATCATTATATACAGGAAGCTTCCATGGTATGAGATACAGAATCACCAGAGGCTTCTGTTGAGGTTAACACCACATGAAAGCTGCATACATCAATCTTGATAAAAATGTGGAGCCCATGGTTTTTCTTGGGAGGCCATCGTTCCTGCCATAGTGGCATCACCACCACCCACAGGCTGTGAAGTTTGCCTAGAAAAAAGATCAGGGGTGACTAACCTTCAGTGGGGATGAAGCAGGGTCTATTCTCATGATGAAATGAGAAGCTATGCTTGTTGACAGCTGCAGCTATTCTCAAGCTATCCACCATCACCTCCCGACCCTTGCAAAAAAAAAAAAAAAAAAAAGGAAAAAATATCCCCCCTCCCTTCTGAAACTGGGAAGGAAGCTGGAGCTGAGTGGCAATGCTCAAGACTGCCTACCGTGTCCCTTGGATAGATTTGAGCTTCCATTTGAAGAAAGGGTCTTTGAGGCCAAGATGTATGAAGCTCTGGTAATAGGGATAGTAGGAGTTTGAGTCCCAGTATAGCTGGAATCGTTTCCTTTGCCTGACTTTTATCAGCTTGGCTGTCTTCAGTCAATTCTGAACTCTCTAGGAGAAATCTGAGATAACTCAAATGCAGAAATGTGTTAAAAATTCATCCCTCCGCAATGTGTATCCTACCAAGATGTTTTAGTGATTCTGAGCAAATGTGTTCACTTTCATTTGTAAGTTTCAAGGAAACGCCCCCATACTATCTTGCAAAAATAGTGTCAGCACACGAATGAATCTGGAGGGATGAGCCTTCCTTCTGCAAGTCAGCTGGTTTACAGCTTGCTTACTTGGGGAAATGTTCCTGGCTGTTTTCCTTGTGAATGGTGAGTGTGGATCTGGAAGGACTTGTCCTCCAAACAAGTATAAAACAAAGTCCAAGGAATATCCCAGGGTTGATTGATTGGGGGACAGATGGGAGATAAATTTATTCATCCAGGGTCTTGATCACAACTTCAGGTGGGCAGCACAGCATTGCCCACCCATTTCCTAACTGATTAAGAGACCACCAATGGGCAACATCTTACCTGTAGCCCCCACCCAACAAGGAGAAGTCAGGGAATGCTTAAAATCCCAAGACCCGTCCTCAAACCTTTGGTGTCCCTCTCTCCACTTTCGAGAGGCACCCGACCTCCTGACTTCCTCTCAGGAGGTGCTTTCCCTTCCCTCTCCCTTTCCTGCTCACCTGGTGCCTTTGCAAATAAACTTCTCTGTCTGCAACAGATGTTAGACTTTTTATATCTATAATAGCTGAGGAAAGAACCCACCGAGCTTTTCTGGTAACAATATTATCCCCACTAGTTCTGGGGGTCATTAGTCATGGTAGCACTTGGAGTGACAACAGAGGAAAACCTATTCTCTCCTCTCCCCATGGACGTTTTAAAGAATAGCAACTGCATACCAGATGCTCAGCTGAGTACTTGATTTAGTACTTTCACTTAGCACTCAACAAGTTGCTTTTGTTGATCCTGGTCTGGTGAAAAGTTGCAATGGGGACAGAAAGTTGAATAACATATGGCACATTTCAAGCTACAAGTAGTGAGTTTCTATGGCATTTCAAAGCTCTTGTCACCTGCACTAGGATTCCAGAATTATTCCAGGAATGACCTCCCCTTGCCTTACTCGTCCAACTTTGAGTGGCCCCACCTGTTTTACATTTGAATCTTGGAGTGCATCACCTGTTCAATTTTGTGGCCATCCTAGACATGGAGCCCCACAAAACCAGATGTGGCTCCTGGGCCTGATGTGGGTTCTGCCTCTGCACCTGACACACTTGTCCCATTCAGATCCTGCCTGACAGAGCACATCGCTTTGAATTCCTCCATTTTACAGGAAAGGCATTGAGCATAGTTTACAAATCTGGCCATAAACAACCTTGTCCTGAAAAGTCTACCTGATTACACAGAAGAAGATGGAGTTACATATTGAGAGAGCTACAAACACAAAATAAAGGCTACTTTCTGACCAATACCTATTTGACAGTGAACGAGAGTGAGAACAGTGGCAATAATAAGTCTTAGCTGTAAGTTTATCCTGTGTGTCCTTGGAAAAGCTGACATTTCTTTCTAAGACTCAATGCTTTTGAATGATCTTGTTTCTAACAACTTCAATGGTACCCTGTCGTAATCAGGGACATGTACACATTCCTTGCCTGTCAAGGGGACTGAATCAGGGAGAGTGAACAACAGGTGCCCATCAACATAAACACTGAAGGTGCTTTTTCTCTCTGCTACCATAGGCAATTCTGTCGTGTCTCCCACAAATTTTAAGGGAGGGTGAGGTGTAGTTCAGGGAAAAGGTGCTATCAATACAGAGAATATGAGGCTGGTGGTCAGGCCAGCAGAAGACACAAAAATGTGTCTCCAACTTCTAATGACATCAAAAGCATGTGGGTTTTCTTCTCTCCTGTCCTTGGGCTGTTGGACTCTGGGTTTGCCTGAAGACCTCACATAGTGTATCTGTACCTGCTCAACTATGTCACCACCTTTCTTTTCAGATGCCTGGGGATGTTGTCTTTTCAGTAAGATGAAAATCAACAAACGTTCCCCAATCCCTTAGAAAGGACTCCATAAGTTTTTACTCTAGATGACCTTTCAAAAACGATTTGTAAGAAGCACAAACAGGATAGTAGCCATTCCTACTCACTCCAAAGGAAAACGGAAAGAATCTTTGGATGAGGAATCCCTTCTAATCTGGAGATATAGGCAGCTCTTGTGTGAATGTGTCCTTGAATTTTACCTTTCCCACGGTGGCCAGCAGTAAAGAACCTGTAAATGTGTCTGACACATAGATGGGGCAAGAAGAAAGGGAAGCTGGGATGTCCAATACTGCTGGAAGGCTATGAGAGAAGTTGATAATGGAAATGCGCAAAAACACTGATTCTCATGTATAGATAACAGATCAAGAGAGGTACATTCTCTCACAGACAAGGGAACAAAGTGTTTACTAGTCAACTCCCTCTTGCTGTTGATACGCAAATTCCTCAAACCATCTGTCCTTATGCCTACTTCAACATCTCTCTTTAATAAGTCTAATGAGGACTAAAACTTCCAGCAGCCTATTGGCTGCTGGTGGGTGTCAGGCCGGGATTGTCTCCATGCTCATAGCCCCTATTCCAGCCACTGCGTACACTTGGTGACCTGTCTCTGGCTGGCCAATGCGCCATTTGGTGCCAGGCTCCACCTGCTGGCTGCCCGGCGGCCAGCTCTGGGGGTTTGAGGCTTTGAATTGCTGCTTAGGTAACTCCATGTTAAGCCCACTATACTTCCAGGATGGCAATCAATCCTAAAGACTCCCAACCACAGAGTAACTTTTCCTTCAAAGGTAAGTGAGGGTAATGAGACCTGGTAGGTTGGAGGAGAGGGACCAAATGATATTTATGGATAAGACTGATATCCCAAACTCCTTTAAATCCTGTGTACTACTTGTAATCACTGAACAATGCTGACCACCGACCACCAGTCCATGCAAAACTAAGGCTCAGGGCTTGTCACGCAGGATCATATCCTGTTACCTGACATGATGATGGATCAGGACACGGGTCATATTAGGTAGGGCCATGGCATTAACCAGCACATGAGAGAACCATATCCGGGCTAGATTCTGTGTGGGATGTGTGGGCCAAACACAGTGGAAATACTGGCCCCCTGGTTAGCTCAAGAGTTGAAGGGGTGATGGACTAAACTAGGTGTGACCAAGGAGCCTGCCATAACTCACAGGTAAAGGAACCCACAACAGTCTGGGATGGTCAAGGCAGCAGCACCCGAATAGGGTGTGGGATAGGACTGGCTGCAATGCTCATACAAGGCCAAATGGAAGGCCAGACTATGCTGGGCACCAGCCTAAAACCCA
Source organism: Ochotona princeps (assembly GCF_030435755.1). Lineage (NCBI taxonomy): Eukaryota > Metazoa > Chordata > Mammalia > Lagomorpha > Ochotonidae > Ochotona > Ochotona princeps. The sequence continues at coordinate 6,900,104 of NC_080836.1, read as the reverse complement.
ATGGCATGTGTGAGAACTGGGTCTGGGTGTGGGTCAAGTGAAGGAACTTGGGAAACTCCCCTGGCAGGTCATAGCTCCCACTGGTGAACACATGGTCCAGACCTGGGGGTCAGACAAGCTGGGCAAAATAGCTCCAATGGCTAGCTAATGCGTGAGTTGGTAATGGAATGGGGTAGACCGGGCAGGACTGAGCAATCCTTAGTCCACAAGCAAAATTAGGTCAGGATGGAGCACAGGCCATGCCAAGGTAGGCTATTGCACCTACTGGTCTGTTTGAGCCAGGGACACTAAGCCATAGCATCTAGGGCAGGGGCTGGGACAGGTAAGGGGCTGTGCCATGCTGAGTCAGAGCAACCACTGGCATGGGCATGATCTATGGCTGGGAACAGGTCCAGCTGGGGAGCTAAGGAGACATCCTAGCTGGGTTGAGGTTCCCACCAAGCAGCACAGGGCTTGAATGGGAGCTGCATTCTGATCAGGATACGGTTGTAGTCTCACTTATCACAAGTGTGGACTGGGACTGGACACACCAAGCCTGGCTAGACTCCAACACTATCCGGTGCTCTGGAGGACCAGGGTAGATGTGGGATGGACTCAGCCCCTACTGAGCCATGTATGAGCTATATGTGGGTATGGACGAGCTTGGGCAAGACCCTTGGAGCATGCCCCACATCAGGGACCTGGGGTGGGTGGGAGACTGGGTGGGGCTTCTCCCTTAATATCCCCCTTTACCTCAGATAGATGAAGGAAATAATGTGGAAAAAATAGTCTTACCCACTTTCCTGTAGCCCTTGAACCTTTTTACCCTAATTAACTATGTAAAGATTGTCAAAAATATAATTTAAAAATGGAAAAAAATAAAAAATAAAAAGTCTAATGAGGTTAATACACTTTGGCTATTGACCATCAGTCAATAGTCCCCGTGTATGAATACTGACAGCATGCACCAAGTTCATCATTGCCAACCACCAAACAGCTTACCCCATTTACTGCACGTCAAAATGAGGAGAGACGAAACTAATTTAAACCATTTTTCTCTGGGTCTGAAATTCTTTCAGAAACGTTTTGCATTAGGTGGCTCAATTATGTCTAATGTAGCTAATGGTGGTGGATAGGAATTTTGCTTAGAGAAACCCATGTGTAGAGCAGAGAGAGTGGAAGGGAGTGGAGGAAGAGAGGAGTAGAGACGATTATTACCTGTCTTTGATGCTGCACAGATCAATGTGTAAACCACTAAAATTCCCCAGGGCACCTTGCTGAACTGAAATGAGGTCCTTGGGCTGGTTATCAATGAAGATGAGCCTCATGCAGCCTTGGAAAGCCTTAACGGGACTGAGACATTGGGACTCGGTGAGATGGTCAGGGCACCCTGTGGGACAGAGAGAAAAGATGAAGAATGCTGAGATGATCCGTCATGGCTTTGGAGACCTATCATGGGAAGACCTGCAAGGTCTCATTATTTCAGTGCTTTTTCAATTGCAGCAGCACAAACACTTCTGTTATAAATCTGTCCATTCATGGGAGGGGATGCAATCGGTACTGAGTGGGCCATGCTACATCACTGTATAGAAAATGGATGGGTGTTAAAGGAAACAACGATATAACCTTTATCTATTTTTTAATTGTTTTTCCCTATTGCTACATTCTTTGGCTCTCACTTCTATGGAATCCTGAACTCATCCACAGGGAGCAACATGTTAGAACCACATAGAAATTAAATTTTGTCTTGAAATTCATGTCTAAATGCACCATCTGATCTGAATTACACTTCCAAAGGAACGTATGCTTTGGGTAAGGATGGCAGTAGAGTAATAGGTTAATTGCCAGAATTAACAGGCTTTGTTTCTGAAAAAAGGTACATACAGAGATATTACTGGAATTTAGAAGTGAAGTGCAAAACAAGTCCAGATGTTAAGGGCACTAATAACTTAAATGCAGGTATTTAGAGGGTTATAAGACTACACATGATAGGTGGTCAACACTATTGGTTTTAGAGATACATTACACTGATCTAGCATAGCTGGCTGCCAGCACATACCCTCCTCTCATTAAGGCAGATGGAGAACAAGGCAGATATAGGGATGTTCATCCATTTTGTAGACTTTCTTCATGGTTGTAATAGGTTCAGAGCACACGGAAATGTGAGATTGATGGTAATAACTTTGAGAACTACTGTGGCCATTGCTAATAGACAATCACTGCTGGGCTGGAGCCTGGCAGCTGGTTAGCAGTCCACATGAATGAAGGCTATAACAGGAAGAGAGGCGCTACAGCTGCTAATTGAAGCAGTGGAGAGACTTATGTAAGTGACTATTACTGTTGAAACTCATTGTATTGTTTTTGCCTTCTTTAAGTCTACAGCTTATGTGTTGTGAGTGCTTAAACACTGTTCAAAGCACAAAGGAATCTTGAGCAACTGAGCAGAGAGCCGTTAAAACTCACCTCTAAGAACACTAAACCACCTGGTAGGGCATGCATGTGTGTGTGTCAGGGGTGTGGGGTGCTCACTGGCATGGGGGTTCATTTTCATCTTTCATAATGTCAATAGTGTTTTGCACCATAGTCACTTTTAGAGAATCTTCCCCAGAAATCAAGCAAAGATTCTCTCTCCATAAAACACTGCTTAACAGCAAAATCACCCAATCTGTGAGGTATGTCATCAGGCGGGTGGGGTACATCTTTTCTACTTTCCATCTTTTCATTAGTGGTTCATGGAGGGAACAGATCTTGTCATTGAATTTTTGCTCACCCGTTTCTCTCTAGCTCCATGGAATTGTGTGAACGACTTTTATTATGCCAGACAGCAGGTTGCCATCTGTCAAGGGTAAATAATACATAGTGCACAAAGGTGTTGCCAGGGGTTATATTTAAAATGTGCATCAGCTTTGCAGAGAATGGAGTTTCATCTCAACCCGAAAAATGTATAGTCTTTGCACAGGTGGATTAGATTGGAGGTGAAGGATTGGGGCTCTTCTTCGCCTGAAAATCAAACCACCAAGGAAAACCATGTATGGACTTTTATATCACACTATAGGAAATCCCTTTCCGATTTTAAAGCCTTAAGCACATTTTACTAGGGAGTGAGAAGAAACCTGCAAAGTCTAGTTGAGAAACTGCACTGCATGATTTTTTTTATAATAGTGCTTTTTGCATTCCTGAATGGAGAGAATGAAATATTACAGCCCATACCTCAGCCCAACCATGTGTCTCTAGGGGGCTGAGGCCACTTTGATCATTCCCTACAAGTAGTCTGCACTAACTTCACATCTTAACCTTGATTTCCACTTGCCCAGCAGTTCCGTAGATAGGTCTATCCTTACCCCATCTCACATAAGGCTAAGTGTCTTGCTCAAGGTCAAATATCTAATATTCCTTTTTAGAGATTTTGCATTTGATGTAAACTATTGACTAAGAAATTAGACATAATTTTAATTAAAAGGCCTTTAAAATAGGTAATGGTGGTAGCTAATACATGATAGATATAGATAGATAGATAAATAACTAGATGATAGAATGGCAATGCATGCTCAGCCACACAGAATTATTTCAAAAGTTCTGTGGAGGGGAGGGCATTTGGAGCAATGGTTAGAAGTTTACTTGGGAAGCCCCTGTTCCATATCAGCGTGCTTGGTGTTGAACTCTGGATGCACCTGTGATCCCAGGATGCTGCTACTGTGCACTCCAGGAGACAACACATAATGGCTCAAGTATCTTGGTCCCTGAGGACTATGAGAGACTCAAAGTGAGCGCCAGGCTCTTGACTTTGAACTGGCCCAGCCCTCTTCCAGGCATTTTGGGGAGTGAATCAGGTGATGGGAGACCACTTCTTATCTATCCCCAGCTCTGTCTCATTGTTTCTCAAGGAAATGAAATGAATAAATAGATGACACGGAAAATAAACTTATCCAAAATCAAGAGCTTTAACTGTAGAAAATGTGATTAAGAACATGCCATGAGTTTCTTTCTTTCTTTCTTTCTTTCTTTCTTTCTTTCTTTCTTTCTTTCTTTCTTTCTTTCTTTCTTCCCTCCTTCCTTCCTTCCTTCCTTCCTTCCTTTCTTCCTTCCTTCCTTCTTTTCTTTCTTTCTTTGTTTCTTTCTTTCTTTCTTTCTTTCTTTTTTCATTCACATAAACTTGTCATTCCATTTTCCATTAACTAGCAGGTTTTTCATTATCTTTCAGATTCAGTCCTTAGATTCCCAGGAGTGACTAACAATAGGAACTGGTAGAATGTGAGCTATCTTCTCTCTGTGGAGGTACAAGTTCCTAGCCCTCTGATCCCTTTCCATCAGGCCAGGGGCATCGCCACTTGGCATGTGAGGAGGGAAGGGTGGAGAATGAGAAAGCAAGTGGTGGAGAAATGAGTGAGGTGCCTATGCAGGCTGCTTCCACCAGAACTTCCTCCTTGAAACACTGCTGGCTGTGTATTTTCTCCAAGTTTTCTGCTGAGTTTCTCTTTCCAACATGATCACAGAAGTTGGCATTGCTGCAAAACCTTTATTTGCTTATATCATGCATCCTCAACCCTTATAGATGAAGCTCTTACCTTTCTCAGCTCCTAGATAATTTATACTTGTCCGACTGTGAGATATTTTGGTTGTCACTATTTTCAGGGTGTGTGTGTGTTTGCAAAACTGGCTGTCAAAATTAGACCCAAGAGAGTAAAGCAATTTTTCCTTACATTTCTCCCCTTATTTTCAGTCTCAAAAGCTGAAGAACTTACCTCCGAAGTAGTAGCTGCTTCCTGAATAAATGTGCACTGGGGTAGTGTCTTGAGCTGTGGATGCTGCGTCATTATCCAGAGTGAGAGTGATGCGGTTCCTTCTGGCACTGATGCTGACCACATGCCACAGGCCATCATGCAGATTGCTGCCTGGAACAGAAACAGGAAGAGCAGGTGTAGGAATGATTGATTCATCAAGATCTAGGGACCATCAGGCTCCTTGCTCCACACTTGCCGTGATCGCCTGCATTCAGAGACAATCCCTCCTCCCTCAGCTCTCAGCACTTAAAAGAATCATCTCCCTTCATTTTACAACCCTTTTACCTCTCTCTCTCTCTCTCCCTTACAGTCTTCCTTCCTCTCATCTTAGCTCCTTGTTTCCTTCCTTCCTTTCTTCCTTCCTTCATTCCTTCCTTCCTTTATTGCATGAGAAGTCAGATGGGATAGTAGGCAGGTAGGGTCCCTGGTCCTTGGTAAAGTTACCCTTTAAAATATAAAACTGTGCTTCTCCCCATTTCTAATGCTTCCAGGAGGACATTCCTCCTTGAGGGAGAACAGATAGAATCAATGTATCAATCCCCACCCCTTAGAGTTGGTGTCATAACAAACCAAGGAGACATAGCCCTTACTAATCCCATCTCTGGGTCACTTTCAAAGGATTGGTGTTTTAATTTTCAGATTATGAGAATGGGAGGAGGAAGTAACCAACCCCACCCGTCTGATGTCCTTAGGTGATAGACACTGCTGCCCATTGCAAATGAGGCTTTTTTGTTGTTTGTTTGTTTGTTTGTTTGTTTGTTTTAATTTCTATCCTTTGGGTGACTCATGTGAACCCCCTCACCCTCTTGGAGATGGTGCATAAAAGATGCCATTTCCTTAATTAAGCCCCCTCCTGTTACTAGAGCAGGAGCCCCCGTTCCACCTTTTTCTAAATAAATCCTGTTTTGCAAACAAGAGTTGTCTGTATCAAAATTCTTCTTTCCTGTGAGAGGAACTTGCTGCCATGTTTCCCAGCAAATTCCCTGCAATGCTTCCTTTCCACCTTCCTTCGTTCCTCAATTTGCTTTTGAAAATGGATAGCCCACGTTTAACATACTGGCTTTAAACTCAAGAGGGAAAAGCAAAATTGCATGCATATATTACACATACATATATCTGACAATCAATGACGTGTTATGCAACAAAGCTTTCTAAAAAGCATCCCCTATATTACACAATTGATCTATATATATATGCAGAAGAAAAAGTCAAAAATAAAAACAAAGTTCAAAGTGATAATGTAGAGTTGAAAACAAAATGGAGTAAGCACGACTCATTGCTAACTGCAATAGTTTTAGCTTTTGTAACTTCTGCTTTGCTTGCTTGGCTAAGAGACTGTGTGAGCTTGCAGGCCAAATGGCCTATGTGACCTTTCGCACCAGTTGGCCCCAGTTCTCAAGAATCAAAGCCCAAGTCTGGTTATCTCACAGATGGGTACAAGGCCCAAGTCTGATTATCTCACAGGTTGCTTCAAGTTATTAAATAAGTGGTTGTCTTAATTACTGGATCATAGAAAAGCCAGGCATGAGCTGTCTAGCTGAGACAGGCAGGGAATGTGTGGCATTTTCTCTCTCACCTTACAAGCTATTATAAACTGCCCCTTTTCAAGCTATTGTAAACTGCCACTATGAAAATCCTGTGAATGTGCTAGGTCACACTATGGTAAGCGGCATAGGTTCCAACCATGTGGCCAACTGGTCGGTCGGTGGGTTACCTTCCTCCTCATTTATAGTAAAACTTTCTTGTAATGTTACTGGTGGATGTAAAACTTTGCTGTGACTCTCACACCTTGTTTGAGTGGTCAGCTGGGTGCAACATTACCAATGGTGTTTGCTGTTCTGCGTAAAGCAGTGCCAGCTGAGCAGGGAAGGAAGCCTATCAGCTAACGGACTCCACGTGACAAGTGCAAGATTTTTTTTATATTGGAAATATTTTGCAAATGATCAGCAATTTGCAACAAATTGGGTAAGAACTGCAGAAGACAGGAACTCCAAATGAGAGTTCAAAGCCAGGGATGAAAAGTAGAAAGGGAAGATGGCAGGAACAAAGTGGGTCCCATCAGGTGGAGGCTGCCCATGGTGGGACGAGTTTAGTCATTTCTTTAAATAAATAATTCTAGGAAATGTTTTTACCCAAATAAATCCCAACAGCATCTCTGGGGATGACATTTTAGGCATCTGCATAAAAAAAATCTTGTGTGTTTCTAATGCACAGTTAGGAATAATAATAATAATAATAATAATAATAATAATAATAATAAAATAATGCTTTGGGGTTGCTGCCATGACTCAACAGGCTTAATTGTAAGGATCCCATATGGATGCCAGCTTGTGTCCTGGCTGTTCTTTTTCCCATCCAGTTCCCTGCTCATAGCCTGAGAAAGCCATGGAAGAGGACCAAGTCTTTGGGAGTCTGCATCCATGTGGAAGACCTGGAAGTCTCCTGATTCTTGGTTCCTGGCTTTAGATTGACTCCATTCTGCCTATTGTAGCCACTCGGGGAGTACAACAGTGGATGGAAGATTGTTCACTCTGTAAATCTGGCTTTGTAACAACAATATAGAAATCTTTAATTTTTTTTATGATACGGGAGTTAATGAGGGGTTTTTGACATAGGGCAACCTCAGTGGAAGCGCATACATGAACAATCCTGGGGCCACACAGCAGGTGGTAGGATCCTGGAAGAGTCAAGCCAGGAGCAGCAATGTTGGAGACCTTCCAAAGGCCCCCAAGTCATAGTCCAGAAGCTGTTAGCTCAAAGGATGCTGGTAAGGAGCAGTGCAGAGATCTGAGGGCTCTCACAAGGGTAAATGCAGAGCATGGTTGCATGCTGACTGCTCTGCACAGCACAGATTTGGGAAACCGTCTGACTCATTCTCTACTGCTACTCTGAACATCTGCTAAGCTGGCAGGTAAAACCCTCAGGTGTCTCAGAAAGGTGGCCCCACCATCTGCTGAGGCAGCATCCAGGCAAAGCAACATTTAGGTCCTGGCTGTGGGAACTCTGCTAATAAGCTAGAGATTCTGATAGTTCCAGGTGAACAACATTGGCTTCCTTCAAGGGCACAGACGATTGTAGGTTTGTCTGCTTATTTGTATAAATCTACATAATAAATTATAATAGGAAGCAGGTAAATTTTTGCTCCTTATGCTGTAAGGAGTCAGTAAGTACCTCAATAAACTGGGGTCAAAACCCTGCAAGGGTTTTGCAGGGTACAGCAAGGAAGACAACACAGGGAGTATCCCCTAATCAGAAACTTGTCAATTAGTAATGGATGAAACTGGCCCAGAGTAAGAGGTCACAGCAACAATGGATGTGTCTCAATCTGATGACACATCTGTCTGTACTTTTGTCACATACTGAGTTTCATTGGTTGGTTGTCTTTCTTTTGTTTTTATCTGTCTGAGCTTATCATTTCCATTTGGCCATTTCCTACATGGCTCCCAGTTCACCAGGGTACACTGAGTGCAAATCTTTTCTGTGCAGAAATCCCTAACGCAAGTTGTGAGAGCAAAGGTCTTGGACTCCATACCAGACACATTAACTCCAATTACCAGGACTGTCCCCAGTCCTTGGGAGATTCCAAGGTCCTCAGAGATGGAGTGGTGCAGGCAGGGTTGAGAACTACTCCATGAAAATGTTGAGATTTTCAACAGAGGAAACAAACACAAAAGAAACAAAAGAAGCAGCAGCAACTTGGAACACAAATAATTTAAGAAAACTGAACCCAGGATCAATTTCATGGTAAATAAGATGTCACTGGCTCCTCTAAAAATGTTTCCTTTCAAATGGACCTTTCCCTTCCACTTCACTGTATTAGGAGAGCCAGGACAACACACCCGGAGTTATGAATATTCCCACTCCTCGGTGTGGTAAGGAGGGAGGCTCAAGCAAGTGCTGCCGAAGTTTCACAAGTTGTGGAGCGCCAGTTCCACCAGAGTGCTTTTTCCCAAGCCTGGCAGTTTTTTCAGCATGGAGAACAGGAAAGTGAGGCCTTCCAGACAAGGAACAACCTTGAGAGGCATGAGTTGCGTGGGGTAGAAAGTAGGTGGCTGCCTGTCCTCTGCAATACCATGAAATATCATTTAAAGACGGAGACCGAAAAGGCCGATCTGGCTTCTGAGAGAACTGGATGAAGACAAACATTTCTGAACTCTCCACAGGTTGGCAAAGAACAAAGTCTCATTACATCCATCCAGGCTCAGAACACCAGCTCCCAAAACACCGTCCTCAGCGTGCTGACCCTTTGAACTCGAGGCTTTGGAAGGGTCCAGGGGAACACCTCGCTGACTCCCTCCTACCTTCTGTTAGGTTTTGGGGAAGCTCAGACACTTGAGAGGGGCTCTTAAGCCAGGCAAAGTTTACTAGCCACGGAAGAGCCTAACAAGCCACTTACCCTGGCGCACTGACACTGTGAGGGAAATGGACAGCCAGGAAGTATGGCTGTAGTTTTATACACCCTATGTAAGGGTCGTGGAAGTGGAGCAGCGGCTTCTTGCTCTGCGCAGGCTCCCAGGATGTTCTGCGCATGCTCCACCTGTCCATGACGTAGCGTAGGGTACTTGTTATGTCAGGCGAGGGTAACTGCTGGTTACTGTCCGCACTGCCCGTGGGATGAGCCAGGAGTGATCCATCACAGGGCGCATCCCCACTCTACCTCAGGCCATCTTCTTACACTTCTCCCTCTCACACCTTCCTGCTTCTTGGACTCGATTCCTACCCTGAGAATCAGAGAAACCAGCAACTACCCGAGGTGAGTTACGGAAATTACAGCTGTCCTCCCGGGAAGCCTGCTACAAACCTACAGATCCCCCTCTGAATCTACCGATACTGGATGGCAACCTTTGTCCCATCATCGCTACATAGCTGTCCATTTCATACATTCATACAGTGAGATACCACCCAGCGGGGCAAAGTTTTGGAGATTCGTTCTCTAACCCTGGAAATAACTTGTTGTGTGGTTCTGTGATGTGTTTATTCATGCAATGCTCCCTTGCTCAGGGTCCTGCCACTTACAATTTCTAGGAATTTAGACATGGTCTCTAATCTTGCTAATCCTGCTGGCTCATCTATGCAGCAGAAGCAGAACTGACTGGCTTGAGAGCGTCTAAATTTTACTTTCCTTTGAAAACTCAAATCAGCTGTTTTCCCATGTCGTGTCATACTTGATCTTAATGTTTCAATGCTTATGAGAATAAAGCACATACTATATAAATAATTGAATAAGCCAGTGTTAAAATGCCAGTCACGTTGTAACAGAACATATTACATTGCAGTTACCATTATGCTACCGTGTGGAGCCTGAGTTAAGTTTCTCTTGTACACCTGTTAATCAGTCAGTCATCAAGGTCTGTTAACCATTCTCCATATAGTGTGAGTTGAATTCCTATAGTCCCTCAAAGATCATCTCTGACTTTCTTCTATTTCTTATCACTGTAGTTGGGAATACTCATAATGATCTCCCTCTTTTCCAAGCCTCCTGCCTCTTTTTGGCACAACACTGCTGGATACATTAAAGTATCTTAACATTTTTTTTTCTTTTTAGCAATGTTATAACAAACACCACTCCACTGGGTGGTAAGGTGTAAACAGAACTCATACTGCTTACCATGAATGAACATCCTTTCTTCTTTCAATAGAGACTAAATCTGCCCTCTCCAGCTCATGTCCCTGCACAGAATTCCCACTCCAGTGGTACTTCTCTATCCATTAGGCTCGGAGGAAGCACAAGGAACTCAGGGATTTCTACCTTCAGCCTCTGTTGCCAGCTTAGTCATCTGTGAGTCACTTATAACACTTGAAAGAAACTGCTGAGGAATCAGAACTATCTCTGCTGATAGATTTGGAGGTTCATTGTCTGAGATCAAGGAGCCCCGCCATTCTGGCATTTGATGAGAGTAAGGGTTGGGGATGGCAACATGTGGCCAGAGGAAATACTGCATGGTAAACTAGGAAGCAGAGAGGCAGTGAGTGCACACCGCTTCAAACCTCTGTGTGGTCTCTCCTTGGAAAGTGACCTAATCCAATCTAATCACTTTCACAGTCTCTAGCTTCAAAGATTAAAACTGGAATAAGGTATGTTCTTCAACCTGTAACATATTATACGGGGATCAAACATTTAACACAAGAACTTCTTATCATCTGAATCATATAGTTTGCTCATGCAGTTCCCCCGCTATCCATTTCCTCCTCCCAATGCTCCAGGACTAATTTGTGTTTTAGCATCTTCTCTCCTAATTTGCATGAGCAGGCATGGAATGTATGATCCCTTTCAATTACAATCACCGAACACAGTACAGGGTACATCAAAACTGCTGAATGCTCGACTAGGTTAACAAGTGAATGAGCTGATAAACTGGGAAGTGAATGAGACAATTTCCTAAACTAGAATACAGCCTAACATTTTCTCTGCTTAAATTTCTGTAACATAGGTCATAGTATTTACTGCCTTGCTGTATAAAATAGCAATTTATCTATGCTCATCTCCTCTCCCCAGTGGGATTACAAGTTCCTGGGGTCCAAGTCTGAGTCTTGTTCTGTTGTTCCCATTGGCTTTGACAGGGCAGCATCTTGTCCTCTTCACATGCTCACTGATTGAATATCCGATCAGCTGAGTCTGTACTGCCAAGTGTCAGAACAGAGCCGTCTCATGAGCACAGGCCTTAAATCACAGGCTAAACCTTTCCTACTTGCCAAGACCTGGCTCTAATATCAAGTTAAGCTGGATCGTGGAAACTTTTGGTTGGCATATAAATGGAAAAACATGGATTTGCCGTCCTTCAGACGTTAATAGGCATATGTGTGGTTGGGGTGAAATCAATGTTTTCCTGATGCAGACCTGAATTTCAACTCGATAATCCATGTGCCAAACGTTGAGCTCAGAGTTGTGTAGAGATGTTCTTTCACTCTCCCCAACGCACATCTCTGACTCTAGGCTCTATGATAAAAATACTACTTCTATCCCCCAATTCCGCTTGGCTTCTGTGTTCCATGTGTCTGAAGCTCCCATGATGGAATTTCCATCTCTGTTTCTCTTTTCTCTCTCCTTCCTTCCTGGAGCATCCATCCCCCTGAATGTTTTGGACAAATCTGTTTGGTTTGTTCCAAGCCAGGCTGTGCAGTCTCCACCTCTATGACATTCCCTTTTCTCATCCATCTTGTTGTCTCTGTTTTAAGCTTTCCCACATAGAAGCACTCATCCCCCTGCTTTAAGATCTCTCTACAGTTCCTCTCAGCAGGGCATCTGAATTCTTTGGGGCAATGAATCCTGCTCCTGTTGGAGCACAACACTGGAACAGATATTGGTTCCAAAACTTCCCAAAGTAAATAGAATAAATGTGAACTAATTGACAAAATCATCAAAGTAGAAACCAAAAGAGTAAAAGAGGCAAGAGTAGATATGGTTGGCAGGCTTGACTGGCTGGTTATACTGTAGTGATGTTGACAATGATAATTCTTCAATTCCTTTTTTGAGTAAAGGGTGAGGAAAGAAGTGAGTTAAGAAATAAGATATCCCCATTATCAATATCCAGATTACTGAAATAATTTTGAGAAACATCCAGTTTTTCTTGGCACTGTCATGCTTGGGCAATGTCATGTATCAATTTCTCATAACATTGAAGAAAGTAAAGCACCTCTTCATAGTGTTGCTTCTGAAACTCAAACTGCTCAGACAGGTTGTGAGTCACAGCCCCTTGGCTATCTACTTATTTGCAACCAGTAATGGGAATTTTTCATCAGTGTTATCTTAGCTAAAACACAGAGGCGTCAATGACAACTTAATTGAGGCAGAGGATGAAGTTCACAGATGCATTGTTTTTGCTGGAAGCACAGATGGCAGGTAGCTGCCAACTGCTTACACTCACAGCATAAAAAGGGGGGACAGCTCAGCTAATTGCAGGACTGCAGCCTATACACATCTGACTGCTGTGATTATAGAGGAAGAGCATGTCCCTCCTGGGTGACAAGGCTCTCTGGGCCATCTTCCCACCTCTGCAGGCCATGTTGGCCTTTTAAATAATTAGTATTTCCCCTGGGGATAGCTCATTCCTATGCATGACAAGTTCTACATCACACAGTGCATATGATTGTCATGAAACCAACATTTGTTTAAATTCACTTCTAATTTTACTGTCATTGTCAAAAGCATATTCCTCAGAGAGGTTTGGAGGTCAGTTCCATTGACTCATTCAGTCAGTCCCTAATACTAGCAACAAGCACAGCGGTCTCTATCCTCCTTAGGGACAGTTCCAGGATATTAGGGATTCCTGTGGCTGAAATTTCATGAATGCCTAAGTTACATATGTACAAGAGTATAGAGTTGCTCATCATCCAGATTCATCAGCATACCTAACATAAAGGACATTCTATATAATTGGTCATTACAGTATCTTTTTAGAAAAATAAAAACAAGCTTGACCATTTTGAGTAGAAATGAAACTGAAAAAAAGTGACCTCTAGTTGGTTGAGTCTATAGGTGTAGATCTACAAATGAGGAACCTCTGTATTCAGCAGACAATGGTCCCTGAAGGCCTGTGGAGAGCAGGTTTCCCACTTGAACACACACAGTAGCTGTGGTTGCTTACCATACGGTGCAAATAAAGGCTGCCAATCACATGGAAAGATAGTCAGTAGTCATTGCTCAGAGGTGAAGTGCTGAAGTCCTAACCTCCACTGCATGGGAGTATGGTTGTCTTTGGAGAGAAGGAGAAGGTGATTAGCTTTGAGTCTTTCTCCTTTTGCTTTTGAACTTCACACTCTTATACTGAGCTGATACTTTGAAAGTGCAGCCTCCCCCCTTCATCTTGAAGTTTCCTCATTGTTTGATGACATCAAGGTAATGTGATGTACGCTATTACTGTGGAATGGGTTATATCCTGGGAGGTGCAGGGTAGAGGCTTTCTCACTAAGATTGTGAAGTGGTCTTTGTGTCACGTGGCTTACTTGCCATTTACATTCAGGGTTAATATGAATGGGTGGCAATTTGGTCCTGTCATTTTAGAAATGGTTTGTGCATTGATTTAATTTTCTGTTGTTATTTTGCTGGAATGTTCTTAACTTTTGCCTTTCTTTCTGGTGGGTTCTATTCCTCTTTGTCAAGAGAACATCTTTAAGTAAGGTTTTTAGGGCAGGTTTGGAAGAAGCAAATTCGTTTAACTTTTTCTTACTGTGGAAGAATTTTAATTTATTTCCAATGACAAAGGAAAGCTTTGCTGGTTACATTTTCCTGGACTGACAGTTTTTTGCTTTTCAGATCAGGGATATGTTGCTCCATTCTCTTCTGGCCTATAGAGTTTCCGGTGAGAGGTCTCCTGTGAGTTTAACTGGCATTCCTTTACATGACAGTTGTTTTTTTTCTTTCATGTGTACATTTAAGTATCTTTTCCTTATGTTCAATTGAAGAGAGCTTGATCATTATGTGTCTTTTGATCAAGTCCTTTGGGAGTTCTGTGCCCCTCCTGGATCTTGTTTCCCAATACTTTCTCTAGATTAGGGAGATTTTCCCTTATTATTTCATTAAATATATTTGAAAAATGAGTTTCTCTTTATGCACCTTCTGGGACTCCAATAACTCTTATGTTTGGCCTCTTAATAGCGTCTTTCAATTCTTGAATATTTTTTTTTTAACTTGATCCAGCTCTGCTTCCAGCTTTTTGCTTGCTTCCCTCAGGTGACAGGAAATATCTTCCAATTCTGAGAGTCTTTCTTCTGCTTGCTTCATTCTATTTTGGAGACTCTTCCACTGTGTTTTTAATTTGCTCTACTGTGTTCTTAATTTCTGATGTATCAGCCTTGATTTGCTTTATTGCTGCTATTTCTTGTGTAACATATTCCTTAAATTCTTTGAACTCTTGTATGTGCTTCTCATTGTTGATAAGAAGCTTTATAACAAGTGTTTTGAATCTGTATCCCCCATTTTCTCAATGTCTTCCTCAGTTAACTCTGAGGTTGGCACAGGGTTTGCTCGTTTGCAGGGGAATCCTCAGTAATACTTATTGTGCCTTTGTCTCTTCTTTTGCTGTTGGTCATTGTACTTCTGGTTATCAGATTCTTCTCTTTGGGGCAAGTTTCTAAGCTCTGTCACCAACATGTCTACAATTCAGTTTTACTGATGTCATTGGTACATGGTTCTTTGTTTGCACTCACTTGTGCCACTCCCTCTAGTGAGTTCCGGGTCTGGGTTCTTACGTTAGACTTCCACCGTAGTCTCCAAAGCCCCATCTCATGATTCACCACACTATACCTCCTGTGATACCATGCTGAACCTGTATCGCTGTCTGTGTGACCTTTCTCCCACTTCCCATTCAAGCAGTTCCCAGTATTAGGGAGACACCTGTATCCTATATAGCTAGGTTATTGGTGGTGCTGATCTTGCCAGAATCTGTTGGCCGTTAGGTATGAGGGCCACAGAGACCTATTTTGACCTGTACAATGCCAAGATCTGTATTATTTTCCCTATAGAACTAGTGCAATGCACTTAACTTAGTGAGTTTGCTCCCAGCTGATGAATACACAGCTAACTGTTGTCCCTGTAGTCTTAAAGCATTTTGCACACTGTACAAAATGGCACCTGATGTGCCACTACTAGAATTGTTCTTCTGCTGGCCATCAGGTTTGAAGCCTACTCAGACCTATCTTGGGTGGAACCTGTAGGATGCCATGTTGTTGCAGTTCACTGTGCCAGAAATGAGTTCGTTCCCATCTCAGTGCTTGTACAGTACTTGTACAGTCCCATAGCCTTTGCTTCCCTATATAAAATGGAACCCAGTTCAGCTCTAGAGGAGGGACTGGGCTATGAAATCTACCCTGTTCCCTCACTACCAGTCTGGGACCCACCGTTCTCTCTCTGATCCTGGTCAAGTCAAACAGACCAGCAGGACAGGCAGTTCTTTGAGTACACCTCCTGAGCTCCGGGTGAATGTCCCTTCCTATCTTGTTGCTGGTGGAGTTCAGATCACCGCTCGCTGAACGTAGCTGATGCATCAGTCCCTGCAACACCACACTGTTGTAATCTGTTACTTTCCTGCATCTGTCAGTCTCCAGGTGTCCCTCTGCTGTCGTCCTGTCCTCTCCTTTTTTCTGGAATGTGTCCTCTCTGCTTCATCCTGGCTAATATTTTTCCATCTATTTAAAAGTGTCCTTACCCTATTCTGCCATCTTGATTCTCTCAGAGCAGTAATTTTTTTTTTTAAAGATTTTATTATTATTGGAAAGCCGGATATACAGAGAGGAGGAGAGACAGAGAGGAAGATCTTCCATCCGATGATTCGCTCCCCAAGTGAGCCGCAACGGGCCGATGCGCGCTGGTCCGAAGCCGGGAACCTGGAACCTCTTCCGGGTCTCCCACGCGGGTGCAGGGTCCCAATGCATTGGGCCGTCCTCGACTGCTTTCCCAGGCCACAAGCAGGGAACTGGATGGGAAGTGGAGCTGCCGGGATTAGAACCGGCGCCCATATGGGATCCCGGGGCTTTCAAGGCGAGGACTTTAGCCGCTAGGCCACACCGCTGGGCCCCAGAGCAGTAAATTTTAATAGAGCATGATTACTCATGTTTCTCATCTGAGTCAGGTACACCCCGGCTGGGAGAGCCTGAGTTCTCACTCCTCTCCTAGCATTTCTCTTGAGGGGAAAGTTCGTATTCCAAAAAGTTAAATAAATAAATAAATAAATAAATCTATAGTTATACAGTGTTTCACAACATTACAGCCCAATGATCCTAAGAAAACATACAAAATGTTTTCCTTTACATTTATGAATTGTTATGCTTTCTTTTTCAGTTATTCAGATTACATAAGTCAATGCCTGTCCCGACCTGCAGGACACGACACTCAAACCCTGAGGGTGGACTGGGAATGCCGGGATGGTAGCTCCGGGCTGCTGGCCCAAGAAACACACGGACACTCGTACTTGGTGGAAAAGAGTGCCTCTCTCTTTATTTTTACTCCTCATATATATACCTTCTTCTCTAGGGGAGGGGGAGAAAGGGAGGGGTCTCCTGGGAGTAATTATCTTCACAGAAGCAGGAAGGAACTAATCAGCTATATTGAAACAGGGGAGGAACTAAGTATTTGAACAGGAACAAGGGTGGAGGTTCTATTCTGCTTGCTCTACAGAGGATGTTTTGGCCTAATATCCTGCTTGCTGCAGCCCTGCTTGCCCAAGGCAGGCTTTGCAATGCAACAGGCTGTCAGGTAGGCCAAGTCTAAGGCCCATTAGTCTGTGGCTCCTAACAAATGCCCATCCCTATTATAATTCTATCTTTAAGATAAATTAAAGTGGCAGCCAGCTCCCCTAGTAAAAACAGAACATGCAGTTGGGCTTTCAGTGTTCCTCGTGAACACACGACTCTCATGAGAGTGGCTTCTGTGGCTCGTGGTTCTTCATGAGAAAGAGTAAAAGGTTAAGAGTTTGAAATGTGTGCAAGTGAAATCTCCTAAGGTTTCCTTTCATTTAAGCTATGCCAAAGTGAATTTTCTGATTCTTAAAATGCCAAAGGACTGTAAGGCTCTTGAAGGTATTCCCTGTTCCAGGGTCAGGCCTGGGTTGGTGTAAGGGGAAAGCAGTACCAGAGATGACTAGAAGATACATTGCCATACAATGGAGGCCAAAGTCCTGGGAAAAGTTGGACAACCACTGAGATGGATCCTAAATCACCATAGAGACTTAGAACACTAAATCTCATGTAAGGCAGTAGCCTTAGTCCTTAGATGATAATCCTATTAAGGTATCTGTATTGAACTAAGAAACAAAACAAACAAACAAAAAAAAAAAACTGAGAAAGGTATGTGATGGATACTCAGTGTGTGGGATATGCATTGATAGACATGTGTGTGGACTTATATGGATAGATGGATATGAATCATTTGTTTTCACATGTTCTAGAAAGATCCCTTGATGAAACAGATCAGAAGACCAGTGCTCGTTTCTTAGCACACTTGATATACAGCAGTATAGAAAATCAACACCTCCTCATCCAGTGTGAATCCCAACTAATCCAATGCTCTTGTCTCAGCATTTTTTGACTTCCCCAGCTCATGCAGCCATTTAGTTCCCACAGTCATAACTTCATGGTACAGAGATGGTGGAAACACAGCCTGATCATGGTGTGTGCAGGTGATGGAAGTGACTAGTGTGGTTTTTATGGTATATCCCTATGATTAGATTATGGGACTCTATAGAGAGAAATCATGCAGACATAGAGGATGAGTTTGCACCAAATTTCTCAGTTTTCTGGATTTCCAGGTGATCCTTTTCCTGTTTGTACTCCCCCATTCATTGTGTTCATAAGACACAGTGACAGGGCTTCCCAGTCATGAACTGTGAACCTCTAAATCCCTAAGCTAAAATACCCTCCTTCATGAGTGGGTATGTCTGGGATTTAGCTATAGTGAAGAAAAATGGACTAATACCCCAAAATAAGTTTACCAAATAGAATGTTTTGGAAATACCCAACTTTAGAACCCAAAGACTTAATCCATTAATAACCTGTAGTACGTTCAACTCTAGATCTTTCTTTTTAAGCACAATCTCCTTACATCTGAGTTATTTAAACAACAGACCACATTTTAAATGAACATGAATATCCGTGGAATAAAATGCAAAGACATGAACTTGGGATTTTAAATGAGCAGCGTGAGTTTGAACATCTTGTGGTTCAAAGATACGATTGTTGTCCTTTTTCTTTATTTCTTTATTTATGGGAATGCTATCCTTAGAAGAACTAAATTCAGATACCTTATAATTTGAGGCTTTCTGTATAACTCTCTTAAATCCCCAACCCAAAAAGGCAGAACTGTCTCCTTCATCTCCATGTACAATCATGCACGTAGTCTGAAGCTCTGGACGTAAGGGAGACGCTGCCAGGCATCTTTATGCTATCCTTGCCATGGGAACTGACATCTCCTTTTGGAACCAGCATCACAAAGATCTGACCTGGTCTCGCATACATGTTTGAGTAAATCCCAGGCCAAGGAGAGCCTTGGGGGTTCACAAAAACTATCAAGATGTCTGTGATAATTTCTTCATTGTTCATGTGGGGAGTCCATGAGGGGAGTCCATCTCTTATAAAGCCAGTATGATTTCAAGTGCCTTCAAAATATGTTTGCTTAGAAATTCAAGGGAGGAAAGAAGCGCTTTTGCTTCTAAGCTGGCCTTGTAGTGCAAATACTGGCATCTGTTACTGGAGCATCAGTTCCAGTATCAGCTGCTCTGCTTCTGGTCCAGCTCTCAGCTGATGTCCTTGGAAAAGCAGGGTGTGTTTAGTGAAGTGCTTAGGTCCCTGTCACTCTCTCAGGAGAAGCAGATTAAGTTTCTAACTCCTGAGTTCAATGTGGCCATGACTTGGCCATTATATTATTGGGGAATCAACCAGTAGGTGGAAGATCTCTGTGTCTCTTTTGCTCAGCCTCTCTCTCCCTCTCTTTCAGCCTCTCAACCTGTCAGACAATAAAAGAAATAGGTTTTGTTTGATTCTTCTTTATTTTCCCAAGTAAACAAAATACTGTCTAATTTGCATGGAAAAAGTAAGAAATTTTGGGACTGGCACGGTAGCCTAGCAGCTAAATGTCCTTGCCTTGAACGCGCTGGGGTCCCATATATACATCGGTCTGTATCCCAGCAACTCCACTTCCCATCCAGCACCCTGGTGTGGCCTGGGAAATCAGTCAGAGACGGCCCAAAGTTTTGAGATCTTGCACCCATGTGGGAGACCTGGAAGAGGCTCTGGGCTCCTGGCTTCGGATTGGCGCAGCTCCATCCATTGCAGCCACTTGGGGAGTGAATCAAAGGACAGAAGATCTTTCTCTCTGTCTCTCCTGGTTTTTGTATATCTGACTTTCAGATAAAAACGATAAAAAATAAATCTTAGAAAAAAAATAAGATATCTCAAATTGTCTTAAATGCAAGCAACTGTCCTGGAAGAGAAAATGACACAAGAGATTTCTGAAACAGATTTCAGGAACTCATTCTTAAACTTTTTCTTCATTTGTTTCTGTTTTAGAGAGAGACAGGTCTGAAATAACTGATAATTTTATTCCCCTTCTGTGACTGGGAAATGCGGCAGTATTTCCGAATGCTGCTCTCAGCCATGAACACATTTGAATGGACTGACTTTTGCTAAAGCATGCAGGCAGCTTCTGGAGTGTTCGCAGCAAAGAGTTCCCAGGACCTGTATTCTATTAAAACTGCATTTTTGACCTGAGGCCGACAAGTCCCTGTGCTGAAGGATCTCACTGACTACAGAGAAACAGCCAAGTGCCAGATCACACTTTTCTTCTTTAAATTAGGTGATTTGAGGTTTAACTTTTACAACTCTGAACATGAAAAATACTACAATTCTAAGTGATGAACTCACCTCCGTCAATGGAAACCTAATCAATTTTGTAAAGTTCCTCTGATGGCACCAGTTCACCCCTAGATTTTCTGATTCTTAGAAAATGAAGCATGTTTTACCTCTAGGTCTTAAGTCAGAATGGAAGGGAAGGGAATTTGTTAAACAGCTGTTCAGCAATACTGAATATTTGAGACATCTTTATCTCCTTTAATGGCCATGAATCTGCTGCTTATTTATTTCATTTGACTGGCAGAGAGAGAGAGAGAGAGAGAGACTGAGGGGGAGAGACACTGAGAGAGAGAGAGAGAGAGCATTCCCCCTCAGCTGGTTCACTCCCACTATTCTCACGACATCTGGGTTTCAGGAATCTGGACTTAGGAGAAGAGCCAACCTCAAATCCTAGCATGCTAATAGGGAGTGTGTATATCTCAAATGAAACCTTAACCATAATGGCAAACAACTGTTTCTAATTTCCTGTGATAAGCAATCTCTGAGATGAACTAATGATTCACATTTGATAATATTCATGCCTGTGCAAAATCACTTTCCATGAACAAAGACTGGGTTTCACCCTCCACTCAGAATGTGTAGCCTAACAGGGGAGTTCTGAGACACCCTCCAACAGGAGGGCTTGAGGGGCTGTGCTGTGTAAATGGGGCGCTCTCTGTCACCTTCTGTATGCTGCCTTCTGGACAGGCCATGGGGTGAGATGGACGGTGGGTTTTCTAAAGCTACCAATGGCCATCACTTGAGTTAGCTCAGAAGCAGATCTTCCCCCAGGAAACCCCATCATCAACTCCACTTCAACCTCAGGAAAAGCCCCAAGTCACATGCCACGATCGCACAACCAAGTGGCCTTTATATTCCATACCTGCAGAAACTGCAAAGATTCGTGTCTCCAGTCAGAAATTTTGGTGTCATATTTAGATAGCTACAAATAACTAATATGCTTCTGTTTGCATGAATCAAAGTTAGCAAGTGCAACCAGGGCTATGGGACAGAAGGTGGGGCATCTTTAAACGTGTCTGAATCTCAACTCCACGCTCTCCTGTGTTTCTCAGGGGTCTAGTTTGAGGTTTTGGCTCTTATTATTGACATTTGAATCTCTCCCTTGATCTGGACAGACCTTCACTATTAAGTCATGCTTTATTTTTTACTATTTTTTTACTATTTCTGTCAATATCCTTTCATCTACTTGATTTCATTTCCTTCCATTCCGGAAGGAAAGGAACATGATGCAGTGATGTCATCAATGATAGATGCTGCTCTGTGGAAGGCAAGGACACAAGCTTGGTTCACTTCTGCTGTGTTGCAGGCTCATAACACAGGGCTGGACCAGAAGCAGAATGATGGGATTTCAACGAGAGCTTATATGGCATCACATGCTGTGGCTTGGCCTTTTTGGCCATGTCAGTCCCTAAAATATGCTTCTTGACATTCATCAATTTTTCCTTTAAACTTTTTTTTTTTTAAAAAAAAAAACCTTATGGCAAAGAGACTCAAGAGGAAAATAATATACTTGCCAGTGAGTCACATTCAAATTGATATCCCAGCTCTGTTCCTCAGGAACATATGTGATAATCATTCCCTTGGCTTCCTTTCCTAATACACAGGTGGAAAACACAGCCTTTGAGGGTGGTGGCAAGGGTTCCAATCAATTGATTCCCAGTCTGAGTTGGGTGCTCTGTCAGCAACAGAGCCTACACTGAATACTACTAGCTAAATATTCTTATCCCCAAACTTCTGATGAGCAAGCTGATGGATAGGGAAATGAAGGTACTAGCTAAAGTTTGCATAGCTGATTTAAATTCACAACAAGAAAACATGTTTGCCTTATAGACTTGGGGTAGATGTGTGAACACTGCCTACAGCCTGTGTGTAGTGCTCAGAACCTGCTTTTTAATCCTGGCTGAATAAGAAGCCATCTTGGCTCCCATCAGCACACATACCTGTGAGGATTTCTGTGACATGTTCAGTGGTTTTCTGGAGGAGCAGCCTCAGGATGCCGCCCTCCAGACTCAGCAGCAGGGTTCCCGAGCCCTCAGCCAGCTCAGTGGACAGAAGCACCCCATCCTTGTTCCACGTTCTAAACTGGAAACTCACTGAGAGCCCATCGATTCGCGGGGTGCCAGGCAGGAGCAAGTACCTGCTGCTGGAGTTGACAAATGTGATGGGAACGATGGGTGGTTCAGAGCAGGAAAAAGTGACATTGCCCTGGAAAACAATAGAAACCAAACATTATTTTATTTTTATATTGCATTTTGACAGCTTTTAAAAACAACCTCCTGGAGTTGACCTTGATTTCAGGATCATTCCACATTCAGCTGCAAGATCTTAAAGGGGAAATGATTTCATCTTTGCTCAGAGATGCATCCAAGACTGTTTCCATTCCTTTGTGAAGGTTCATTGTGCTATGTGTAGAGGGCAGTCTGAGATGGTAGCAAGGGAGGAGCCAAGAATAGGAGCATTTTCTAGGAAACTTAAGAGGTAAAAATAATTGCACCCACTCATTGCATAAATCTGGCACACGAACCATTTGCCAAGCATTTGCAATGGTTTTTAAAAAGGTGCAAAAAAAAAAAAAAACCACAGTGATATGTGCAATAGAGAGCTAGATCCCAGCTGCCATGGGAGCCTGGAGGAAACAATAAGGAAACAAGCAGAGGTTAACCAGGAGATGTGGCTTGCGTGGAAGGAGGCAGGGAGAAGGGGCATGAGTAAGCTGCTGTGGTCATTTTTAGCAAGGGTCAGGGAGTAAGTAAAAACTTGCAGAAACTAGGTAGAGTGGCATTCCTGAGGACTGAAGACAATGTTTCAATCGGCAAGAAGGAAGTGGGCCAGAAAGGCCATGGAGTAGGAAGGAGAAATGATTGGAAAGGTGAGCGAAAATGGAAGAAAGAATGCTCTGATGCTTGCTGCATAGCTTTACCTCAGATGTAGAAAATGGTAATGGATCATGGGCCCTGCTTACAAATTACTGAGAATGTTCTCAATGATGTGCCTAGTTAGTGGATGAAAAGCCTGAACTGGGGGATAAGAAGTGTGGACACATGGGGCCCAGCGCCGTGGCCTAGCGGCTAAAGTCCTCGTCTTGAGCGCCCCGGGATCCCATATGGGCGCCGGTTCTAATCCTGGCAGCTCCACTTCCCATCCAGCTCTCTGCTTGTGGCCTGGGAAAGCAGTTGAGGACAGCCCAAAGATTTGGGATCCTGCACTTGTGTGGCAGACCCGGAAGAGGTTCCAGGTTCCTGGCTTTGGATCGGCGCAGCACCGGCTGTTGCACTCACTTGGGGAGTAAATCATCGGAAGGAAGATCTTCTTCTCTGTCTCTCCTCTCTGTATATCTGACTTTGTAATAAAAATAAATAAAATCTATAAAAAAAAGAAGTGTGGACAACAGGAGCAAGAAAAAGACCATCATACACCGCATAAGCAGTGGGGATACGGGTTCAAGCTGATTCAAGAGCAATTAGAGTAAGCTTCTGCATTGGGAGTTTATAGGAATTTAAGAAGAAATCACATATGCCCACTGGAGCTGTGTGTTTGGGTCACTTCTAATAGTTAAGAAAACTTGTGCTACCATTAACATTATTAGTGTGTTACACGATGAAAATCATTTGGACTTTATAATAAACCCTATAGCCAGCCGCATCATCTTTCCCCTCCCTCTCATTCATCTCTAGGTTTCACGCATTCACGCTCACAGCCACACAGTGAGTTGGTTCACGTGACCAGACATAAACAGCTCTGTCTGTCTCCTTCCAAGGCTACTGAATGCAGCCTTTGCAGGACTCCCTGGTTCAGCCTTTTTCAGTTACTGCAGCAGATAGCATCACGTATGCAAAAATATGAGGATTCCACCCTAATATGAGTGGCTGCCTGGTGGTGGGAGTTTGTCCTAATGGTCAAGATGCCTGCTTCCATAACAGAGTATCCACGTGTAATGCCAGTCCCCTTGCTCCATGAGAGCTTCCTACCAGTGCAGACTGTTGGAAGCCATGGAGATGGCTTAACTGGTTCCATAACAAAGAATACCTGTATTGAATTCCTGGCTCATGCTTCCTGGCTTTGGCCCTGATCCAGCTCTTCCTTCTGTTGTAGACATTTTGAGAATGAACCAGCAGGCAAGACTGATTCTCTCTCTCTCTTTCTCCTTCTCCCCCTTCTTCGCTCCCTCCCTCTTGTATAGTGTTAAGAAAGAGGAAGAGTAGGAGGAAGAGAAGAGGAAGACACACCAATTACAATTCCTATATGTCTATATTGCAATGCCGAGATTCATGGCCCGTCTCTGCTGTTAATTGCAGCGTCTGCTAATGTTCAGCTTAAGCTCAAGTGATGGCTCACATAGTTGAGTTCTCATCACTCGTGACACAAAATAAGATGGAGTTCCTGGGCTTTGGTCTTGTTCAGTCCCTTGATGTCGCAAGCATGAGAAGGATGAGTGAGCAGATGTGAGCTCTCTGTCTCTATCAAAAAGCAAAAACAAAAAGGGCTATTAAAAGAACAACTGCCTGAATTCAGCTTGCCCCTACAGTGGCCAGATGCATAGTGAGAATACCTACCATGGCTTAAATCCTAATGTTTGTCATCTCTAAGTGTGATTACAAACACCCTTTCCCAAAAGTGAATTCTTCAAATGTGTTGCCAATATGTACTTTTCACCAATAGTACATTTCTGACAAGTCACTAATGAATCAGTGTTCCAAGAGCATGTTATTGCATGGATAGTTTGCTGCAATGATTCAGGGGTTTTTCTTCTCTTTTGGACCAATTTCTGGAAGGCAGTGAAAGTGTCAAAGGGAGGAGTCCTGGTTATCCACCAAGACATTCCTTGCTGTTTTAACTGCCCAGGATGCCAGGCAGTAGGTTCAGCATTTCCATGACCATATCATGAACTGTGCAAAGCAATGCCTTACTGCATATTGTCTCATCTTCAAGGGTGCACAGACTGTGTTTCGAAAAAGCAGGAAACTTAAGAGAGCTTTCATCACAGTGATGATAAAAGACAAACAGTTGCCTGACACAGAGGTTTTCAGGTTTGGTCACCACTTCTGATACCTCCTTCTGGTCGGGTTGCCACTGTTTAAGCCTCTCCCAACTTGCTCATGGTGTGTCACAGATGTCTCCATGTGCATGTTTGGTTTTCTGCTATTGTCCTATGAAAAATGTCAGCAGTCGTTAGGACGTTTGCAACCAGGTCTGTCTTGTGCTCTCGTGAGCTGTATATGAACTTGCCAGTGTGTCACATGCAGGTTATTTCCAAAAATGACATCCAAACTCTTCTTTCATGCAGCGATCTTGTGATCTGACTTAGGGATGTATGTTTGTCAAAAATGCTTGAAAGCAATCTATGTGTAACCTGTTTATTCTTATGCATACCATACATGAATGTTTTTAATCTCATCTTGTTCCCACCATGGCAGTTCTTCACATCTGCTCTTTCTTTCCTGTATGGGATTTTCTTTCTGACACCCCCCCTTGGGGGGGTGTCCCCAAATAATGTCTACTTTCAGGCACCTGTAAATCCTCTCTCTGACCACAACTGATCTTCACCCACTTTGTCCAGTTTTAGCAAAAGTTCTGCTGAGTCAATGTTCTGGTCACCTTGTTTCAATTACCCCCGGGCTTGCCTTCAGCAAAGCACCTGCTTGGCTAATTCAGCAATGCATCACCATCATTTCAGTAGTTTTCCATACACTGACCCCAGCCAGTTCCTTAGCTTTAAACCCCTCTTTTTCCTTTGTTGTGTTCAGAGCTGAGTACAATCTCTCTGCATTATCATTAATCCATTGCAGTAGTCCCTTCTTTATCATTAATAGCTGCCATGAAGGCCTGACCCATAACCTAGCGGCTAAAGTCTTTGCCTTGAACAAGCCAGGATCCCATATGGGCACCGGTTCTAATGCCAGAAGCCCCACTTCCCACTCAGATCCCTGCTTGTGGCCTGGGAAAGCAGTCAAGGATGCCCTAAAGTGTTAGGACCCTGCACCCATATAGGAGACACGGAAGAGGCGCTGGGCTCCGGGCTTTGCATTGGCTCAACTCCAGCTGTAGTGGTCACTTGGAGAGTGAATCATCGGACAGAAGATCTTTCTCTTTGTCTCTCCTCCTCTCTGTATATTTGACTTTACAATAAAAATAAACTAATCACTGTCATGAATTATTTTACAAAATAGTTCATCAGGGAATCAACCTTGTGTTTTCTTATAGTTCTAAAAACAGAGAAGTTTTCATCCCACATCTTATCTTGGCTCAACACATTGCACTGGCCCCACAGGAAAACAATACCTACTTGGCATCCTAGAAGATCCACCCAAAATACATCTGTGTTGCCTCCAGATCTAATGGCCTACAGAACTAGATATCCAACAGTGCCACATTAGGCACCATTTTTTTTGCACTGGGGAAAAGGCCGTGGAGTTGAAGGAACAACAGTGAGCCGCACAGCCATTAAGCTGGGGGTCAACACACTGTACTGGTCCCACAGGGAAATAGTACTGACTTGGTATCCTGTGGGTTCCACACAAAATTTGTCCTGGGGACCCTCATACCTAACGGCCAGCAGGTACCAGCAAGACCAGCACTGCTGACAACCCACAGATTGTGTCTCCCTAATCACTGGCACTGCTTGAACTGGAAGTGGAAGTAAGGCTGTGCAGTGGGCAACACACCTATGGAAACAGCCCTAAGGAAAAGAATCTGCTAACTAGGATAGCAAGACAGAAGCATAATGAATACAGCTGATGATTCCCAGCAAAAGAGCAAATCTTTTGTCAGCCTCAGTGCTGAGGAACACATCAAGGATAAGGGGGATAAGTAATTTAAAAATTTGTTTTAAAGGCAAACATGGAGAACATACTGACAAAACAAACAAACAAAAAAAAAAACTAGAACAATGTTGAATCAATGGCTAAAATGACAGGACCAAATTACTATCTATTGATCCTAACACTCATTGATCGAGCATCATTGATTAGTGGACTGGTTTAAAAAACAAAGTTCATCTATCCGTTGTCTACAATAACATGTGGAAACGGAAACTGCAAGGATGGAAGAAGATATTCTATGTCAATGGAAAAGGAAAACGAGCTAGTGTAGCTATTCTTACATCAGATAATATAGACTTTGCTGTGAAAATTATAGAAAGCAGTAAAATGATACGTTGAGCAAGAATAGATAGCTTTATTAGTTTCTCTTGTCTTTTTTTTCATTTTTGGTTTTATTTGTTTTTTTTTTTCTCTTGCTTTTCACTGTTAGTCTGGCTTAAAATTTTTTTTTTTGCTCATCTTCTTAAAAGATGGGCCATTCTTGTTGCAAATTTGTGGCTTTTAATTTCAATTCTGTTTGTATTTGCTGTGATTTTTATCATTTTTACTTCCTGTTCATTTTTTTTCTTTTTAAGACATTCTTGAGAAGCATTATTAGATAGCTTATTTGAGATATTTTGATTTTTTAACGTCCCCTCAATATTGTTCTTGATATATCACATGGGTTTCGGTATGCTTTTAAATTTTCATTTCTTGAAAAAAGTTTTTTAGCTTATGAATTTCTTCAGCGACACATAGGTCATACAATAGCATCATTTTCTTCAAGAAGGTATTTAATTTTCTGTTTCATATCCTTAGTGATACATTGGTCATTCAGTAACATTTTATTTAACTTCATGTTGTAAATTTTCTATTTTTCTTTTTTGTTGTTGTTGATTTTATTTTGTGGCTTTTCATTTAGGGGAATATATAGTAACTGTGTAATACTGAAGATCATATCCAGATGTGAGGATATTTTAGTATATATCTCTAACTCCAAATCAAAGATGGCCTTCCAATCAAATTTATCTTGAAAATAGTATAGTAGACTCTCTGTCATTGTCCATACTTAGAATGTTTGACTACAATTCAATAGCAGAATGATGGACTTAAAACTGTTTGTTAAGGATTATCCTATTGCAATAATGTAGGGGGGGGCCAGTGAGGAGGAGGGAATATGGGAAGGCAAAAAGGGAAAATTCCAGAGCCTGTGGAACTGTATCATAAAATCTTTTAAAATATGCCTAAAGAATTAACATTCATCTCCTTATCTTCCATATGTTCTTTAAGGAGGATGAAACATACCAACCATCTTATGTTGGCATGGCAACTGCTCTGACATCTTTATACTTTGGAAAACTTTTTCTTTCAAAGTGTCAGGACATAAAGAAGGAAACCACGGTCCCTTTCCTTGCCAATTCTTCTCTTCCTGTAGGAGAAAGACCAATAGACATTGCAGATGATACTGTTGATTAAAAAGCAATATGTAGGGCCCGGCGGCATGGCCTAGCGGCTAAAGTCCTCGCCTTAAAAGCCCCGGGATCCCATATGGGCCCCGGTTCTAATCCCGGCAGCTCCACTTCCCATCCGGCTCCCTGCTTGTGGCCTGGGAAAGCAGTCGAGGACGGCCCAATGCATTGGGACCCTGCACCCGCGTGGGAGACCCGGAAGAGGTTCCTGGTTCCCAGCGTCGGATTGGCGCGTACCGGCCCTTTGCGGCTCACTTGGGGAGTGAAACATTGGATGGAAGATCTTCCTCTCTGTCTCTCCTCCTCTCTGTATATCCGGCTTTCCAATAACAATAAAATCTTAAAAAAAAAAAAAAGCAATATGTAAACTGAAGACAATGTGGTTTGGTATAAAAAATAACCAGTTCCTTGTTTTTAGATACAGTTATCAGGGTATGACAACCAATCAAGTGACAATCCTTCTGATGCTCCACCTCCCTTGTAAGTAGCTGCTGAAATACACAGAGAATGCTAGCTTAACGCTAAACTGTACTAAGCATTATAGTGGATGAAATTCACTTGGAGATGAAACAATGGGAGAGACTGTGCATCCACTTAGCTGGGAGCTCTACTAGGGCCCATGTGATGGACACAAAAAGTAAACAACAAAAGACAACACAGGTTCTGAAGAGATGCCTGCTTACTGCACCAAGGTCATTCTGCCACTCAGTTAAAATATATTACCTTCCAATCAAAATACAATAAAATTCTTCAGGTAAAAGCTTTCCTCTGTGTGCAAGGCCCTTCAAAGCAGGGACTGTGCTCTCCTTGGGACCAATGGCTGGGAGAGGCATGACAGGATTTTTCCTTCCAAAGCCCTCTGACAGTCTGATAATCTGCATCCCTTAGTTTTGTCATGTGACCACAGATAGAATTGAATGGATTGTCACTTTTCTGGTATGCACAGGGATGAATTTCAAAGCGTGCCACTCTGGGGATGGACAAGGTAAAAGAACATTGCAGTGGTCTGAACTTGAGTAGGGAGCAGAGAGGAGGAGATGAAGTGTACCAATATGAATCCAATGGTTCTCTGCATTGGTCAGACATACTTGTTTGTTTTCTTTTTAGAGTCAGCAAACCAAGATTTATTAAATAAGAAATTTCCAACTTCAGTGGCCAGGAGATTTTCAAGAGAGAATGACTTGAAAAAATGCATGAGATAAATTCTTCTAAGCACAATTTGCGTAAGGTAAGCAGCTGGAGATCAGAAAGAGTGTGTCAACAAAACCCATCAGAGGATCAGAATTTTACTTCTAACTTGTTCTTGATAGAAGGAAAAGCCATCGTGTGATCAGAAAGTTCTCTCTTGTATTCTTATGATGAAACTCAGGGTGGTGTGGGAAACCACCCCTGGATCTCTGCCTGCTTAGCATGTGTGGAAGGTCATAAGCCATGACACACTGTGTCCCTGGAGGAACCCCTTGGCAATGGTTTCAGCTTATCTGAGACCTCAACCTTGCCTGTTCACTGGTCATACAGCGAGAGCAGTGGGCTTGCACCCCAGTCTCTCTTCTCTGTCCTTGGATGAGTTGTGCTGGGACTTCCTTGATAAGCAACTCTAAAGAAGTCAAATGTGACTCACAGTGTATTTGCCAACCACATGTGGTGAATGTGACCTGGGACTTGGTTGGAGCGTCCAGAGAGACAGACATGCCTTCTGGCCAGTTACAGTGTCACTGTTAGGTGGGAGGACTGTCGAGGAACACCCTTCTACCTTCCCCCTTTCTAGTCTATGTTAGTTGTGCTCGCTTTACAATAAACAGACATGCTTAATCAGGGTGTCTCTCATGGTTCTTGTTGCCAAAGAACAATGTCGCCTCACCCCCTCGGCAGTCCTGAGGGACCTTCTGGCAAGAAAACCTCCTGGCCAGACAGGATGGCATTTGTATCTGGCACACAGCGCCTTTTGAGCAGAAGCAAGCATCTTGCACACTTTTAAAGATACTTTTACTCCTCCTTTTCTCATTCCAGTAGGGACATGACTCTAATAATCTGTTATCCCATCTAACTATAACATTCCCTTCCCCTCCAGAAGACCCAATGCCCACTTTAATGACTCACACTGAGACAGGGCATCAGCAGGACACTCTTCAAAGAGCAAACCTACCCTGGGGAGGGTTGGAAATTGGGTGGGCCTTCTCCCTTAAACATGAATGAAACAATATGGAAATAATAGTCTTACCCACTTCCCTATAGCCCTTGAACCTTTTTTACCCCAATTAACTATGTAAAGATGGTCAAAATATAATAAAAAAAAAAACAGAAAAAAAATTTTTAAAAAGAGCAAACCTAAAGGTTCCTGCTACACTCTTGATTTCCTCAGGTGGCATTATTTAAAGTATCAGCTAGAGCTTGAAGGCTTCTCATTATTTAGCCCTGGATAATACAGAGGATAAGGCTGTTCCTATCTCCCTCAGTTAAGTCGTTCATGAGTCTAGCCCAAGGCCTCAAGATCCAAGACTCAATTTTCAAGCTTGAAATATAGTAGAATTGTCAGAGGTTTAAACCACTAAAAAGTAAAAGACCTAGGCATATTTTCCAAAGTTTTGGACTATATCTTCTTTAAGCCTGACATTATTAAAGGAATTAAACCCAAATAAAGGCAAAAGAAAACACATTAGACTCCCCTGAGATAAATAATATTTTGTTACCTGGGTCAGATGGAAACTTAAAGATCTTTATTGAAGAGATTGCCATGTGGTATAGAAGATATAATTTCTGTATAAACATGTGGTATATACACAATTTTAATCCATAGTTACTTAAAGATACCTAAATTTGAAAATAAAGCAGTTTTTAAATCCCTATAGGAAAAAGGTAAATAATTTTTACAAAATTATAGTAGACAAAAAGTGTTGCAAATTCTAGGAATTGTCATACATGCTTAAACTTAGAATCTGTTTTTTTAAAAGGTATTTGTTTTTGTTTATTTTTAAATTATGTAACAGCTGCAGCTGCTCAGGTTCAAGGATTTCCCCTTCCACCCCACTCTCCCTCCCCCCATGGTTTCCTGCTATATTGTAACAAACATTTAGTCCCCCACCAATCAGCAGTCCCTCACCCTTCTGTTCAGGTGTATCCTGACATTGTAGATATAGACAATGATATAATGTTCTGATGACTGGGTATTTATTCAGGCCTTGTCACATGACAGCCATGCTAACATTTACCAGGGTAATGGAAATGAGAAGCGAGATATTCCCAACAAATGACTTGCTTCAAACCCACTTCACAGCTTCCTGATTGAACATGATCCTTTCCACGTCTCAGGGGAGGTCACTGATGCGTAATGGCAAGTTCCCAATCCTGGCAGCAGTGTCTGAATTCCCCCCCTTGCATGCTTCCTTTGCCCTTTGCCGTGTGTCCCACAGAAGAACCCACTCTCTCTCCTGCTAACCTGATGCTGCCTCAGATTGTAGGCTATGGTGACAGTGAATTGCAAAGATGACTATTGGTGATAAACCACCCTTCGCTGCTGGCATTTTGTTTCATTCACACTTAGGCTAGTTACTTTCTATTTATAAGTTAATTTACACCTATTATTATCCAAGGGCACCTATTATTTCCTTCTGTTGCTGATGCAAGCCATTTGGCTATTTTCTGGAAAACTCCAGAAAGTTACTGTCTGCTGTACTTAAAATGATAATCTGAAAATAAAGAATTTGTAAATCAAATCCACATGAGCCGTTTGCAAGGTGGGTAGAGTCTGGGCTTCGGCTCCATCTTAAGCAGGCTGTTGTCACCACTCCCTTACTCTCTTCTCCCGGGATTTCTTTTTCATACCTATTCACAGCTCAACAGCTTGGCAGTGACCCAGATTTGAGCTCAAGTCACTTGGGAAGGATAAAACAGGCGTTGTGAAAAATTCTTGTTCTGTTAGAAAAATCTGTTGGAAGTTATATAATAGGATGTGCTGCGACTGCATCTTTATTCAAGACATGAGTCTAATGCTGGAGGCTGGGTCAGAGGAAGGATGGCATTGGTCATTAAGGAAAGGGAGCCCAACAATCACTTATCAGGGCACCTTAAATTCAGTCACAGTGAAATTCTGGTACTGAGAAAGTTCTGGTATTAAGAAAAAATGAGGAATTAGTGTGGCTGTCTTACTACATCAAAAATACTATTTTCATACAGCTTTGGGAATATGGTAGAACCAGCTAGGAGTTCTGCTTACACTGACTGCTTTGGGAGTTTTTTACATGTGTCACTTCCAAGAGTTACTGTCACACTGAGCTGTTATTTATAAAGAATTTCCATTGTATGTGTTTGTTTTGTTTTTAATCATCATCCAAACATCACAACATCCCAGTGAGTACAATATAGATAGGAGTGCAAGGCTGAGCTTCAATCATAAGGCATTAAATGGAGCCAAATGAAGCATTGGCAGGCCAGGGGAATATCTCAAATTAATCTAATCTGTAGGGAAAGCCTTCAAATTGAGTTCTTGATTTTTCCAAATGTATAGAATGATTTCTCAGTTGATTTTTGTGAAAACTGCCAGGGTTATCAGTCAACACTTCCCTGTATGTCTGGAAGCTTTCTTTTTAGTTCACAAACTCAGGGCCAGTGAGCAGTCCAAGGCTATGTGTGTGTGTGTGTGTGTGTGTGTGTGTGTGTGTGTGTGTTAGGGGAGATAGGCTCCTTCCCCTTACCAGGCTTAGTTCCACAGCCAGGACACAGCTCAGCAGGAAGCCAGCTGAGATTCTTCTGACATGGAGCTGGCAGAGCCATGAGCCAGGAGCCACATGACAGAGTGCACAGCTGGTAGAGTGTGACA
Organism: Ochotona princeps; assembly: GCF_030435755.1. Lineage (NCBI taxonomy): Eukaryota > Metazoa > Chordata > Mammalia > Lagomorpha > Ochotonidae > Ochotona > Ochotona princeps. Next base: position 6,866,923 of record NC_080836.1, on the reverse strand, counting down.
TGGAGCACTGCATCAAGGCTGTGTGAAGGACCTTTTGATAGGACTTTCCATGTTGATAGGAGGGGATGGAGTTGGCAAAAGGATTTGCATGGAGGGGGAGGAGACAGCATTGGGAAGAAGGCCAGGGTGCATTTGGAGAAGTTACAAAAACAAGACACCTGGCATCAATATGCAGAGGAAACATGCCTTGTCTGCCAAGTCAAGCTTTCATGCAGAGCACTTGTATCCCCCGGGGGTTCATTTGAGGGACATCCAGGAGAGAGGCTTCATTAGGTTGGAAGGCAAAGCATGTTGGCAGGCCAGGAGATAATCTCCCCGGGCCTCTCTCCTTTGGCCTTGCAGTAGCTGCCCATCAAGCTTCCAGAAACAGGGAACTGCTGGACCCTACCCACAGCCTTTACCAAGAGAGAATCTATCTAGAATTTGCTGTAGTTTTGCTCTCTGAAAGCAGTCAGCTTCTCACTTCAGCATCGGGCTTTGAATTCAGTTTGGCCTCCTTGACTGATGTTGTCTCTGTGTTTAGGCTTATTCTTCATGCATTGCAGACATGCTCCATCCAGGTTTCTGGCTTTTGCAGCTGCTGCTGCTTTTCACTTACAGGAAAAACTCAGAGGACAGACTTGGGAGTTGGTGAGTGGGAGGGATTGAACACCAGACATATGATTAAACTGAAAGTCTTTTCATTTTAAACTGGAAGATCAGTTTGTACCTCTATCTCGGGCACTGTTTAATTTCTATGACTATTTGTTGTGTTAAGCCATTAGGAAAATTAATCTGGAAGCACAGAGCATTGATTGTTACATAATATTAATTACTAAAATATTAATCATCTTTTGGAACTTATGGAATTGAAATTCTCAGACATTGAATGTTAGAGTTATGCCATGTGTACTTATGATAATAGAAAAGTGAATCTAAAATTATGAGAATTTTGCTAAGCAAATAAATTTGTGTCTGAAATTATGGGAATATTAACTAAATCACAGAATATCTACATATATGTGTATATATATGGCATACTGTTTTGCCATCACTATAGCAGTATTTATAATAAAAACAGAGATTATTTATATATTATAATATATATAAAATCATTCATGGTTGGTAATTATTGCAACAGAAATTGTGCAGATTTGCAAGACAAAGAAATGAGACAAGTAAATCAAGGTGGGAATAAAAGTTGCTTTGTCTAAAGCCAAATGACCACTATTGTGTCTGTTTTGTTTTGTTTAAATGATTTCACTTTCCCCACAACTTTAGCATCGCTTTTCCCTTTTACTGCACACATCTACAAAGCACCTGTTCAGGAAGACAGAAGTACCGCATCAGCGTGTTAGTAAGGCTTGGGGCACGTGACGGCATGGAGGGCTGCTGCAGAAGGGTCTGTCTTTGCAAACCGCACACCTCGGACCACAAACAAAATAACTTTCCGCTCTTGGGTATGTGGAACATGAGAAGGCCAAATTCCTTTTAGTAAGTATTACATGTTAGTAGTTTTGAAAATAGAATACGAGTTTCCAGGTTCTATGGCAAAGACTAAAAAAGTAGCTAATATTTGAGAATGACAAGTAATGCCAATTGACCTGGAACAAAAGCAAATTTCCAGCTCAATACCAGTTGTAAAGGCTAACTTCTCAGTTGTATTAACAGCATTTGTGGAACGGAGACAAACTTCCATCCTCACAAATACATCTTCCCTTTTTTCCCTGATTTTTTTTTTTTTTGCAATAAATATGACTAAACGTGAGTCTAGGGTACTTTAAGAATGGTTAAAAACTGTATATTCATCTCTATAGTTATGGAAAGAGGATATATCAAAATTCAAGACCCTTTTGTATTCAAAAAACTCTGAAAAGATTAAGTATAGAAACATTATCTCTCAACATAGCAAACCTTATCCATCAGCAATACCTATCTAAAATAATACTCAGTCAGGAAAATGTAAATGTTTTTCACCTAAGATAAGACACAAGACCAAGGGTTCTCCTCTCATTATTTCTATTTGACATTGTAATGCTAATCCTAGCACAGTTAAGAAGAAGAAAGAAATCAAAGACACCTAAATCGGAAAGGAAAAAGAGAAAACACCTGTTTCCAAGCGAAATCGTCTTATATGGAGAAATTTCTAAGACTCCACCAAAAAAAAAAGAAAAGAAAAGACGCTAGAGTTAATACATGATTAATACTTTCCAGATTTCAGGATAGAAAAACCACACTCAAAATACAAAAAATACAAAATACAAAAAAATACAAAATACGGAAAATACAAAAAATCATTTGTAATTCCATACACTTACGCAAACTGAAAAAAAATAAACAATATCATCTATAGTACCATCAAAAAAGATAAAATACTCATGAATGAATTTAACTAAGGAGGTGAAAAATCCTTAACTGGAAAATCACAAGATATCAATTAAATAAATGGGAGAGACACCTGTAAGTGGATATATACCCTGTGTTCATGGATGAGAATTAATGTTGATGAACATGACTCAATCTAGATATCCAATGCAATTTTTATCAAATTACCAAGTAGAGAAAATAAAAACCTTAAAATTCAAATGGAACTGCAAGAGACTAAATATCATTCAACTCTCAGACATAATAAACCTGGAAGCATCACACTTTCTGTTTTTAAAGTAGATTATACACAATAAAAACTACAGCATAGATAAACAGATCAACTGGTTATACAGACTCTACAGCCTCAATATAAATTCAAACACTCAAGGCAAACCACATTTAACATGAGGAACAAGAATGATAATGGGCATAGAGTAGTCTCTTCAATAAATTCAGCAGGATACAGCTCAAGTAGTTGGGACTTGGGTTCCTGCTATCTATATAGGAGAACAGATAGTTAGAAGCTTTGGGCTTGAACCTGGCTGAGCATTAGTTATGATGAGCATCTGGGGAGTGGTTCAGTAAATAACCAAGTAACAGTCAGTTCCATGGTTTCTATCATGGCAGAAGGTATTGGATGGACCATCCTAGAAGGCTCCTTATACAGGGCTAGCATAGTCAAGAGGAAAGCCACTTTTTGACTTCACTTTTGCTGCAGCCTGGCATACCATCTCAACTTCTGGAAACCTAATGATGCCTCATTGTAAAGAACATAGCTAAAGAGAAGATAGAAGAATCAAGGTTAGTAACTATTTCATGTGGCTGATAGTCACATATTTACATTTTGAGAAGGGTTGGGGAGGATATTCTTGGAGGTACTGACACAGGACTTAAAGTGTGCTTCACTTCCTGAATAATTGTTCTGGGTTAAATTGTGTCCCCACAAAAATCCGTATGTTGAAGCTCTAGACCCTAATTCTTTTATTTGTGACCTTATGTAATGGTAAGACCCTTAAAGAGTAAGCTAAAGTTGAGCCATTAAGATGAAAGCAAATCCAATAGGAAGAGTGGCCTTAGAAGAATAGGAATCAGGCAGCAATAAGTTCAGTGAAGACTTGGTGAAGATTGAAGGAGAAAATATCCTAAGTAGTAGTCATCCTATTGATACCTCCATCTTGAAAATTCAGCCTCTAAAACTTTGAGAAAAACAAATCAATGTTAATTGAGCCAAGTTATCAGGAGATCACGTTTTGATATGACGTTGCAGAGACTATCTATGAAACATGTTTCTTACAGAGAATCCAAAGAAAACAGGTTGATGATTCAATGGGTACAGTTCATTCTTTAGAGGCCTAGTGATCCATCTCTGCTGATTCCCCCACATTCTTTCTAACATGGTCTCACTGGCTCATCTCAATGAGACAGTAGACAAGGCTGGTGGACAGAGACGCTGAGTGTCAGCTTCCAACTCTGCTTCCTGGCAGCTCATAGTCTCTTCGTGAGAAACAAAGCAGGTGAGAAGAATTTCAGCATCTGTGTGTGTGAAACTGTGCTGCACAGGGAGCCTCCCTCACAACCACTCAGGCCCTCTAGATTACTCTAAGTATGACCATCATAGCATGAGATGAAACAAAGTTATATGTTTACTTAGTCTACTTTTATTGATTGATACTTCACAAGTCAGTTTCATGTTTGTTATAATGCAGAAAATTAAGGATTGGAAGAGAATAAAAATTGTTTTACAGCCAGTAAGTACAGATTTGACATCAGAAAGGTCAGGAAGACATACCAGGATATCTATCTATGTATCTATGTATCTATCTATCTATCTATCTATCTATACATACATACTTAAATATATATAGATATATATATCTCCTGTGACCCAACTAGTAAGATATATATATCTCAATATAATTATATATATAACATATATTATATAATATATATTATATATAATTTATATTAAGATATAAATTAAATTAAGATATATATTAAATTAAGATATATATCTTATATAATATATATAAGATATATATCTTAATTTAATTTTGTTGAACCCAGGGGCAAAAAAGTAAACTGTTGCTTGGAGCATCTATGCCTCATGTCAGAGTGCATGGATTCACATGTTAGCTCTGTTCCCATTTGCAACTTCCGGCTAATATGCATCCTTAAAGACCACAGTAATGGCTCCAGTCAGCTAGAGTCTCAAGTGTCAGGTTTTCACTTAGCCTAATTCTATCTATTGTAGGCATTTAGGGAGTAAATCAGCAGTTAGGAGCACTCTCAGTTTATCTCTGTCTCTGATTCTATCTCTCTTGTTCTGCTTCGGTCTAAAATTAAGTATATACATATATGTGTGTATACACATACGTATAATATTGATTAAACCTTATTGGTAAGTCTTATTTTTGTCTATTGCAAAATGAAATCAGTTATTCACATCACAAGCTCATTAGTAAGATTAAATATAAAATGGAATCAGTAGGGCCCGGCGGCGTGGCCTAGCGGCTAAAGTCCTCACCTTGAAAGCCCCGGGATCCCATATGGGCGCCGGTTCTAATCCCGGCAGCTTCACTTCCCATCCAGCTCCCTGCTTGTGGCCTGGGAAAGCAGTTGAGGACAGCCCAATGCATTGGGACACTGCACCCGCGTGGGAGACCCGGAAGAGGTTCCAGGTTCCCGGCTTCGGATCAGCGCGCATCGGCCCGTTGCGGCTCACTTGGGGAGTGAATCATCGGACGGAAGATCTTCCTCTCTGTCTCTCCTCCTCTCTGTATATCTGGCTGTAATAAAAATGAATAAATCTTTAAAAAAATGGAATCAGTAGGCAGAATATGTCAAATATACTAAATGTTTAATAAATTATTTCCACTACAGTGCATACAGCTAGGAAGAAAAAAAAAGGAATCACTCCAACAATAGCCTTTTTAAGAAGAGCTCTGTGGAGTCCTTATCTGTATATTACTAAAGGTTAGCTTTTCTCTAATAATCCAGGTGATATGTTTCTGTTCTTATGTTTTCCAAATCTCCTGTACCCTGAACACACTGATTTCTCATAAATCATGGGAATAAAACTGTATTTTCTAGATATTTTCTGGCTCTCATTTTGATGAGAGAGTTGCACTGGTACCCCTGTATCTTTTTTTTAAAGATTTATTTGTATTTTATTACAAAGTCAGATATACAGAGAGGAGGAGAGACAGAGAAGATCTTCCATCCTATGATTCACTCCCCAAGTGAGCCGCCAAGGCCGGTGCTGTACCGATCTGAAGCTGGGAACCAGGAACCTCTTCCAGGTCTCCCAAGTGAGTGTAGGGTCCCAAGGCTCTGGGTAGTCCTCGACTGCTTTCCCAGGCCACAAGCAGGGAGCTGGATGGGAAGTGAAGCTGTCGGGATTAGAACCGGCGCCCACATGGGATCCCAGTGCGTTCATGGCGAGGACTTTAGCCGCTAGGCCACATGCCGCCGGGCCTGGTACCCCTGTATCTTGCTGAGCAGGTGCATCCTCGTACTGTCAGGTCTCCTGAGGAACACAGCCCTTCCCTCCTCACAGGCACGAGGACCACAGGCAAAGCTGACTCATGAACAAGCAATCGTGCACACGTGTCATTGATTACCAAATCTTGGAGTAAATACTTGATTTTGTGGGTGAAACAATCACATAAAGAGAAGCCCAGATCCCTTGGGTGCTTCTTGGCCAGCCATCACAGCTAAAAGCCTGATATATTATATTTGCTTTGC